>NW_025544775.1:683555-903184 GCF_000003525.1 Blastomyces dermatitidis ER-3
AAAGGGGTCATAGCGGCTGCTAATTAATTTAGTGTATGATATTACAATATATAAGAAGCCGGCGTACGCCTGTAATTATACGCTGACTTAAGCAATCTTTGAATCACATAAGAAATCCCGCTTCTCACGGATTCTTTACCTCTATTTCTATCTCTTGTATAATCAATAGGGCTAGCAGCCCTTGACTACACACAACTATATAGACTGAAGTTTGTGAATACTATTCATAACTCAGCTTAAATACTATTATATATTTAATTTCTATATTTTATCTTTCTACTGTGAATACTTCTAGTAGTTAATAGTACATATTATATCAAGCTGTAAACATCTGAATAATCATCTGTGAGTACTTATTCTTACATTTCAAGCTCAGTCAGTCAGTAACTGTCTATTATAACTGAAAGAACTAGAAACTTATATACTTCAATCTCTGCAAACTCTACTGCAGACACTCAGAAGCAGTTATCTGAATTATGAATAATCTCTGTAAAAGAAGTTTCAGAGAACTTATCAATTACTTATAGAATATTATTCTCTATATCTGTGACAGAGAAACTCTCTGAATTTATAAATAAATTAATCTTAGTGAAGAATATTCTTGAGCATTTCTCACAGAACTAAGCTATTTTTCTATAAGAAATACTTACTGTCTGTAAACACTCTTGAACTGAGTCTCTAGACATGATCTTCAGAGATACTCATGAACTGAAAAGAAACTTTCTTAAGCTATAATTACTTAAGACTACTTATTGAATCACAATTTATAAAAGCTTTTATAAGTTTATATTTGAAATTAACTCACAAGCCTGACTGTGTAATATAAAAGATGAAGAAGCTGTTATCTATATAATAACAGATCTCTATTACACTAAAGTCAAGAACTGACTGAATTATTTAGAAAATAATTATAAGAGATCTCACTGATCTATTTTTAAAACTTATCTAGAGAATAAATTGAGAGACTCTGTAAGCTGAACAGAGAACATCTGAGCTGTAATTATTAATATTAGAAAAAGAGATAAGAAATCTGATAAAGACTACTTACAATACTTCATAGAATTATAATATGAATTAAGATCTGTGAAAATAGAGTTCTGAAACAAGATCTGAATAATGATATTTATAAAGAGACTGAATAAAAACATGTAGAATAAGCTTATTAAATAAGACTCTAAGTTCTTAACTCTGAAGAAACTGATAACTCTTATTCACTGCTTATGAGTCACTGTGAGAGTCATAGACTTATAAAGAGTGAATTATTAATCAGCTCTGTGAGAGTCAGAATAACAGAGAACAGATTTATCAGAAAAAGATAATAAAATATAGAGAGATTCATATCTGACTACTGAGTAGAAAGAGAGAGCTTTATAAGCTTCTATAAACAGAGTGTATAACAGAGAGATTAAGAAAAAGAGACTCTGTTTTATCTATTTTAAATTAGAATATCTCTGTACAAACTGTCTGAATAAATTAAAATAGAAATTTGAGAAGTTATAGACAGAGTCAGTAACAGTCTTCTTAAGAGTCTTGAAGCTGATATCTGAATCTGTTACTTTTCTGATGAAAATACTTGCTTATAAGAAGAGACTGTGCTGTAATACTGCTATTCTATAAGTATAAAAAGTATTAATGAACTCAGAATCTCAGGTTACTGTAATATCTCTAAAGCTCACAGAGTGAATAAGCTGAAAGATGAAGACTGAGAATCTGCTTTTATAATAAGCAGAGTATGAGAACTCAGATCTGAGAGCTGAGAGACTTATAAGAGTTATTTTTAAATTACAAGATCTCTCTGAAATCTGAAGAAGATTTACAGAAACTGTGATTGTTATGAATATTATAGATGATATATACTTGAGACTTGTATAACTTCAAAGACATAATCTGTACATAGCTGTTTATAAGTCAGGTTTATATTTCTGATCAGTGTTGACAGACTTACTTACAGAGATAGAATCAGTTAATACTATAGAGTTAATTAGAGAAGATAAGCTCATCTATATAATGACTTTATAAGTGTCTGAGAATCTCATAATCATGAAAACTAAGCTTCAGATATCAGAGAAATACTGAGATCTTGCAGAGATATTTAGCTCAGTAAAGATAGCTGAGCTTTCTTCTCACTATGAGAAGAATCTGATAATAGATTTGATAGAAGAGTAGAAATTCTTCTGAGAATCAATCTATATACTCTCTTATTATAAGACAGAGATCTTACAGATCTATGTAAAGAAGAATCTAAAGAATAACTTTATTCAATCTTCACAGATCTTTACAGAAGTCTCTGTGATGTTTATAAAGAAGAAGAATAAAGATTTCAGATTATATATAGACTACTATAATCTGAACTTCAAGATAATAAAGAGCTGCTACTCTCTGTCTCTGATTAAGAATGTGATTAACTGTCTCATAAGAGCTGTTATATTCATATAACTGAATATAATTAATATATATACACAGCTGTGAATATAATCTGAGAATGAATGAAAGACTGTCTTTAGAACTGCACTGAAATTATTTAAATATCTAGTGATATCTTTTGATCTGACTAATACTTCTACAGTATTTCAGTCTTTTATTAATAAAATACTTTATATATATCTGAATGTCTTTATAATAATATATCTGAATAATATGATAGTATACTCTATAAAGAAGAAAGAATACACTGAGTATATATAAAGTGTATTAAAGATCTTAGATAAGACAGAACTGTATATTAAGCTTATAAAGTATAACTTCAGTATTCACTGAATTAATTTTCTAGAATATGTAATCACTGCAGATAATATTCAGATGAAATCTTCATAAGTTAAGATTATTCTATTATAATCAGAGTTAACTAGTATTTATAAGATTCAGATCTTTCTGAGCTTTGTGAATTTCTATAAACAGTTTATCTTTGTATTTATAAGAATCTTCTTAGTTCTTATAGATATACTGAAGAATGAAAATAAGAAGAAGTTATTCTATAAATGAAGAATAAAAAGATTATTAAGAAGAAAGAACTGTAAGAACTTTCTTACTTCAGAAGCTCACAGAGTCTTTATAAGATTAAAACAGATATTTATAAATACAGTAATACTGTTTCACTTTGATTTCTTACTTTTAATCAGATTAAAGATAGATATCTTCTTCTTTATAATTTCAGAAATAGTCTCATAACTACAGTTAAATGAGAACTGAGTTTCAGTAATCTTTTTCTCATAGATAATGTAATCTGCAGAGATTAACTATGACATTTATAATCAGAAGCTTCTTATGATAGTGAAATTCTTCTATCACTGATATCACTACTTTGAGAGTCTTACAACAGTGATTACTATTAGAACTGATTATAACAGCTTATAACAGTTTACTTTAATTAAGAAACTCTTACAGTGATAGATTTACTGAGCTCAGAGACTGAGTGAGTTCTGATTTAAGATAGAATATATTAAGAGAACTAAGAACTCAGTGAATGAATTCTCTCATAGATCAGACTATATTAAGAAGATCAGAGTGACAGATACAGAGAGACTAGAGAAGACAGAAAAGCTTGACAGAATGCTTAGACTAAGTGTTATGAAGAGATTAACTGAAGAGTCTCTCAATCTCTTATAAGAGAAGAGAAAAAAGAGAGAGAAGAAGTCTGTATAACTACTCTCTATAACACTGAGAGTCAACACTCTGAGAATCTCTGTGAGAATTCTTAGAGAGAGTATCTATAATCTGAAGAGTTTACAGACTTTGAAAAGCATTATAGAAGATCTGATGCAAGGAAAAACAGAGTACAAGTCTTTGCAAGATCTTCTATTCAGATTGTCTGAACTATAACTAAAGAATGAATATACTCAGTATATTTAAAAACTGCTTACAGCAGGAATCAATTCTGCAGAAATAAAGAATTAAAGAGACTTAAATATTCTCTTATAAAGAGAGAGCTGAATTTATATATCTATGAATAAGTTTCTATACATAGAACTTATTAAAAGATATTATAACTCTTCTCTAGCAGGTCATTTTACAGATACTAGAACTCATAAGTTACTTATAAGAAAATACTTCTGACTGAAGATGCAAGAACTTGTAAAAAAGATAGTGAATTCTTATACTATTTATCAGAATTTGTGAGTAGTACAGTTCAGATTATATGAAGAACTTACTTCTCTACTTATCTTACAGAAATCTTGAAAACAGCTAGAAATGAACACTCTTATAAGTCTCTCTGAAAGTAAGAACATATATAATACCTGCTTTGACAGTATGCTGATAATAGTGAATTACTTTATCAAGATAACACACTTTATATTCACTTATAAGAACTTGAAGTTAAAGAATTTAACTTATATCTTTGTCTGTGATGTGATTCAGTTGCATGAGTTATCTGTGAATATTATCTCAGATAGAGAATCAATCTTTACAGAAGAGTTCTGATCTAATCTGATAACTATACTAAAGATCTTATGAAATCTAAGTATGACTTTTCATCAACAGATAGATGATCAGATAGAATATCTGATAAGTGTATTGAAATAGTATCTGTGATACTTTGTCAATTATAATCAGAATAACTGAGTGTATTAATTATTATTTATAAAGTTTATATATAACAACTTAAAACATGTCAGTATAGATAAAATTCTCTTTGAGATACTCACTGAGACTTATTCATAAATAATCTTGATAAACTTGTAAGAGTATACTATAGAGTGTGATGATGTCTGTGAACAGGCTGAGAGAATTCAGAAGATTCAGAAGAAAGTCTGTGAATTCTTGAGAAAGATCTAAGAGTATCAGAAGAGATACTATAACTTTAAGCATATTATAAAGAGTTTTAAGAAAGATGATAGAGTCTGTCTAAGTCTAGAAAACATCATTATACAAAGATCTAGTAAGAAACTGAATCTCTTATAAACAGAGTCTTATAAGATTATGAAGAAAATTAGCTTACAGTTCTACAGATTAAAACTGTTATCTGAGTTATAGATATACAATGTTTTTTATATCTCTTTACTCTGTGAATATAAGAAATTCTCAGAAGAGAACTCTGTGACTCATCATTCTGTTTATAAAGTACTAAAGAGTGAAAGAGAATATCAGATTAAAGAGATTATTAATTCAGAGAAGTGAGATTGTAAGCTCTGATTCAAGATTCAGTGATAACAGTATTCTGATAAGATGAATAAGTTTACTTGAGAATTATTCAGACAGATAAGATATCTGTAGAAGCTGAGACATGACTTTTATACTGTGAATTCTGATAAGTCAGAATAACACAGTCTTCACTAAGAATCTAGTTGTAATAAAGATATTAACACTGTCATTTGTAAATTCTAGTCTATAAGATAATGAATTTCTACTGAGATGAACAGTCTGCAGTGTATATAAGAAAAGAAGAAATTATATTCTCATTAAAGTTAAAAAAAAAACAAGAAAATAAACAGAGCTGTGAACACAATTTAGAGATTAATAAAGAAAAAATAAAGAAAATTCATACTCACATTCTTAATATCTGTGACACTTAACTGTCTTCATAACTATCAATTTCTCTTTTCAAAGAAGCAGAGAGTATCATGTCTGCAGTACAGACAATTGTTACATTTAATATGAAAACTGTCAAAAATGCACAGACTTCAGAGAAGCTGAACATCAGAGTATATACAGATATAGCAGAGTCTTGAGAACTGACTATCTGTATGTATAATCAGATATTTCTTATAAAGCTATATCTGCTCTCTCAGTTATGCTGAAGTATTCAGTCTGAAAATAATTGAGATGTAGAGAGATAACTTATCTGCTCAGATTAACTCTTATTATAAATTTATAACATTTGTATTGTCTTAATTACCTGGATTTTGTGAGTATCTGAAGACTTATCTCTTATTGATAATAAGATTGCAGAAATGCGCTGCAGCGCGAGAATCATTGATAGAAAATCTAGACATATTCACATATGCCTGGTCAGAGATTGTGCAGGCAGAGAGAAGATGATTATAGGCCTGCAGAGTCATAGAAGACACTGACAATATAGAGAGCTTTATAAGAACTATTAGCTAGAATCTGTAAGAAATTACTTATAAGAAGACTTACAGTAAAGAAAGAAACTGCACTACTTGAAGTCAGAGACTGATCTGAGAGAGACAGAGAGTTAATCACTGACCTGAAGATCAGATGTGATGATGAGACTGAAGAAGATGAAGATATAATTGTGAGTAGCAGCATCTCTGCTTCATCAGCCAGTAAAAAGTAATCAGAGAAGTTGTGAGAATACTTATAAGAAGCTTAGCAGTGATCAGACATTATTATAAAGATATTGAAATTGAAAAAATTTTTATTCTTGAGAAGTTCTTGAATCAATATGTGAATATTGTCAGAAACACTCTCTCTCTATTATCTGAGTGAAAACACTTCATGAATAGATGAGAATACTCACAGTTTGTAAGAATGAGAGTTATTACAGAAAAAGAGAAAAGAAGATGAGATTTTACAGACAGATCTGAGATATTTATACTACTCTAGAGAGGTTTACTTGCACTGTGAGTGATTCTGTGAAACAGTCAGATCACTCTAGTAAATAAGAGTGATTGTGAATTACAGGTCTGAATCTTTCTATATGACTACAAAGAGTGATTGCAGACTGTGAATATCTTGATTCTACAATTCTACAGTGTCAAAGAACAATGATTTGTGAGAATGAGTGAAAGATCAACTCGTGAATACTTCTCTTTAATGAAGATAATCTTACAGAGAGTGATTCATCTGTAAGATGAATCTATGTGATGATTATACAAGAACCTTGTGAAAATGATTGAGAGTTAACTGAAATTCTTCTATATGAAAGATGTGAGATGAATCTGCATGATAGTCAGAAAAGAATCTGTAGATTATAAAGAATTTCATAAAATAAGAAACTGAGTGACAGACTCTTTTCTCTTCATAGTAACAAGGGATTTTTCCTCACTGAGATTTTTTATAGATGTGAAGAGTTTTTAGTGAGTATTACTGCAGTGCTGAGCTGATTCTATGAAGTTACTCAGTGAAAGACTTCACAGACAAAGTCTTAGAGAGGGAAGAGTATATAAGAAATCTCACTTCTTATGAATTCTTTATCTCTATTTCTATCTCTTATATAATCAATAGAGCTAGCGGCCCTTGACTACACACAACTATATAGACTGAAGTTTGTGAATACTATTCATAACTCAGCTTGAATACTATTATACATTTAATCTCTACATTTTATCTTTCTACTGCAAATACTTCTAGTAGTTAACAGTACATATCACGCCAAGCTGCAAACACCTGAATAATCGCCTGCGAGCACTTATTCTTACACAAAGATAAAAACATTAAAGAAGGAAAGAAAGAGAAAGTGCAAGAATCAGTGATTGAGATGAATATTTATACATATATGTGATGGTGTACGCAGTGGAGCTTCAGAGTGAAAGAATATACATGCATTTATAGCAGCTAAGAATTGATGATTGAGAATGACTGAGAATCAGAGTATACACTGAATCTGTGAAGTGTAACAGAATAGTCTATATAATTGATTGAGATGGCGGCTGAGAATTGGCAATTGAGAATGGCTGAGAATCGGAGCATACATGAAATCTATGAAGTGTAACAGAATAGTCTATATAATTGATCAGATGCAGCCCGTCACATTAGCCCTCTCTTTCCAGAAGCAGTTCTCATCAGTCAAGAGCTGCTGTTTTGAATAACGCGGAACTCGGAGTTCAGATCAGTTGAGAAGGAAACAGATCAGTGACAGTGCAGCGGAGCAAGCTTGTGTAGAATACATTATGAATCTCTGATAATATGTCAAGACAGTAGTTGTGACAGATCTTCTATCTTATATTATTCAGTGAGGTCTCAGTGAACATTGATTTGATTCTCTTAATCTTGTTTCACAGTTGCCATGAAGGCCTCTGCTCAATCGCGGGTATCTCAGAGCTTCATTACTTTATTATCAGCAATCTGAATCAGACTGCAGAGATTCAGTGTGAAGTATTTAATAAGAGAATACACTGAAGATTATAATGTCTTACAACTGAAGATTTTATCATTGTATAGTAACATAGATCTCTGTCTATCATGACTTTCATATTATACATATTGTCAACTACAGTAGATGCAAGAATCACATTCATTATCATTTTCTCTTCAAATCATTGTTATTCAATCTCTTCAAGCTTCTGTTTACAAATTTGAATAGAAGCTAATCTTTTCTCTGTTTTATTGAGATATTCTTATAGTTATCTTCTGAATCTTTCTTCACTGCAATGTGGTTGACACTGACAGGCACTGATCTTTCTCTCAAGTGTGAAGACACATAGGTTAATCAGCAGTTGAAAGTAATGTATTCTAATCAGTTACAGTTAATGCACACTTTACATTAACATTAATCAGTGACTTCTTCAGAAGTGATTTCAGAGACTCAGAAGCCTGTTCAAATGACAGAGACTCTTACTTATGTATAGACATTTAAGTCTACTTAATTCATAACATCTGTATTATTATTATTTCTCAGTGCAGATGTATAAGTCACTGAAGTGTTTATCAGTATAGATATATAAATATAATATCTTCTATCACTGTTCTATATACTCTTGAGCTTGATAAGACAGTTATTTAATATTTATAGCTATGTGCAGAAATCTTTATAAGTTAAGTCTTTATTTATACTTATAAGAATCTGTAAGAGTTTAAAAGTTAATATCTTCTTAAGTATACTAATCTTTATTCAATTCTTTTAAGATTGATTATCTGCTTCTAAGATCTTAATATCAAAGTTAGAAATAAATGTTATAAGAGAAATATTTCTTTATCAGATACTCTGTAATTAATTTAATACTTTCTATTATATAACAGTATCTTAAAACAGAATATCAAGATATCTCATAATATTATCAGATATTTATAATGCTGATTTATATACTTTTATTCATAAATGAAACTTCTATTTTATATAATTTTTCAATTATTCATTAATATATCAATCTTGATTAATTAATAAATTAATAAAATCTTTATCTATACTCAGTTTTATAAGCATTTTCATTCTTCATAATGAGTAGAGAGTGAGATTAAAAGTATTGAAATATATAAAAGTATCTAAGTATTCTTTCAGTACTTTTATATTCAATTCTGTAGATATTGAAATTGTATGAGTTTCTTATTATAATAATTATTAAATCTCTTTATATTAGTATTATTAAGTTGCATGTATATTAGCTATTTATTATTATTATAGTTTCAATATTACTCAGAGTCACTGTGACACTGTATTTATACTTATATTCAGAGATTTCATATTATCATTAGATATAATTATATTAATTATTGAATGTGTAATTGTATTCTCATACATTTAAGTGTCAGAACTCTCAGATCTTTCACTGATATTCTCTTATAAGATTTTATTCTCTTCATAAGATCTTGTTATAAGATCAGAGTAACTGATGAGTAAGCTTCTATCTGAGAACTATCTAAGAACTCAGTGTCTGTTTAACTGTTTAACTGTTTCTCTATTTCTTATATATTATTACATATTCAGATATCTCTCAATAAATAATCATTTCTAATAAGAAGATAATATATGAATAATTATTTTTCAATAAGAAGACAATAAACATTTTTATAGTATAAGAGGCCTACACTGAATAGATTGATATAATATTATAGATCTTATATAACAAAGATAAAAATATTAAAGAAGAAAAGAAAGAGAAAGTGCAAGAATCAGTGACTAAGATGAATATTTATATGTGTATGTGATAGTGTACACAGTGAAGCTTCAGAGCAGAAGAATATACACATGTTTATAGCAGCTGAGAATTGATGATTGAGAATGACTGAGAATCAGAGTGTACACTGAATCTGTGAAGTGTAACAGAATAGTCTATATAATTGATGAAGATGACGGCCGAGGATCGGCGATTGAGAATGGCCGAGAATCGGAGCGTACGTGAAATCTGTGAAGTGTAATGGAATAGTCTATATAATTGATCGGGCGCAGCCCGCCACACTGTATTATTGATAACTATAAGAACAGTATTTGAAAATAAATTTTAAGACTTGTAGAAGTCTGAGTGTGATTGAGAGAATGTCTTATTAATCATTTAATAAGAATTGTCTTTGACATTTTCAACTGTTATAAGATGAGCAGCTCTGCATTTTTATATTCTGCAGTCTTCAATGATATTAGCTATATTAAAATCAGTACTGATATCATGAACTCTAGATATAATGTTCTATATTCAATTATCTATCATAGCTGAATGAGTATTAATATTAACATCAGAATCTGTTGACTCTGATGTTGAATCTAATACAGAAAGAATTGAAATGTTATAATGTTTATACTCATTATTTTTCTTCCTTATTTTTTCAGAGTTTTGAGCATTTTCTTCAGAGTAGAAAACATCAATATCTGCATCTATAATCTCTTTCAATTGATTAATAGAAGTCATCAATGAGTCTTAAACTTTCATATATAGAAGCTTCATCTTCTTAGATACTTAATCTCTTAGTTGTCTTTCAATGTAGAGATCTTCTAAGTTGAATTTTCTATTCTTATCAAACACTACATCTCTTACTCTTATTACTCATTCTAAGTATGAAATTCAAATTTGATAGATGTTTGTAGAATCATATTCAACTAGATATTTAATATATACTCAGAAATCTAGCTTCTGAGAGTGATTTCTATTTAGAACTTCATTCAGTATCTTTGCATAGATGTGATATCTGTAGATTCAAAGATAAGTGCAGAAGTGAGATTTAATTTGTAGAAATTCTTTCAATATATGTAGAGATAACTTTTAATCTAGAATTCTAGTAGAGATATAATTTACTAGATAGATAACAGTAAGTGCAATCTCAGAAAAAAGAGATTGTAACAGAAGAGATTCTATCTATAGAGTTCTTATCTTTATTATTAATATTACTTCTGCTCACTCTGCTGCATTATTTTATTCATGAATATACTCTGAAGAATACTTCATCTCTAGATCTTCATTATTCACTTAATTTATGAAGTCATCTACTTTCTTGACTGCAGTATCATTATTGATATGAATAATCTTTATAGTATAGTTGAATTGACATTTAATTCAATTAATAGCTTATCTAAGAGCTTTTCAGATTTCTGATTTTCAGATAACTGTTATAGCTATATGAAAACAGAGATAATCACACATGAAATGTATGAGATAACACTCATCATTATAGCACTGTGTAGAGCTATGTGTGATATCCGCGTGTAGATGTTTGAATGATATTTGAGATCTTGTAAGAAATCCCGCTTCTCGCGGATTCTTTACTTCTATTCCTATCTCTCATGTAACTAATAGAGCTAGCGGCCCTTGGCTACACACAACTATATAGACTGGAGTTTGCGAATACTATTCATAACTCAGCTTAAATGCAATTATACATTTAATCTCTACATTTTATCTTTCTACTGTGAATACTTCTAGTAGTTAACAGTATATATCATGTCAAGCTGCAAATACTTAAATAATTGTCTGTGAGCACTTATTCTTACATTTCAAGCTCAGACAGTCAGCAACTGCTCATTATAACTGAAAGAACTAGAAACTTGTATACTTCAATCTCTGCAAATTCTACTGCAGACACTCAGAAGCAGTCACTTGAATCATGAATAATTCTTATAAAAGAAGTCTCAGAGAACTTACTAATCACTTATAAGATATTATTCTCTACATCTGTGACAGAGAAACTCTCTGAATTCATGAATAAATCAATCTCAGTGAAAAACATTCTTGAGTATCTCTTATAAAACTAAGCTATTTTTCTATAAGAAATACTTACTATCTGTAAACACTCTTAAACTGAGTCTCTAGACATAATCTTTAGAGATATCTATAAACTGAAAAGAAACTTTCTTAAGCTGTGATTACTTAAGATCACTTATCAAATCACAATCTATAAAAGCTTTTATAAGTTTGTATTTGAAATTGACTTACAAGCTCAGCTGTGTGATATGAAAGATGAAGAAGCTGTTATCTATATAATAATAGATCTCTATTACACTGAAGTCAAGAACTGACTGAATTATCTAGAGAATAATTATGAGAGATCTCACTGATCTGTTCTCAAGATCTATCTAAAGAATAAGTTGAAAGACTCTGTAAGTCAGACAGAGAACACCTGAGCCATAATCATTAATATTAGAAAAAGAGATGAGAAATCTGATAAAGACTACTCACAGCACTTCATGAAATTATAATATGAATTAAAATCTGTGAAAACAGAGCTCTGAAACAAGATCTGAATAATGATATTTATAAAGAGACTGAATAAAGATATGCAGAATAAGTTTATTAAGTAAGACTCTAAGTTCTTAACTCTGAAGAAACTGATGACTCTTATTTATTACTTATAAATCACTGTGAGAGTTATAAACTTGTAGAGAGTGAATCACTGACTAGCTCTATAAGAGTCAGAACAACAGAGAATAGATTTATTAGAAAAAGATAATAAGATATAGAGAGATTTGTATCTGACTACTGAGTAGAGAGAGAGAGCTTTATAAGCTTCTGTGAATAGAGTGTATAATAGAGAGACTAAGAAAAAGAAACTCAACTTTATCTATTCTAAATCAGAATATCTCTGTGCAAACTGTCTGAATAAATCAAAATAGAAATTTGAAAAGTCATGAACAGAGTCAGTAACAGTCTTCTTAAGAGTCTTGAAGCTGACATCTGAATCTGTTACTTTCTCAATGAAAATACTTACTCATAGAGAGAGACTGTACTGTGATACTACTGCTCTGCAAGCATGAAAGTATTAATAAACTCAGAATCTCAGGTTACTATAATGTCTCTAAAGCTCACAGAGTGAATAAGCTGAAAGATAGAAACTGAGAATCTGCTCTTATAATAAGCAGAGTATGAGAACTCAGATCTGAGAGCTGAGAAACTTATAAGAGTCATCTTTGAATTACAAGATCTCTCTGAAATCTGAAGAAGATTTGCAGAAACTGTGATTATCACAGATATCACAGATGATATGTACTTAAAACTTATATAACTTCAAAGACACAATCTGTATATAGCTATTTATAAGTCAGGTTTATACTTCTGATCAGTGTTGACAGACTTACTTACAGAGATAGAATTAGTTAATACTGTAGAGTTGATTAGAGAAGATAAGCTCATCTATATAATAACTTTATAAGTATCTGAGAATCTCATGATCATGAAAACTGAGCTTCAGATATCAGAGAAATACTGAGATCTTGCAGAGATATTTAACTCAGTAAAGACAGCTGAGCTTCTCTCTCACTGTGAGAAGAATCTGATAATATTATTATTATTATTATTATTCTTCAATTATAGATGTATGCAGTCAGAGACTATGACATCTACCTGAGAATCTTTAGTTCTCAGGGTTTTTCCTATATCTATAGAGTCAACTATTATACATTTATCAATTTCAAATATGCAAAATCAGAAAATTCCAGCTCAGAATATAAAAACTGTTTACAAATTACAGTATTTCAACACCTTCTGATAGTTTGAAATCATTTGAAAATATTATGACAAAAGAAAAGAGAACATAGTCTTAAAGATAGACACATTAAATAGATAGAGAAAAGAACAGAAGGAAACAAGTACAGTAAAGAGAGACTATAACAAAACAAAATTATTAAAAGATGATGTATAGCTGTTTTAACAGACTATATCTAGTCAATTTCCATCTCTTCATATTCAGATACTTCTGAATTCAGCCATTTTCTTGTAGCTGCTCTAGTTTCTGATAGAAAGTCTATTAAGTATTTAGTTCCTGTCTCAGTTGAGAATAAGAACCTCATATTTAATTAATTTAAATCATACTTCTTCTTTAATCTGACTCTGAGACTAGACTGGCCGCCGGGACCATGAATTTCACATTTGATCCCATTTGGTCTGGTCCCATACATTTCTTGGCGTGAATCCCGCTGGGACTGGCTATCAAAAAAACATGTAAAGTGACTATATATCAGATCTTAAAATGAAACCATGACTTGAAAAAAATGAGAAAGTGGTCCCATTTGGTCCCATTTAGTCCCATTCTTGGCATAAAGTTACTATTTTTAGACGTTTTAAGGTTTTTTTTAGACTATTTTTAATTTTTTAAAAAGTAACGCTTTTTGGTAACGCTCAAATGAGATTTAAAGTCATTTAAAGCAATAAAAATAATTTAAATTGAGAAGTGGAAATCATGGTCTCATTTGGAAAATGTGACAAGAGTAGACAGTAAGTCTCACTGAGACAGTATGAAACCACTATCTAATGTTAAAACCGTGTAATGGGATCAGTCGAATTGGTAATGGGACTATCAAAAAATCTGGTCCTGGTCCCAGACACGGTCACACGGTCAGTCTATCTGAGACTATTGTATAATGCACAATGCATTACAATATGCTCAGGATTTTCATTCACACTGCAGAATGAGCACTCTGTTGAATCAAATCTATCATTAAATCTTTGTATATAAGATTTGAAATAACCATGTCCTAGTTTCAGCTGAATTATAGATGAGAATATTTTCTTTTTACATTTAATTGAACAAGATTTCCACTTTGGTTTTGTCTCAAATCTTGAATAATGTATACTCTTCTTTTATTTCTGCCAGCTTTCATTTCACTTGTTTAAACAAGATTCTTTTATCTTTCTCTTTATGAAAGACCAGAACACTGTTTTTTGAATAGATCTGCTTAATTCTGAACCCTTTTTTACAGCTGAATCAGCCAATTCATTGCCATGAATATTCATATGAGCAGGAACTCAATGCAGATGAATTATCAGTTTTGATATTCTTCTCTTTTGAATTTTCAAAACAGAGTTTAAAATCAGTTCAAGATTCATTTGATCATTATGAATCTGACTATTTCTAAGTCTTTTTAAAGCAGCTTGACTATCAGAGAATATTCATGTCTCTTTCAAATCATTTCCTCTTTTATAAGATTTTATTTCAATGAGTTTGAAAGCTTTCACTATTACAAATAGTTCAGCATCAAAGACTTCAGATTCACAGCCTAAATTTCAGAAATCTGAGATAAAATTAATATTATCTTCAGTATAAGCAATGCCTGCGCCTAATCTATTCAAATTCTCATTTTTTGAGCCATCTGAGTAGATCAGAATAGAGTCTTTTATATTAATTGTAGAGATCTTCTTCAAATGCTGTTCATATTCTCTCTCTTTAGATAGTTCACTTATTTGTAAGTCTATGAGAGATTTCAGCTTTTCTCTTCAGAGAGATATCTTCTCATGATCAATTTTCTCAATATTTAATGAAGAAAATTGATTCTTAATAAGTGAACATAGTCTATACAGTTGAGAGGGCATTTTCTTTAAAGTATTATTCTTATTTCAATCAAGAAATCTATTTCAATCCAGTTCATTTCCTGAGTTAACTGATGGAAATGAAGAAGAGACTCTTTCTCTGATTATATGATTTAAGCTCATCTTCATGACTCTCAGAGCAGAGTTCATACAGGCCTTTTCAAATTGAATAGCAGGAGATGGAATTGAAGCTTCAATTTCCATTGCTTTAATAGGAGATGACTTGAATGCACTCAGAATTCTTCTCAAAGCTCTGTTTTATAGACTTTGAAAGAGTTCAGTGAAGTTTCCTTGATTATTTCATCAAACTTGAACTCCATAATCAGCTACTGAGATAATACAGGCTATGTATAACTGTCTCATAGCCTGAAAGAATAGACCTCTCTCAGTATTTGATAGTCTGATTATACTATTCAGTAGTCACTCTGCCTTGATGATTCTTTGTTAAATATGATATTTAAAATTCAGCTTGGAGTTTAATCATACTTCTAGCCATTTGACATTTAAACCGGGTTTAATCTCTTTATTCAAAAGAGTTAGACTTAGTTCTTTCTCATTAAACCTGGGAAAAAAGTGAATTAACTCAGTTTTATTCATATCAAATTGAATTAGATTGATATCTGCTCTAACAAAGATTTTCTTTGCTGCTTTCTCAATCACTTCTAAGTTCTCTTTGATTGTCTTTGAACTGTAAAGTAGATCAATATCATCTATATAACTTGAAGATCTCACTATTTTCATCTCTCTATTCTTGAATAGATATGCAGTGTATATTGCAAATAAAACAGGTGAGATTGAAGATTCTTGTGATACTTCTATTTTTATCTCAGTTTTATCTTGTTTTCTTCCATCAAAGAATAGTTGTATAATTCTTTTAGACATGAAACAATTGACTCATTTTATTAGAGAAAGTGGCAGTTTTAACATCTTCAAAGTTTGAATCATCTTAGACTTTGACACATGATCAAATGCATCTTTTATATCAATAAAAACTGCAGTTGAGACCAGGCCTTCATGCTTTGCTACTTGAACATCATGAATAACTGAGAGAACAGTATCAATTGCAGAACATTGTTTTCTACCTCTCATTTATTCATTAAATAGAAGAGAATCACTAATAGAGCTTATAAAAGATAATCTAGTAGCTATTATCTTTTCTAGAATTTTTCTCAAACAGTTCAACAGAGATATTACTCTATATAACTTAGAAATTGAAGTCTTTCTATTAGGTTTTGCAAGGATTACTTCAGTAGCTTCTCTCCAGCATTCAGAATGATAACCATTTTTTAAGAGATTGAAAAAGAGCTCAAAATATTCATTCTTCAAGTAGGAATATGTGTTTTGAATAATTGAGTGATTAATTGAATCAGGCCCTGTAGCAGTTTTAATTGAACTTGAGAATATTGCTGACTCTAGTTCATCATATGTAAGCTCAGACCATTCCCAGTTATTTTCATCAACATATTCATGAAATGACATATTCTTCTCTTCTAAATGTGATGATGAGTTTTGGAAGAGAATTCTCATAAAAGCTTGACATTTTTCCTTAAAAGAATTTGCTGTATATAATTCATTCTGAAATTCATATTCTAAGGTTGGAAGCTTTGCTACACTTCTTGTTTTAGTATAGTTGAAGGCTTTGAAAACTTCTTTTTCTTATGCTTCTTCAAGAAATTTGTTTCAACAATCTGTTTTGGCTTTTTTAATATCTGAAAAATATTCATTTTGAATAGCTTTGAACTCTTCATCAGATATTAAGTGATTCTTTCAATCTCTCTTAGCAGTGGCTAATTACTTTCTTTTAGAAGTGATATTCTCATTTCATCAAGGTTTGAAATACTCAGAAGACTTTTTCTTTGAAATATTTTCTTCAATACTTGTTAGAAGAATAGATGTAATCAGCTTTGCTCTATTCTCAAGCATTTCATTTGATATATCTTGACTTTGATTTCAATAGAGCTCACTCTGTCTTTCAGATTTCAGCTGTTTTACTCTTTCTTCAACTGCTTTTCAATCAGCTTTTTCAAAGTTATACTGATTAGAGAGAAGAGGATTTTCACTTCTTTGTTTTTCACTCAGTTCAATATCAAATTGAATGATCTCATGACCCGATTCTGAGGTTTCATTTGAATCAATAAACCAGTTTATAAGTCTTTTTTCAATTAGATTTTGTGACATGAAAGTTAGATCTATAATAGATTTCTGTTTCATGTCTTTTCTAAAGAATGTTTGTTGATCAGACTTGTTAACTAAATCTATTGAATGCTCAAAAGTTCATTCAACCAGTTTATCTGCTCTTACTGCTCTTATGCACTCTGAGTTTCATCAGAGATGATGTGCATTGAAGTCTCCTGTAATTATAGAGTTTTTTAAGAGAGTTATATTCAAAAATCCTCTATCAATTGTCCAGATATTGTTGTTTTCTTTCAATGATTTTTCATTATAGATATTTATAAGTTGAATAGTATCAAACTCATTATCTTTATCTATAATGTCACTCACTAGAATGTCAGAGTCAGATATGATATCAAATCTCAGATTAAATTGATATCTTGATCTTTTTCTCTCATAGATTGCTACTCTTGATTTTATCTCAGATTTTTCAGGAAGAAAGCAGTAATAGCTTGAATGAGAAATGATGTACTTTTGCTCAGTATCAAAATTTAGTTCTTGAAGAAGTACAAAGTCAACTTTTTATGCAAATACAATCTGAAGACAAGAATAAATACAATTTGAGTTTCTATTCACATTATTTTGAATAAATGTGATTTTTGAAGAGTTTTTAAACTTTTTTTGTTGTTTTTGTTGTACATTCATACTAAAAGAGAGTGAAGATATAGTAGAATCTAATCACTATCACCAGATAGTAGATTATAACTATTTTGAAAAGCAGAAATCTTAACTGCTTACATTCTATCTAGTTTATTATCAGAGTCATTTCTCAATTCTCTAATCTTAACAGATGTTTGAGAATTCAAATTCTGTTTACATTTACCTGGAGAATTGAAGTTTGAAGATCTAGATAGTTGAGAGTTTCTTCTTTTTAAGCTTACAGTTGTGAATTTACTAGCTTGACTTTTCTCTTCAATTTTAGATTCACTTTGAGCTTCATCTTTTCTTCAGTTCTTCTGAGTTCTTGAAGTAAATACACATTCTTTTGAGCTAGATGCATGTTTTTCTTTGCAATTGAAGCACTTAAGCAGAGTATGTTGACATATTTCATCTCTTTTTGAGCATGTTTCACATTTATGCTCACTAGTTTTGTGATCTCTAGCACAGAATGCGCATTTTGAGTCTCTGAAACAAGAGATTGCAAAGTATTCATATCTTTGACAGTTTGAACACTGTGTTTGAGCTTTGAGATTCATTCTTGAATCTTTGTATTCATGAACTCTCATTTTCAAACCTGCTACTCTTACTTCAGAGATTCTTGATTGTTCAAGTGTCTTTGTATATACTAGAACAGAGGCATTTCTTCTGCTCTGTCTGAACTCAATTGAATTAAGTCATACAGGCTCTTTTCTCAGTTGAATAGAATTGTATTCTTCTAATTCATTTTTGAGAAGCAGCATTTCTTCCTCACAGTCAAAAATTTCAACTGGAATATCATGAAGAATGAATTTGTCTCACTTTTCATCTCTTTCAGATAGAATTGTTGTATTCAGTAGAGATTCTATTGCTGATTTCCAGAGATTCTCATTCTGAATGAGGAATTCTGCACTGAATTCAGGCATTGTAGTCAAAATAATAGAGTTTTCAAAGAAAGATGACTCAATTGAAGCTATAACTGGTTTTTGAACTTCAATATCAGTCATTAACTGAGAAAAGAACTGCTGATTAATTTCATTTCTAATTCTGAAAATGAGATTTGAGTTCAGCTTGTTTTTTTACAAGCTCTTCTGATTTGAGACTTTGAGAATAAGTCTTCTGTTTCTGAAGATTTGAAAGTTCTTCTCTTTTTGCATTTCTTTTTTTTCCTTTCTATGAACAGAGGTCTGAGAAATATTCTTCTCAGTTTTCTCAGAATTTTGAGCAGATTTTGAACTAGCAGGTTTGAAGACAGCAGATTCTGCTACTTGAGCATATGTTTTCTTCTGATTTGAAGAAGAAGATAAAGAAGTAGAAGATGAAAAAGAGTCAGTGACTGTACTGAAAGATTTCAATGTTTTTTGAATTGTGTTTGAAATTCCAAGTTTGAACTTGATCACTTCTTGTAGTTGTCTAGCCTGAGTATGAAGAATTAACAGAACTTCTTCATTCTCCTCACTCAGACACTGTTTTTCAAGAATTTTGCTTGCTTTTTTCAGTTTCTGTATTTCAAGAACTTGTTGTTTCTCTATTTCTTCCTTCTTTCTTCTCTTTAGAATTTCAATCTCAGGAATGGCATCTGGGAAAACATCTTTTTTCACATCAACTGAGTGTACTCTTGAACTTATTTTACTCACTGAATGAAAAGTTGATCAGACTGTTTCAATTGAGAGATTTATCAGTATATTTTCAAATGAAAAGTTGGTCAGACTGTTTCAATTGAGAGGTTTATTAATCTATTTTCAAATGAAAAGTTGGTCAGACTGTTTCAGTTGAGAGATTTATTAGTCTATTTTCAATTGAAAAGTTGGTCAGACTGTTTCAAAAGAAGAATGAAAGACTTTTATGTATAAAACATCTGATTTTTTTTCACACTAGTTCAGTAACTAGGTTAGATTTTTGAAGAGAATCTAATAAACTAAAAGTGATTTTTAAGATAAATCAATAAAATCTTTACAAACTCTTTCTTGGAATACAGTGAGGAAAAGTATGATATCAATTGATAATAAATCAGATAATATGACAGTTTTTGAGAGAAAAACTGACAAAAAATAAGTCAATTTTTTGCAGAGAAATTGATTAAAACTATTCAATTTTATTCTAAATCATTCAATTCTTCTCACACAATAAGTGTGCAACTCAAATCAGTCAATAAAGAGTGTAAAAGAGAATTAAGTATTAATGAAAGCTCTTCAGTTACTGAAAAAGTAATTCTTACTTAAAAGAATATGAAATTATGACAGAAAACAACTCTGTTTTTAATTCTTTGTAAGAATATTGTATAAAACTCAGAGAAAAACATCTTACTTTTTCAAGAGAAGTAAAAAACTATTTCTAAGATCTTTTTTTTTTGCATTAACTGCTGCAGAAGAATGAGATAGAAACTGCTAAGATATGCACTACTGTATATTCTCTATCAAGACTTTCCCTCTTCAGAGTCTTGATATTATAGAGAATATAAGTCTGTTTCTATATGATAATGTAAATATTGTCAGCAGGATGTAGAGAAACTGGTTATTTATATCTTAAAATAGAAGACTTTGTCAATGATTACATCAATATAGAGTTAATTCTCAAATTCAATAGAAACCTAGTATTGCTGTTCTCAATTTCTTGCAGAATCTATTGAATATTGAGGTATTAAAACTAGATTTAATATATCTCACTGTGCAGGGATCAAAGGCTCAGTCAGATCTTGAAGTATACTGATTTTATAGTTGTTGATGTGCTGTTGACTTGTTGTTCACTGATTATGTATTGAATGCTGTTGCTGAGGTATCTTTTTGTATCATTCTGCTGGGGATGGGCCAGATTGAGAGGGGTAGTACAAGGGTGAGACTTGGTGTTGAAGTCTAGATACACTGGCGACGGACTGTGGAGGTTGCACTTCAGAAGAGTCTGTTGATTATGTACTTGATATTATCACTGAGGTATCTTTTTGTATTTTTCTGCCGGGGATGGGCCAGATTGGGAAGGGCGGTACGAGGGTGAGACTTGGCGTTGGTGTTTTGGAACATCAAAGATGGACAGGGTTTTCGCGGAGGTCGCTCCTCGGATATCTCCACAACTACAGGTCGGGGATCTTCCAAAATCGAGAAGATTGGTGCATATGGCTAGGTCACTTCACCTTACAATTTGTATGGCACTCTGGCCCGGGGTTGTGGTGTGGTAGGGGAGAACGGGGGATAATCCCACACAGGAGCTTCGAACAACGTCCGGTTCACGTTTGGCTGGATAACTCCATCACCACACAGGGTATGCGGTCGGCGATGGGGTCAGAATGCTCGTATGATCGAGGGCTTTTCGATGGATCTATCGGCGGGTTCTTATTCGAAAAATCGAGCGAGTTCGTGATGGAGCGGTTTTTTGAGAATCTGATAATAGATTTAATAGAAGAATAGAAACTCTTCTGAGAATCAATCTATAAGCTCTCTTATTATAAGACAGAGATCTTGCAGATCTATGTGAAGAAGAATCTGAAGAATAACTTTATTCAATCTTCACAGATCTCTGTGAAAGTCTCTGTGATATTTATAAAGAAGAAGAATGAAGATCTCAGATTATATATAGACTACTATGACCTGAACTTCAAGATAATAAAGAGCTGCTATTCTCTATCTCTGATTGAGAATGTAATCAATCATCTCATGAAAGCTGTTATATTCACACAACTGAATATGATTAATATATATACACAGCTGTGAATACAGTCTGAAGATGAATAAAAGACTGTCTTTAGAACAGTACTGAGATTGTTTAAATATCTAGTAGTATCTTTTAATCTGACTAATACTTCTGTGACATTTCAGTCTTTTATTAATAAAATACTTTGTGTATATCTGAATATCTTTGTGATAATATATCTGAATAATGTGATAGTGTACTTTATAAAGAAGAAAGAACACACTGAGTATGTGTGAAGTATATTGAAGATCTTAGATAAGGCAGAACTGTATATTAAGCTTATAAAGTGCAACTTCAGTGTCTACTAAATTAATTTCCTAGAATATATAATCACTGAAGATGATATTCAGATGAAATCTTCACAGATTAAGACTATTCTATCATGACTGAAGTTAACTAGTATTCATAAGATTCAGATCTTTCTGAGCTTTATGAATTTCTATAGATGATTTATCTTTATATTTATAAGAATCTTCTTGACTCTTATAGATATACTGAAGAGTGAAAATAAGAAGAAGTTATTCTATGAATAGAGAATGAAAAGATTATTGAGAAGAGAGAACTATAAGAACTTTCTTATTTCAGAAGCTTATAAGATCTTTGTAAGATTAAAATAGATATTTATAGATACAGTGATAGTATTTTACTTTGATTTCTTACTTTTAATCAGATTGAAGATAGATGTCTTCTTCTTTATAATTTCAGAAATAGTCTTATAACTATAGTTAAATGAGAACTGAGTTTCAGTAATCTTTTTCTCACAGAAGATGTAATCTGTAGAGATTAACTATAATATCTATAATCAGAAGCTTCTTATAATAGTGAAATTCTTTCATCACTGATATCACTACTTTGAGAGCCTTGTGACAGTGATTACTGTTAGAACTGATTATAATAGCTTATAATAGTTTACTTTAATTAAGAAACTCTCATAGCAGCAGGTTTACTGAGTTTAGAGACTGAGTGAGTTCTGATTCAAGATAGAACATATTAAGAAAACTAAGAACTCAGCAGACAGACTCTCTTACAGATCAGACTATGTTAAGAAGATCAGAGTGATAGATATAGAGAGACTAGAGAAGATAGAAAAGCTTCACAGAATGCTCAGACTGAGTGTTATAAAGAGATTGACTGAAGAGTCTCTCAATTCTCTATGAGAGAAGAGAGAGAAGAGAGAGACAAAGTCTGTATAACTACTCTCTATAATACTGAGAGTTAACACTCTGAGAATCTTCATGAGAATTCTTGAAGAGAATATCTATAATCTAAAGAGTTTGCAGACTTTGAGAAGCACTGTGAAAGACCTGATGTAAGAGAAAACAGAGTATAAGTCTTTATAAGATCTTCTATTCAGATTGTCTGAACTGTAACTGAAGAATAAATATACTCAGTATATTCAGAAACTGCTCACAGCAGAGATTAATTCTACAGAAATAAAGAATTGAAGAGACTTAAATAATCTCTTACAAAGAGAGAACTGAATTTATATACCTGTAAATGAGTTTCTATACATAGAACTTATTAAAAGGTATTATGACTCTTCTCTAGTGAGTCATTTTACAGATACTAGAACTTATGAGTTGTTTGTAAGAAAATACTTCTAATCAAAGATATGAGAACTTGTGAAGAAGATAGTGAATTCTTGTACTATTTATCAGAGTTCATAGATAGTATAATTCAGACTATATAAAGAACTTACTTCTCTATTCATTCTGTGAGAATCTTGAGAATAGTTAGAAATAAATGCTCTCATAAGCCTCTCTGAAAGCAAGAATATATATAATGCCTGCTTTGATAGTATACTGATGATAGTGAATTACTTTATCAAGATAACATACTTTATACTCATCTGTAAGAACTTGAAGTTAAAGAATTTAACTTATATCTTTATCTGTGATATGATTCAGTTGTATAAGTTGTCTGTGAATATTATTTCAGACAGAAAATCAATCTTTATAGAAGAGTTCTGATCTGATCTGATAACTATACTGAAGATCTTGTGAGATCTAAGCATGACTTTTCATTAATAGACAGATGATCAGATAGAATATCTGATAAGTATATTAAAACAGTATCTGCAGTGCTTTGTTAATTACAATCAGAATGACTGAGTGTATTAATTATTATTTACAGAGTTTATATACAACAACTCAAAGCATATCAGTATAGATAAAACTCTCTTTGAGATACTTACTGAGACTCATCTGCAGATAATCTTGATGAATCTGTGAGAGTATACTATAGAGTGTAATAATATCTGTGAACAGGCTAAGAGAATTCAGAAGATTCAGAAGAAAGTCTGTGAATTCTTGAGAAAGACTTAAAAGTATCAGAAGAGATACTATGACTTTAAGTATATTATAAAGAGTTTTAAGAAAGATAATAGAGTCTGACTGAGTCTAGAAAATATTATTATATAAAGATCTAGTAAGAAGCTGAATCTCTTACAGACAGAGTCTTATAAGATTATGAAGAAAGTTAGTTTACAGTTCTATAGATTGAAACTGTTATCTGAGTTATAGATATATAATGTTTTTCATGTCTCTTTACTCTGTGAATATAAGAAATTCTTAGAAGAGAATTCTGTGACTCATCACTCTGTCTGTAAAGCATTAGAGAGTGAAAGAGAATATCAGATTAAAGAGATTATTGACTCAGAGAAGTGAGATTACAAGCTCTGATTCAAGATTCAGTGATAAGAGTATTCTGATAAGATGAATGAGTTCACTTGAAAATCATTCAGATAGATAAGATATCTGCAGAAGCTGAGATATGACTTTTATACTGTGAATTCTGATAAATCAGAATAATGTGATCTTCACTAAGAATCTGATTATAATAAAGATATTAACACTGTCATTTATAAACTCTAGTCTATAAGATGATGAGTTTCTACTGAAATGAACAGTCTGCAGTGTATATAAGAGAAGAAGAAATTATATTCTTATTAAAGTTAAAAAAAATAAGAAAATAAACAGGGCTGTGAACACAATTTAGAGATTAATAAAGAAAAAATAAAGAAAACTCACACTTATATTCTTAATATCTGTGACACTTAACTCTCTTTATAACTATCAATTTTCTTCTTCAAAGAAGCAGAGAGTATTATATCTGTGATACAGATAATTATTGTATTTGATATAAAGACTGTCAGAAATGCACAGACTTTAGAGAAGTCAGATATCAGAGTATATATAGTTATAGCAGAATCTTGAAGACTGATTATCTGTATGTGTGATCAGATACTTCTCACAAAGCTGTATCTACTCTCTCAGTTATACTGAAGTATTCAGTCTAGAAACAATTAAGATACAGAGAGAGAGCTTATCTACTCAGATTAACTTCTATTATAAATTCATAGCATTTGCATTGTCTTAATTATCTGAATTTTACAGATATCTGAAAACTCATCTCTCATTGATAATAGAATTGTGGAAATGCACTGCAGCGTGAGAATTATTGATAGAGAACCTAGGCATATTTGCATATATCTGATTAGAGATTGTGTGAGCAGAGAGAAGATGATTGTAGACTTATAGAACTATAGAAGACACTGATAACATCAGAAGCTTTATAAGAACTATCAGCTAGAGTCTGTAAGAAATTACTTATAAGAAGACTTACAGTAAAGAGAGAAACTGTACTGCTTGAAGTCAGAGACTGATCTGAGAGAGACAGAGAATTAATCACTGGCCTGAAGATCAGATGCAGTGATAAGGCTGAGAAGAATGAAGATACAGTTATGAACAGCAGCATCTCTGCTTCATCAGCTGATAAAAAGTGATTAGAGAAGTTACAGAAACACTTATAAGAAGCTTAACAGTAGTCAGATATTATTTATAAAGATATTAAAACTGAAAAAATTTTTTATTCTTAAGAAGTTCTTGAATTAATATATAAATATTATCAGAAACACTCTCTCTCTGTTATCTGAGTGAAAACACTTTGTAAATGAATGAGAATACTCACAGTTTGTAAGAATAAGAGCTGTTATAAAAAAAGAGAAAAGAAGATGAAGTTCTGTAGATAGATCTGAAGTATTTATACTACTCTAGAGAGGTTTGCTTACACTGTGAGTGATTTCACAGAACAGTCAGATCACTCTAGTAAATAAGAGTGATTGTAAATTACAGATCTGAATCTTTCTATATAACTATAAAGAGTGATTGCAGACTGCAGATATCTTGATTCTACAATTCTACAGAGTTAATGAAAGAATGAAAAATTCCTCATAATTCTACAGTGTCAAAGAACAATGATTTGTGAGAATGAGTAAAAGATCAACTTATAAATACTTCTCTTTGATAAGAATGATCTTACAGAGAGTGATTCATCTGTGAGATGAATCTATATAATGATTATATAAGAATCTTGTGAAAATAATTGAGAGTCAACTGAAACTCTTCTATATGAAAGATATGAGATGAATCTGTGTGATAGTTAGAGAAGAATCTGTAGATTATAAAGAATCTTACAGAATAAGAAACTGAGTAACAGACTCTTTTCTCTTTATAATAATAAGGGATTTTTTCTCACTGAGATTTTTTTATAGATGTGAAGAATTTTTAGTGAGTATCACTGCAGTACTGAGCTGATTCTATGAAGTCACTCAGTGAAAGGCTTCACAGATGAAGTCTTAGAGAGAGAGAAGTATATAAGAAATTCTGCTTCTTATGAATTCTTTATCTCTATTTCTATCTCTTGTGTAATTAATAGAGCTAGCAGCTCTTGACTACACACAACTATATAGACTGAAGTTTGTGAATACTATTCATAACTCAGCTTGAATACTATTATACATTTAATCTCTACATTTTATCTTTCTATCATGAATACTTCTAGTAGTTAACAGTACATATCACGCCAAGCTGCAAACATCTGAATAATTGCCTGCGAGCACTTATTCTTACAGATCTAATATAAAGATGTCTAGATATTTGATTTTTTGCATTAGATAGATGACAGAGTTTGCAAAGCTCAGTGATAAGCTTATTCACAATATCTTCTAGATTGATGATTTGAACACCAGTTGCATCATTTGTAAGCTTTTAAATGATGATTTTTAATGAATATTTCAATTTCTTATATCATGTAGACTGAGTAGCTATAGAGATCTTAGGTTTTTAAGAAGGTTTTATAGAAGTGCATTTTTACAGGTTGAAAGAATGATTTGTAGAAGTTGAAGAATTTGAAGATATTATTTTTTCAGATATAGTGATGTTAGAAGTGTGAGATGTAATAGCTGTATTAGCTTCAGTAGTGAATTTTTCTGATATAGTTGAGAAAACAGTTATATCACTATATTCTATAACTAGCAATTTCTCAAATACTTTAATATATGCAAAGATTGTATTATCTGCATGTTTTCACAATCTAAAGTCTTTTTCATCATAATAGATGCCTTCTATATAAAAACACAGTTTCCATGCAATGATATTTGTATGGAAATTTGAGATGTA
Organism: Blastomyces dermatitidis ER-3; assembly: GCF_000003525.1. Taxonomy (NCBI): domain Eukaryota; kingdom Fungi; phylum Ascomycota; class Eurotiomycetes; order Onygenales; family Ajellomycetaceae; genus Blastomyces; species Blastomyces dermatitidis. Next base: position 710,851 of record NW_025544775.1, read on the forward strand.
AGCTGCATTGATGAGGTTGATATTGAACTGCTTTTCTGCTTCATTTATCATGATAGTTCTAACAGTTTCATAATCTTCAACTTTAGTGCTGGAATCGCCTGTATAGACTTCCGTGTTCGCAGGTGTAAAGAATAGAAAACATGTTTAATTATTACATATATGCTATTCCGCGCCAGTATCAAAGATTCAGAAGTTTCAGAGGTAGAAGTGTGAATTTGAAGAGTTCATTGATATTTTCCAGATCTGCTGATTGATGAATTGATGATTAAAGAATTAATGATTGAAGAATTGATAATTGATAGATTGATAATCAATAGATTGAGAAACTGATTACTTAAGAATTATTTCTTCTAGAACTGCTTCATTGACATCTATTATATCTGTATTTATGAATGAATCTCTACATATCACATGATTAACATATCTCTTCAATTCTTGATTTTTAAGAGCTTGATCAATCTGAGTTCTCTTCTTCTCATTTTTCTTTTATTCAGATGACTTTCTTGAAGAATTGAAATAGTAGCACCGAGTAGACTGGCCGCCGGGATCATGAATTTCACGTTTGATCTCATTTGATCTGATCTCATAGATTTCTTGATGTGAATTCTGCTGAGACTAATCATTAAACAAATATGCAAAGTGACTATATATCAGATCTTGAAATGAAACCATAACTTGAAAAAAATGAGAAAGTGATCTCATTTGATCTCATTTAGTTTCATTCTTAGTGTAAAGTTACTATTTTTAGACATTTTAAGGTTTTTTTTAGACTATTTTTAATTTTTTAAAAAGTAATGCTTTTTGATAATGCTTAAATGAGATTTAAAGTCATTTAAAGCAATAAAAATAATTTAAATTGAGAAGTGAAAATCATAGTCTCATTTGAAAAATATGACAAGAGTAGATAGTAAGTTTCACTGAAACAGTATGAGACTACTATTTAATATTAGAACTGTGTAATGAGATCTGTCAAATTGACAATGAGACTATCAAAAATTCTGGTTCTGATCTCAGACACGGTTACACGGTCAGTCTAGCACTGAGTGTATCAGTGACAGACTCTGCAGATGCAGTTTCTAAATATTACTAATAATAATTACTAAGATCTTTCATTAAGAATAGTGAAGTTTATAGATTTATCTTCTTTAAGAATACTTATTTCTCTATACTATTTCTTGAAGTTCTTAACTAACTTTATCAAAGATATGACATCTTTATCATATTGAATATTCTTAGCTTATACTTGTATATAATCTGCATCAATAGTGTGGCGGACTGCGTCTGATCAATTATATAGACTATTCAGTTACACTTCACAGATTCAGCATACACTTCGATTCTCAGTCATTCTCAATCATTAATTCTTAGCTGCTATAAACACACATATATTCTTTCACTCTGAAGCTTCACTGTGTACATTATCACATACATATATAAATATTTATCTTAATTGCTGATTCTTACACTTTCTCTTTCTTTTCTTCTTTAACATTTTTATCTTTGTTAAATAAGATCTATTAATATAATACTGATCTATTCAGTATAGATCTGTTACACTATAAAAATATTCATTATCTTCTTATTAGAAAATAATTATTCACACATTGTATTCTTATCAGAAATGATTATTTATTAAGAGATATTTAAATGTATAATAATATATAAGAAATAGAGAAACAGTTAAACAGTTAAGTGAATATTAAGTTCTTAAATAGTTCTTAGATAGAAGCTTGCTTATCAGTTACTCTGATTCTGTAATAAGATCTTATAAAAAGAATAAGATCTTATAAGAGAATATCAGTGAAAGATCTGAGAGTTCTGACACTCAGATATATAAGAATATAATTATACATCTGATAATTAATATAATTATATCTAATGATAATATAATAGAATCTCTGAACATAAGTATAGATACAGTATTACAGTAACTCTGAGTAATATTAAAACTATAATAACAATAAATAGCTGATATATATACAACTTAATAATACTAATATAAAGAGATTCAATAATTATTATAATAAGAAACTTATACAATTTCAACATCTATAGAATTAAATATAAAAGTATTGAAAGAATACTTAAATACTTCTATATATTTCAATACTTCTGATCTCACTCTCTACTTATTATGAAGAATGAAAATGCTTATAAAACTGAATATAGATAAATATTTCATCAGTTTATTAATTAATCAAGATTAGTATATTAATGAAAGATTAAAGAATTGTATAAAATAGAAGTTTTATTCATGAATAAAAGTATATGAATCAGTGTTATAAACATTTGATAATATTATAAAATATCTTAATATTCTGTTTTAAGACACTGTCATATAATAGAAAGTATTAAATTAATTATAGAGTACTTAACAGAGAAATATTTCTCTTATAATATTTATCTCTGACTTCAATATCAAGATCTTAGAAGTGAGTGATTAATCTTGAAAAAATTAAATAAAGATTAACATGCTTAAGAAGATATTAACTTTCAAACTCTTACAGACTCTTATAAGTATAAATAAAGACTTAACTTATGAAGATTTCTATATACAGCTTCAGATATTGAATGACTATCTTATTAAGCTCAAGAGTATATAGAACAGTGATAGAAGACATTACATTTATATATCTACACTAATAAATAATTCAGTTACTTATACACCTGCACTGAAGAATAATGATGCAGATATCATGAACTGAATAGATTTAAATATCTATACATAAGCAAGAGTTTCTGCTGTCTGAACAGACTTCTAAGTTCCTGAGATCACTTCTGAAGAAGTTATCAATTGATGTCAATATGAAGTGTGCATTAACTGTAACTGATCAGAATACATTGCTTTCAACTGCTGATTAATCTATGTGCCTTCACACACAAGAGAAAGATTAAAGGATGAATCAGTGCCTGTTCACACCAGCCATGTTATATTAGAGGAAGATTCAGAAGATAACTACAAGAATGCCTCAATGAAACAGGGAAAAGATTAGCTTCTGTTCAAATTTGTAAACAGAAGCTTGAAGAGATTGAACAATAACAATTTGAAGAGAAAATGACAATGAATGTGATTCTTGTATCTACTGTGATTGATAACAATGAAAGCCATGGTAGACAGCAGTCTATGTCACTATGCAATGATAAAATCTCCAGTTGTAAGACATCATAACCTCCAGTGTATCCTCTTATCAAATACTTCACACCAAACCCCCACAGTCCGATCCAGATCGCTGACAATATAGTAATGAAGCTCTGAGATGCCCGCGATTGAGCAGAGGCCTCCATGGCAACTGCGAAACAAGATCAAGAGGATCAAATCAATGTTCATGATGTATTCCACACAAGCTTGCTCCACCGCGCCGCCATCAATCCATTCCCTTCTCAACCAACCTGGACTCCGAGTTCCGCGTTATCCGAAACAGCGGCCCTTGACTGATGGGAACTGCTTCTGGAAAGGGGGGGCTAATGTGGCGGGCTGCGCCCGATCAATCATATAGACTATTCTGTTACACTCCACAGATTCAGCGTACGCTCCGATTCTCGGCCATTCTCGATTGCCGATCCTCGGCTGCTACAAACGCGCATATATTCTTCCGCCCTGAAGCTTCACTGCGTACACCACCACATACACATATAAATATCCATCTCAATTGCTGATTCTTGCACTTTCTCTTTCTTTTCTTCTTTAATGTTTTTATCTTTGTTAAATAAGACCTATCAATATAATACCGATCTATTCAGCGTAGGCCTCTTACAAATAGCTAGATTTGTATTTAAGAAATCTTTCTTTAAGTTGAACTGTTCAGCTATATCTGTCTCTTTGATATCATCTTTAATAAGAGATCAGTTATTTAATCACTTCTCTATATCTCTGTTTTTCAGTGCTTTGTAGAGATTATAATATCAGGTTCTCATATTATCTTGATAGTCTGTAGTTATAAGTGAGAGTTAATCTCTTAATGAATGAAGAATCTTCTTTATATTATTATTCTTACTGTGAATATGTTATAGTTCTGTGATATTTACTATTCTTTATATAACATCTTATATCTTTGTCATATCTTCATTTATTTTCTTATATTTCATATATTTGATTTTTCACACAGTGATCTTAATATTATATACTATCTTAATCTCTGTGATGACTTCTTCTGAATGCTCAGATTTCAGAGATTCTTTTAGTTCAGAGAAGATATCAGATTTGTCAAGATTAATAAAGTCTGATATCTTCTTATTCTTTGCATATTCTAGCATATGCTTGTATCAAAGTTTTCAATTTTCAGAAATGCTAAGATATACAGTTGCACTAGACATTGTTTTATCTGTTATATCAGTTATATTGAATGAGTTGAGAAATCAGTTCAAGTATTTGAGAATAGATATGATCAGAATTCAGAGTGTATAACAGTTAAGTATTTTAAAATGTATATAAGTCAAGATCTATCTTCTCAGTTTGAATGATAGTTATCAGTTCAAATAAGAATTGAAATTGATGATCAATTGTCTCAGTTTGAATAATAGTTATCAGTTTGAAAGAGAATTGAGATCAGTGTATCACACTTCTCTTCAGATGCTACTTACTGAGAATCAGATATGATATAATAGTTGAGTAGTTCAAACTGTATACAAATAAGAATCAATCATCTCAGTTTGAATGATTGTTGTTAAATTCAAATGAGAATTGAGATCAGTGTATCATGCTTCTCTTCAGATACTGCTTACTGAGCTTATAACTGTCAGAATAAGTGTCACAGATGAATATGTTGAAGACATATGAATCTTATATGTATCAAGATCTGCTTGTTATATTATTCATGCACTATCTAATATATCTATTTCATACAAAAGATAGAGCTATTTATAGTAAAATATATGTGCAAGCCAAGAGAGCTAGCATAAGCAAGTATTAGATGAGTATTGTAGTAAGCTAATAATGATGAGAAATATTGTAGTAATACGATGTTGATGGCGTTCAGTAGTGTATAACCTCTTTTTCCTGACAAATCCGTAACTGAGTGGATGAGAGATCTGCCGGTTTTCAGACCCTTTTTTGCCTTGTAGATGTATTGAGGTTACCTATCCTGTAGCATGTTCGCTGGAGAAGCAGGAAGCTTCGTCTCAGATGTATGCTGCTCCTCGGACGAAAATAATACCATACCCACGGAACTGACATCACTGCCTGCACTCGTTGGGCCCTGAAGGGAGAGTAAGTAAAAATCCTCCCTCCACCTGTTGAAAATATCACGGTGATGCGGAGAGCGGCAGCTCTACCGCATTCAAGATATCCAGAGGCACATGGTACTGTACCTTGGAATTGCTCCTGACTGTGCCATGCTCAGCAAAACAACGAGTAGAAGAACGGACCACGTTTCATGACCATCACCAATTCTAGCTGCATGACTGGCATATGGCCGGGTTAAAACCAGAGATGAACCAGTTTGGTCATGCCATGGCAGTTGTCGTCATGGTCGCCTTGAAGGCCAATATCTTCGGTGGTGAATCGGGATGGTTAGATCACCAAACCCCCTATTGATAGATTGCCAATGTTTTTATGGGAGGGTGGCTATCTTACTCCCCGCGGCCAGGGCTTTTTAACCACAAGCCACCAAGCCAACCCCGCGCTACATCAGTCGCGGGGTATGTAAGGCAAGGCAAAGGCAAGATTAGTTTCTCGTCAGAAACACTACTCCGTAACAGCTCGTGAACAAAAATCCCTCATACAAGAGCAACACTACCTAGGTATGGTATTATCTCAGCGGGCTCAGACCCTCTGGCTCGGTTTGAACGGGTTGCAGCATTATTATTAACTAATCCAGCATGACACTAACCTACTTTTGATACAAGTCATATGCTCAGAGCAATTCTCACCAGAGAGTCTGAGAAGAAACAGTTCTATCTTCAATGAAGATTTCTGAGATTTATAAGAATTTTTCAGATTCTTTAACTTTGACTTTCTATTACTATATACTCACATATCTTTGAGATTTGAAAATCACCTTATCTTATAACTAAAGAGAAGAAGAATAGAAATATTTCTTTAATATTTCAAAAAAATCTATATTTAAGATAGATATATACTCTTGAAAATAATCATATTTTTTAATCTCAGAATTTCTAAGAGCTTTTTTTTATATGAGAAATTGAATTAAAATTTCTGTATTTAAAAATATACTGATTAACTTTGAAATGATACTTCTATTCTAAGAACTTAAAATATGAATATAAAAATCAGATATATTATAAGAATATTATTATTCTAAGATTCTAAGATAATATAGAAATAATAAATCTATAAAGTTAAGTTGAAATTCTCTTTTATACTCACAGTACTGAGTAAATTATTTCTGTATTATTAATAATCAGAAATTATTTCTTCTCAGACACTTTATAAGATATTATTACTTATATAATCTGATTTTACTATTTAAGTTAGCTTATTGCTTATTTGAGATTAGCTTATAATATAATTATTAATTTAGTATTAAAATAGTAATAAATATCTGAAAAAGTATCTGAGCTTGCTGAGATAAGTATAATATAAAATAATCTCTTCTTATATATAATTTAATCTTAAATCTAGACTGACTGTCAGAATTATGAATTTCATATTTAATTTTATTTAATCTGATCTTATACATTTCTTGATATGAATCTCACTGAGATTAATTATTAAATAAATATGTAAAGTGACTATATATCAGATCTTAAAATGAAATCATAACTTGAAAAAAATAAGAAAGTGATCTCATTTAATCTTATTTAGTCTCATTCTTAATATAAAGTTACTATTTTTAGACTATTTTTAATTTTTTAAAAAGTAATGCTTTTTAATAACACTTAAATGAGATTTAAAGTTATTTAAAGTAATAAAAATAATTTAAATTAAGAAGTGAAAATTATAATCTTATTTGAAAAATGTGATAAGAGTAGACAGTAAGTCTCACTGAGATAGTATGAAACTACTATTTAATATTAGAACTGTGTAATGAGATCTGTTAAATTAATAATAAGACTATTAAAAATTCTGATTCTAATTTCAGACACAGTTACATAGTCAGTCTACTTAAACCAGCTCTGAAATACTTATTCAATAGGCTTTAAATTCATAGTCTGGTATCAGCATCTCACTTATACATTTTATATAAATTTGACTTTATACATATCACATAATCACGGAATAGAAGAAAAGAAATCTCGCGTAATAATATTAGTAAGAGTAGAATAGTAACAGCTAAGCAAGATACAAGCAGAGCTCAGAATTTCTAGTCTTATTATAAAAGAATTAATGTTGAAATATATGTATATATTTACTCTTATACAATACTTAATGAAGATAGAAGAAACTATACTCTGTTAATTCTCTCTATACAATATCAAAGTGACTGAAGCTTGGTCTAGATTAATTGTCACTGAACTGAAAGTATTAACATGAAAAAATGAAAAGTGAAAAAGAAAAAAAAAAGAAAAAAGAAAAAAAAAGAAACAATGAAGAAAGATCTCCCCGACAGGGAATCGAACCCTGGTCTCCCGCGCTTGGCAAATTTTCAATTGACAAGCGGAAATCATCACCACTAGACCATCGAGGATGAATTTCTGCTTTCCCGGCCCAGAGGCCAATCTGTTAAGTCTGCTAAGTTACAAGCTTAATACAGCTTTGTAGTAAAAAGTCTGAATGAGTTGATTTGAAGTAGAGATAATATATATCTATCATCAGGCTGCGAATCAATGACTGTTTCAAAGGGATTGACTGAATATCAAGCCTAGTTTGATCTCAATGCTTTTGCTTTGCTTTTGTAATTAGTTTTATTCTCTAGTCTGGCTAATTTAGTACTTGCTTTCAAACTCGTTTCCTCTCTTTCTCTTTCTCTCTCTCCCCCTCTTTTATTTTTTATTTTATTTTTTGTCCAATTAAGGTTATTTGTTTTGGCAAATGACCAGGAGGCTGTTGGGCATCAGTAGTGTTTTACCAATTATTGTCCACCTAAACGGGCCAACAAAACGACACCTGGACAAGCTACGGCTTAGCATTTTCGCATTGCATACGTTTGATTGTTTGGGGAAAACAGCTTGCATATATGGATGATGCAAGTCATCACAACACTTCAAATAAAAAGAAGCTAAGATTACCAAGCTAGTTATTAAATCCTCGAATGGTGGTGTGTGGCCGCGAATCTGGTTGTAGTTTCGTTTCGTTTCGTGTCGTTTCCTTTCAAGTATATAAATGCGCATTTGTTCGCGGTTAGGGACAAGGGATAGATGTTTAAAGTCGACGTTATATTTCGAGCCTGTATGCTGGACGACTACCCTACCATTGAAAACGAATGCCTTGCTTTCTCTTTCAGAATAACTTGTGATCCAGCGTTGATTCCGAATTATTATTGCAACAGTACAGAGTAAGTACAGAGTATTCCCATTATTGGTTATGGAGGGTTATGCAGGCTTTCCGGCCATGTAGCGCCATGCAGCACCATGCTGATATGTGTGGTATTATGGATCACCAACCATGGTCGTCAAATTGACCTGCAACTGCACAGTCTGCACTGCACGTCGTTCAATTTCGCGTGTTCTCGTTGGGTGGGGTGTTGCACAGCAGCCGGGTTAAACCCCCACCCAGCATATGAAATTCTTGGATTGCAGATAATTATGTCGAGCAACATTTGGTGCAACGCGTGCGGCTTGCGCGGATCACTCCCGACAATTAACTGACTTATTAACGATCTTCCAGCCAAGTCACCAGGGCATGTATACATGTACATGTACATGTACATGTAAATAATACCTAGGTAGGGGCAGTCGACTTGTGCTCGTTGCCCGACTTTCGAGGAGGTGTTGCTACAGGCTTTGTGAGCTTGAATCTCGATGGCTGCTCTTTGTTGATGGTAGCGGCTATGACGGAAACGACTCGTGATACATATAATAATTATTAAAGACTTGGTCTAATGGTTCGATCTACGCAGTATGCACCGGGAAATTGTTTTTTGCTTCGTTGTTAGGCCCCTTGTTCGCCTCGTAAATAGCAGGTTGTCGCGGTTGCTGTCGCTGTCGTTATGTGGATTAGTTCGCTGGCAAGACGGGGCCAACCTCCACCCGGTCTGGCTTCAACTGAGGGGTATTATTATTATTATTATTATTATATATTATAGTACGGAGTATGACAAAGCTAAACATCCTCCCTCCTATATATAAAATAAGAATCAAATCAATCCCAACTGTTGACTTATGGAATCAATATACTATGGTTCATAGGTAGGATTATTTATCGCTGCTGTGATTAGTTAGAGTTTGGCTGGGTATTTGTTGATACGCGGTAAGTTATCTATTATTATTAATACTGCGTATTATTATTACCGGATCAGGGCTTCAGGGCTCAGGCTCAGGGCGGCTTAGTCAACACGCCCCCATCGAGTCCCCCCTTCAAGAACTTCTCGCTTTCTTCCTCTTCTCCTCCTCGCTCTCTCACATTCTCTCATCTCTCTTCTCCCATCCCATCCTAGGCTCGTTCTATCACCTATCTGCTTTCTTGTTTCCATCAATTCCATCGTCTATCTTTCCCTTCTGACTGAATACTCTGTGTTGGTGTCCACAACACCGTCACGCCCCGTTACTGTGACTTGGTTCCCGTGTTTGTTTGCCCAACCCTGCACCAGGAAAATCGCAACGCCCTGTGGCGACTTACCTCGGCTTGGCGATTTTTACCGCCATCGCCCTCTGTCCCTCTGTCCGCCAACACGCCTAGAAGCCACTTGATCTAGCTTTATTCTCCGCCGTCTATTATTACCTCCGCTGTGAAAATATACCTAGATAGTTATTATCGTGCGGTCTCTACTACGACAGCCATCGACCTTGCTTTGGCTTCGTGCCTCGTCTCCTCTCCCCTCCGGTAATTTTGTTGACATTCACGGCCTCTTCCGCGTCCTTCAGGTCAAGATGACGATTTACCTCTTATGACAATAACTTTTTGACGGGCATTTCCCTTGCTCCTCAATAGTCTTCCAGAGGACAACAAAGCATCAACTCGACATTGCCCGGTTTAACTTCACATTATCAGCAATCATCTAGGTCGCGCATCACTTTTCCTTATTGCAATCTGGGAGGCCTTTCGATTTTTTTTCTCGTCGTTTTTCTCACTACCATTTACGATACGCCCTACGTTGATTTGCTCTTGTTTCTTTAAATTGGGACTTGATTAAAATACTTCAGCATCCGATCGGAAGGAACCCGCGCCTCTTGTGGTAGTCAGCTATGATCGGTGCCCTAACCAAGATGTTGCGTTTATCCAACACACCGGGCGCTCCCACAAGCGATGGTGAGGAGATTTCTGCCGACGCAGACGAACCACCAGACGATCGAAAACTTAAACTGTACTCGAATTTGCAGAATAATGCATCTCAACCATATGCCAAGGCGAAACTTATCATTCCAGATGCAAAGAAAGAATCACTGCTTACCCGAGCTCTGCTCAGCAGTCCCGAACCTTCACCTATTGATTCCCCACATCAGGCTTCACATTCGAATGACTTGAATAGAAATTACCCGCCTTCGACCTATAGCAACATCAGCGGACCTTCGACGGCAGAATTGACCAGCGATGGGGAAACCAAAACACCACCTCGGCCTGAGTCACCAAGCCCACCCATTCCCTCCGCCTTTACCCATATGGCCCCCACAACCCAGGGGCGTTTGCAATTTAAGGCTCTTATAGCCCCTCCTACCGACACTCCCGGTTCGGAAATCGAAGCCAATCTCGGACGGAAGCGCCTGATAACATTTGCTTGTGGACAGAAATTTGACGAAGAGACGAAAGCTTCCAGCGAACCAATGAAGGATACAAACCATGGGCCCAAACGTAAATCCATGCTGACTTTCGTTTGTCCTTCACGGCTGGCCGGCGATAGTGAGGGCAACCTTGAACGAACAAACCATCGCAAAGATTCTTTAAGCCAACGAAATGGAAACTCGCCTCTCTCTCTACGCAAGTTCAGTTCCGACTCCTCATCGTCGTCACAGGATAAGCCCGATAGAAGCGACCCTCCTTCAAAGAATGCACAGTGTGCTCCTCGTGTTGCGGGCCTTGGTGGGTTTGAACTTTCCGATGCTACTCGTTTTCACGAATTCGGGAGTTCTTTGGAAGACGATGATTGGGTAAACCAAAGGACGGATTATAAGGACAAAATGACGCTGAATGATTGCATGAAGAAGGAGCTTGCGATTAGAAAACTTGGCGAGGAAGCGGAAGAAGAAGCCCGACAAGACGAGGAGGATGCGGAAAATGACGAAGACGATGATGATGACGATGATGACGATGACGACGATGACGACGATAACGACGATGATGATGATGGGGACGATGGGGACGATGGGGACGATGGAGATGATTCTACACTACAGGATGGTTTTTCGGACGCTGGCAACGAGAGCGACAATGAGGCCGGGTTTGCAGACTCTGACGAAAGTGATAACGAATCGGAATACGAATTCTGGGCCCCGTCGATGGCAACCGCAGCTACAAGCGTTGACAATGTCGATTTCACTCGCCAAGATCCTGGACGACGAGGTTCACATTCTTCGATTGAGTCTTCAGAGGAACGTGAGAACGACCGCGAAAAAATGCCACCCCCTCCGCAACCCAGGCCCTGCCAAAGACGCCGTCGGTCGGGCAAACTCCAGAAGCATCGCCCTGGCACACCAAACCTTCCTGATAGCACCGACTTCGTATGCGGAACCTTTGACGAGGACCGTCCGTTGGAAGCGGCGTATATTTCCTGCATGGAAGAGCGTCGCCGGGCAAAACATATCCTTATTCCGCAGGACATTGACCCAAGTTTCCCCACCACAGACCCCGAGGATGAAGATGGAGACGATGATGACAATGACGATGACAATAATGACACCATCGAAAACCTAGATACGTATGACTCCGAAGGTCTTCGTGGAAGGCAGAAAGCCAGCAGCCGTAAGACCAGTCCAAGTCGCTCTCCAAAACGCCTTCAGTCGCCGCCTCCTCCTCGGCGAGTCTATGGGAATTCTCCGCGACGTCTACGATCGCCGCCGCCAACCATGAGATTGAAATCTCCTACCCTGTCGCGTCATCCTCCTCTCGCCACTGCAGCCCTCCACCCTGTCGGCATGAACATCACTGGCCTTTCACAGAGGACCAACCGGCGCCGTACCAGGTCGCTCCCTCGCACCCCGAATCCCTTCTTCGCTCGCCTAGAACGCCGTCGATTGTCGAAGGCAATGCATAATATAACCAGCACTAGTGATTCCAGCAGCCACGACATGCACACCCGCGGACCCATCGATATTGTTGTAGGTCTCGAAAAGAAACGCCAGAAGCGGAAAGAAAAATTCTGGCGCCAGCACTGCCGGAAAGCTGCAAAGGAAAGTCTTGAGCGCAGACCCTTACCCGGTAAAGGTGCCGAACGCATGAAAGAACTTGGACTCGAAGCCGCGGAACGCTTTAAGGCGTATGGCGTTGGCGTTGGACAAGGTGCTCATCTTGTGCTTTCGATATAAAATTTATCCATGCTGCATTCGTGTCGTTATTTTATTTTCCACCCAAAAAGCCCCTATTCAAGAGCATACTTTTTGATTTTGTATTTATGCTGTTTAAAGACAGTTTTCGTAAAATTTGTTTTTAGCTTTTCTTGCGTTACTCTTTCGTCTGTATATACCTTTATTTTATACTCACTACTGTTCTTTTTTATATATATCGTTTTCGATATCCCCTACATCCGGTACATATTTTACGAAAGATCATACTCGTTTACGATTTGATTTTTTTTCGAAACATGATTGATTCCCCTCACGCTATCATGTTTTTATTCTGCCTGGGAAGTACTCTTGTATACCTATTTCCATATCTCTAGCTTACTCTACAACTATTAGACTAGAAAGGGAAAGGCTTTCATTATTTCTGATGCATTTCGCGCGGCCGTCTTAACTTCGTTTATTACGCCCCCTTTCTGTTGTTGTTATTGCGTAACGAGATCATGAACTTAGCTTTATCTTTGCATTTTTCATTCACTACGTTCGTTACGTTTTTTTTTATATATTTTCTTTTTATATGTTCATTTTCTACTTGTACTTGGCGGATGTACTCATTAAAGGCTGTCTTCTTTTGAGTCGAAGAAAAGGCATCTAAAAGATTAAGGGTCAGGCACCTAAGAATATCAAATAATCGCTGATCAGGTGTTGCTTTTGACATCTATAGATATGAACTTTTCCAATATATAGTGTTTGGAAATGCATGCGCTTCATAAAGCCAAGACCAATCGTATATACTGCCAACATTCCCTGCTGCTCAATCCACACTAGCCCCAATAAGCATTTCAAGCGAGATCCGCGGCTCATGCAGTTATCACGTGTGTGCTGAGTCAGCATAAGGACACTTCTTTCTCTCTTCATCGTCAACATCAGAACGACGACGACGATGATGTTGATGTTGATGAAGAGAGACAGATAGCAACATCAGTACACACAATAATCGAGGGTCTCTCGCTATATATACCCACATATACCTTCGAGCAGCCACCAGCCAACAAGCTTCTAGCAAGCTTCCAACAAGCAAACCATCGCCTACCAACCTACCAAAAGCCGTGGATTCCCTCTCATAAGACCCTGTCCTTGTTCCAGGAAGCTCATCCAAACACAGATTACGCTTAGATAGAGGGAGAGCAGCTTCTCGATCCGTTGTCGATTCGATTTTCATACGGCTTGATATAATATAACTATTGAATCCGGAACCCCTCTACTCCACATTCGTCCTTCGATAGCTCCTTTTCATCCTGCCTTACCTCACCCTCACTCACCCTCATTCTCCGCCTCTTTCATTTGTCTGTTACCACGATGTGGATTGTTAACTGGTGTATGTATAACCCTTCACCATATCACTCGCCATGACCCAAATGCGGAAATTTGGCCAACTGGGGCAGTTTCTCTTTTCTCCTAACGGCCAACTGCCCAATTGCCTCAAGCTCCATCCACCTCTTGCTTTTTTGGGCAAATAGTCAAAACAGAAGAGGAGAGGGGGCCGACGGTAGCACCCATACTGGCAAACTTACTTCTACGGATATGTATAATGGATGATGATGGATAGCTGACGTGATGGTATATCTATACAGTTTATGATATCCTCGCCTCCCTCGGGCTGCTGAACAAGCATGCAAAGCTCCTCTTCCTCGGTCTGGATAACGCGGGAAAAACTACGCTGCTGCATATGTTGAAGGTGGGTTGACATATATGCATTTTGGTTTTGTTTGGATTGGCAGGCCTCGTTTTTTGTGGTTATGCGTGTGGGCGGAGCCCTTGTTGAAGGGGGAAATGTGTCGAGAAGATTGATATATGTGCTGGCTACATGAGATATAGGGGGCGGGTGGCTGCTCCGGGACTATTTGCGAAAGGTTGTCGTGTGGGGGAATAATTGCATTTCGCTAACATGTTACGTTTTCTTAGAATGATCGAGTGGCCATCCTCCAACCTACCGCACATCCCACATCCGAAGAACTAGCCATTGGTAACAACAGATTCACAACATTCGATCTAGGTGGTCACATGCAAGGTGAGAAACCATCGATTCCCTTTTGCTGTCTCTTCCTACAATACATATGATGAATGCATCTATCAGCAATTCTTCCCCCACAACCACTTACTAATATACCACGTCCGTTCCCTCACAGCCCGTCGTCTTTGGAAAGATTACTTCCCAGAAGTAAGCGGCATCGTCTTCCTCATCGATGCCAAGGACCCCGACCGTTTCCCCGAAGCTAGGGCCGAACTGAGCGCCCTCCTGGCCATGGAGGAGCTTGCCAAGGTTCCATTCCTCATCCTCGGCAATAAAATCGATCACCCGGGCGCCGTGCCTGAGGATGAGCTTCGGCACCAAATGGGCCTTTTCCAGACCACCGGCAAGGGCAAGGTGCCTTTGGAGGGTATCCGGCCTATTGAATTGTTCATGTGTAGCGTGGTTATGCGGCAAGGTATGTTTTGAAAGGAAACCCTCTCCAAAACGAAAAACATTTAGTTCCGTAGCTAAGCACCTTTTTTTCCCTTCTCCCCAATAGGTTATGGTGAAGGTATCAGATGGATGTCTCAATATGTCTAAATTGCGTAGAAAAGCCTTCGCGTTTGCATTATAATCGTATTATCATGCCTTGTCTTGTCTTGTCTTGTCCTGTCCTGTCTTGTCCTTTAACCAGGTTCATTTCTATGCCCGTCAAGTCTATGCAAATCTTGTTTTTTGTCTGTTCCACTCAGCCATCCAAAGCCACTTTTCCTTTTTATTTCACAACTCTCTATTTTAAGAAAAAAAGAGAGAGACCATCAACTTCCTCCGTCTCTCTCTTCGCTCATGATTTGTTGAATATGAGGGAAAAAAGGATAAATTTCAGGAACTAAGTTCCTCCCTTTCCCCAACCCCCAGATCAATCAATCAGTCAGATCTATCATTGCATCAATCCATTCACATTTCCCTACTCTCATCCATTTTTGTTTGTTGCTGTTTAGGCGTCCAGTACAGAAAAAAAACACAGAAATCTTTTCTTCTTTCTCTCCATGATGTACAGAACTCTCATGACAAACAGCTCCTTTCCCATTTGTTCTCCCGGTTTTTTTTTTTTTTTTTTTTTTTTTTTTTTTTTTTTTTTTTTTTTTTTTTTTTTGGGGGCCACAACCCTTATTAGCAAGCCCAAATTTATTTTTCCTTTTTTCCGCCACAAATTAAAAAAGCACACTCTCATCTACCTCAATGGCCGTCAGGGAGAGGGAATAGTCTTTTATAGTCTTTTAGGTCCCCCCCCCGGCCAAAAAATATAAAGTAATCAGGAAAAAAGATACAATTACAATTCGAATTCCCAGTCTCCGCTTTCGTTTATCGTTAACTTATTCTTACCCTCCTTCCCTCCCTCCCTATTTGTTACATGGGAGACAGACAGTTCATAAAGCATGGATAGACCTTTAGGAAGTTTCTCCGCCCTCCTCCTTCCACCCCTCCCCTCCCCCCCTCCCCCCACTTACCACCCCCAGTCCGTTCCGCTCTGGCCCGCGGAATAGCGACCAAAGGCATATACATATACATATCATACAGGCGCACATGGAGGCTTAAAATGGGCGAATGCGATGGGCAACCCTCTGCTCACTGTCATATATACAATGTTTTTCATTCAGCTTGTAAAACTGCTCTTTTGCTTGCCTGCTGCTAGCTACAGTATCTCACTGAAAATGACCACTTGACACTTGAGCCAGAAAAATAAACACTTCATGAACCCTGAGAATACGAATGCTGTGTCTAACTATCATCTCCTCCCCCCCCCCGGCCTTTTACCTAAGTACGATACCTTCAACCTAATTGAGAAGCCCGATGTCCTACACTGCAAAGCCCGCTCTACCTGTCGTCATGTCCCCTTGGAAGGAAATAAAAAGAGATTCCACAATCCCTCCCAAGTAAACCTTAACAGTGATTTTAATTTTATAATCCTTTTTTTTTTCTTTTTTTTCTTTTTGTTCTTTTTTTTTTTTAATGTTTCGCGCATCTTCCTACGGGTGACGGGCGAGGAATACAGGAATACAGGAATACAGTAGATGCCTAAGGAGGGGCAGGGGTAAAGGCAGGGAGAGAAGAAAAAGGAAAAGGAAACAAAACTTAATCGGATCTGGGAAGAGAAAATGGAAAGGAAACAAGAGATAGCAAGGAGAAACGTAGAGAGAAGAATACAATAAAAAAAAAAGCATTTGTTAAGAATTTTTGCTCTGTCAAACGGAAACGGAATGCGACCTAAATCAACGATCACCCGCCATGCTCGTCTCTTTTCTCTTACTCTCTCTCTCTTCATATATATATATATATATATCTGTCGTGGGAAAACGAAAAAATAGAGGTGAACAGGAAACGCAGAAATGGAACAAATAGAGAACAGTCGTATCTGAAAAGAGAAGAGGGTGCGTGGCCGAAAGAGAGAAGGGGGCCAGAGAGAGCAGAGAGGGGGATGATAAAAGAAAGAGGGGCGGGATGACTAGATCGAGGGAGATTCTTCTTTCTCAAGACGACTACGACGACGATTGACGGGAGCATTGATTATTATCAGCTACAGTATACGTTTTAAAAAGAATGCGCAGAGAGCAGGAAAAAAGGTAATTGAAAATAACTAAAAAAAGGGAAAAAGCAAGTACCGAATAGTTAAGTCGAGACCTATTACTGAAAGATAAAAGAGAAAGAAAAACAACCGTAGGAGCGTACAAGAAAAAAAGGAAGGAAACGGCCCTTGCGAAGTTCCAATGCTCTGTTCCATGTCGGTTAAGCTGGCGATGAAGGGAGAAAAAATCGAGGTGAAAAGACAAAAAGGTGGCAGGGAAGGCGGCGGCGCATACAAGCTGATACTATTATTACTGGTGTCGCGGTGTGTCGTGTGTTGAGGTTGGGTGTGAGGGTGGGTTGGCTGGTTCGTTTTTTTGTCGTCCCCCCCGCCAAGATTATCATCTATCTTTCTCTATCTCTCGCGCACGTGCGTGTTTTTGATATATCGTGGTCGGAAGTTTTGACTAGAGTTTTTATCTCCGCCCGAACCTGCTACAAATGGGAAAGCTCGTATGATTTCTTGATCACTTCTTCTTTTGTTTCCTAGGAGGAGTGATGGGTCTGCCACTGCTCATGCCACCGTAGACGTACTTTTGTTTTTTTTCGGCTGGTTTCAGGATCTGCAGGTAGGAGTTGGTGTTAGTTATCTGTGCGTCCTGTATGGTATTTTATGGCACCAGCGGTGACACCGCGGAACAGAGCGGCCGGGGGCATCATACCTGGAATGAACATAATAGGCTCTCATCAACGCTCATCATGGCTCCAGCATTGTCGAACTCTCCGCAATAGTTGGGTGCGCTAAAGAGTGTGACCAGCTGCCGTTTCGAGAAGAATTCATAGCCATCCTCGACAACCTGATGTGCACGACATATAAGGTCCATATCGTGCTTTTGTAGGAATCGTGAAACAACGTCTGGTCCGAACGTGAATGACACGCCTCGATCGTTTTCGCTCCACCCTGTTATATCCTTGTCTGGATCGGACCACAGAAGATCGCAGAGTAGACCGCAGTCCGGAATCTATATTGGTCAGCGGATACTGAGCCTCGCGGAGCTCGGAGACTTTTCATCGTGAAAGAAGCCCCATGAATTACGGACGCTAAATTTAGCAAGAGCGAGAGGGCAACGAAAAATGCGAGCACTTACATCAGTAGGGCGCATTACACGACGGATCTGTTCCATAGAGTTTAAGTCGGGACTTAGACCACCATGCATGGTGAAAATTTTTTCGTCAATGATAGCGGCAATTGGCAAGCAGTTGAAGCAGTCGGTAAACGTCTTCCACAGCTTGATGTTATATCTCCGTTTGCACTCATCGTAGAAACCGTAGATACGGTTGATCGACGCGCACTCGTGGTTTCCGCGGAGGATGAAAAAATTCTCTGGATACTTGATTTTGTACGCCAACAGGAGACAGATTGTCTCAAGCGACTGCTTACCTCTATCTACATAGTCTCCAAGGAAGAGGTAGTTAGCCTCGGGAGGGAAGCCGCCGTATTCAAACAAACGCAGGAGATCATAGTATTGTCCATGAATATCGCCACATATCTAGTTGTCGTTCACGTTAAAAAATTAGCCATATGCGCTATTACGTCGCATGGTGAGGTATGAATTTAAACGATTGGTGTTCCCCAAAGGTTTATAGCCACCACATTGCCAAGTTTTGATAGGAGAAGGGTGGCAAAAAGAGAACGAAATAAATTGTAGTGTCAGAAACGAACCTTAATTGGCGCTTCGAGCTCGAGAAGTATAGGCTGAGAGATAAAGATCTCTCTTGCCTTGGTGCAGAGATGGCGAATCTCAGACTCGAGTAATTGAACTTGCTTTCCTGGTCGACTGCCCCTCACCTCCAACAGCCGGTCGATGATGGAATCGAGATCGATTTCATTCAGGTCAGCCATGTCTTGCTGCCGCTAGCAAGAAAGTTATCCGAAAAGAACGTAACGGATGCAGAAAAAGCGGAACGAGGAGGACGAAACGGCGAGAGAAAAATGCGAGGAAAGGGGGTCGCGGCGGAGGAGGAGGGGGGAAAGGGAGGCGGGAAATTCGGGAGGCTTGGATGTATTGAGGAAGTTCACACAATCCTAGATATCTTAGAGAGAGTCAGTATACAAGTGCGACCCAAGATGGCTGTGTTAATGTTGGGTAGAGTTGGGATAAAGACGCGCCGGCGGCTTGGGGGTCGCAACATGCAGGGCGTTTAGCATGAAAAGGCGAGCGGCTTACGAAGAGGGAAAACCTAATATGGCAGGGAGAAAATACGGCCGTGAAGGACTGAGCCAACGTGCCTCCAATCCAGACTCCTCGCGCAGATACTGATTAACGGCCTAGATACTTATTCTGCGATGGCGGAGGGGATGGTGCGGGCTGCAGTCGAAGAGGGTTGTTGATGGAGCGAAGGGCTGAGTGAAAGGCCGTTCGTTGGTGTGTTAGATCAACGGATGAGGCTCTATCTGGGTTTTACCACAGCAGAATCCAGGCACGGTGTCGACAACAGCAAAGGCTCTGGCAATCTCTGGACCTTGCGATAAAAAAATAAAAAAAAAAAAAAAATATGGTTGTAGTCGACGAGAAAATCCCTATCGGGAGCGTAGTCTAGCTGGAGGTTTTCAAGTTGTGGTTTTTTTTTTTTTTTTTTTTTTTTTTTTTTCCGGGAGCGTTGGTGGATATAACGGTGGCGGTGGACGAAGGAATTGTTGCTAGAAAATTAGGGTGCAGAGCAGTCTGTTCTGGGTAGCCGGAAGAAGTCCAAAGGCAGTCTAAATCTTTAATAGCAGCAAGTCGACAACGAAGCAGGTCTTCAGCAGCGAAGAATAGCGATCGAGAGACACGGTTGGTTGGTGGTTGAGGCCAGAGGGGGAGATGGTTGCAGAAGGTTGTGGTTGACTTGGAATGGAGGAGGAGAGTTGAGACGACTTGGGGGACGAATACGTTATTACATACATACATACATACATACATACATACATACACACGGCGGTACGGTACGCATCTATCACTAATACGCAGCCCAGAAACTATCTTGCTCTTATTATTATTCCAGTGATTATTTCTATATTTCTATATTATTATTATTATTATTCCTCTCCCTTCTACGAGCAAAATACTTATTATAATGATAACAATCCATCGCCTGGCTGCCCGATTCTGTGTATCAATGAGGCGGCTGCTGATGTTCTACCTGGGCGATATTAATACGGATTTTTTTGCCTTGTTTTGCCAATAAACTCGCTCTTGAGCAAATGATATATGGTTATGCGCCGGAATCTTATGAGAACAATTATATGTGCGATACAATGAAACTCCTGCAATCGTACAACCGGCCAATAGGAGCAAGGAATAGCTAAAAATAGAGATATTTTGTCTGCGTTACGAATAAAACTGATCGGACTACCGTTGTACTCTGTATGGAGTGAGTGATTGTAAGAATTCAATAGCAAGCGGGGGGGAATGCAGCTTCATTTTGCCACGGCTTCCAAGAAACAAAATGACAAAGATAAATCCCCCCCTTTCCTAGCGCCTGACTTAATTTGTCTTGTTTTTTAAGAAAAGTTGAGACATCAGGGAACTGCATAAGTCTGCTGGGTGGAGAGGGAGGAAGAAGAAAAAAAAAAACCACATAAAAATTAATTACTTCTGACGGTGCTGGGAATCGAACCCAGGCTGGCACGGCCACAACGTGACGTCTTACCACTCGACCACACCGTCTATTTGTTATACGACGGCCAAGGCTTCCATTCATCCATCAAACTCATCGACCCTTGCCCCTTATCTACATTCCAATCCCTCTATGATTTTACAGAGTATGCTCGGAGTGATCTCCTTTTACTGATACTATTCTAATGTTTATAGTGGTGGTATGGTATGTATGTTATGCTCCTTGAACTCGAACCAAATATGTGAAAAAAAAAAAAAGAAAAAAAAGAAAAAAAAAAGAAAAGAAAAGAAAATCAAAATCAAAACCTCCATCTCCCTTTCCATACGTGCCCGGCCTATCAAGAGGGTAACGAGCTATATAGCTAATATTCACCACCAATGGGGCCTCATATGGGTATTTCGCACGGATGCATCAACGCAAAAGAATATATACACAAAATATATAACTATATAATAAGCAAAAAAGGCAGCACCCCGGCCTTCGAAATTGCCTTGCCCGCACGCTTGGGAAGGTCTGCCTCTGATCTCTGCCTGGCTGATGTAGGTGCATCCCTTAGTTGGATATCCCATATGACATCGAGTTCCGGATAGTGTTTTTAAACGGTAATAAGGATAGAGTTAGTGCAAGTGGGTGGTCCTCTTTGCCTACCCCCTTACACAAGGCCTCGATATACTACACCTCTATACGCTTACTATAATGGCCGGAGGAGAGCAGTGAGAAAGAAAAAAGCATCACAGCGCGAGTATATTAATAAAATAGAGCATGATCTGAGAAAGTTGCATTTAGAGAAGAGAAAGAAAATAGCATATTTTAATGTTGTTAACCAAAGTCTGTTAACGCAAAACCTCCCGCCCGACACACATTGATTGGGAAATCAAGAAAAACATTATACAACGCTATTAGCGTTTTCTGTTCGCAGCACCAAAGACCCAACCAAAAAATCGATACGAAAAAGAAGAAGGGAAAATAGCACAAAGAATAGAAATACTCGCTATGTGAAACGCCGGAGTGCTCGAAAATTTAGGGGAAAAAAGACGCAAAAACAAATAACCATGAAAAGGTAAAAACAAGCCGCCTCTCCAGTCCGTAAAAGTAGAGTACAAAAGCGGTCTAACAATATGAGCAAAAGGGAGGGATGATCCTCTCACTCATATACCTCCCTGGACGAGGCCTGAACTCACAGGGATAGGTAAACAACAACAGTGACAAAAGCGGAGACAGTAAGCCACCCAAAATCAGTTAGCGCCATACACATGCAAATAAAAGAACTAAAGCCCAAAAAAATTATCATACAGGCTGGAAACAACAGTGGTATATTTCATGCAAAAAGAAACGAACATGCAGACATATATCCCATTAGGGGAAAAGCACAAGGCTGCCTCGCAGAAGAAAGAAAGGGAGAAGAAAAGGGAAAATTTAAAGAGTTGAAAACGATTATGATGGGTTTCTGTGGAAATGGAAAAATCGCTCCTCAAAACACTTTTCTCTCTTTCTCTCACTTTTTGGTTTCTCAACTTTTTTGTGTGTAGAAGGGGGATGACAAGATATCTGCCCGCCGGGTTTTCGCAATTTATTTCCTCGCGATTTGGAAAATAGAGTCTATACGTCTCAAATCTTATATCGTATTTCGTGCAACAAGATCACATATGTGGTTTCGATTTTGGATTTTAGATCGGCGTTCTCGGGGGGTCTCGGGGGGCGAAGGGAGGTAATGTAGGAGAGAGGAGTGGAAAGAAGACATCCAACGTGAAGAAAAATATCGATTCGTCCGATATTTAGCCCAACATTCGACCTCCAGTGGCGATGGCTTGGCTACTAGTTCTAGCAATGAGCGCGGGTCGAAGTGACCCAACTGGATCGTATTCTGTTCCCCCCCCTGTATGAGAATTGATATTCTTTTGTGAAGTGTCCCAGGATTCATCGCCAAGCACTGTCAGCCAGTTTGTTCCAACTTCTTGCTTCAACGCTTCGAGTCGTTGACGATAGGAGTCCCCGTTGGCGCTCCAGTCGAGATTTTGGACAGCAGGAAGTAAGTGGGGATTCTTGGCGGATTCGAAGGCAGGACTGCTTTGCGATTCTTTTGGGGGTGGGATAGTAGCAATAGTGGTCTTCTGAAGCGGCTTGGGGTCAGAGATTCTGCTGTATATCCTATTTGAGCTTGGAGATTGCTCTGCTGTAGCTGCGGGGTTCGTAGCTGGGTGTTCGAGGATAGGTTGCTGGAAAACAGAACCGACGGTTTCCACGCCGCCAGTCACCATGTTAAAAGAAGGATCATCGTTGGAGAGCTCGACAATTTTTCGTCTGTGGACTTTTTTCCGCCTACTAGAGCCTATCGCATATTCTGCTTGAACAGGAGCGGCAGATGCTGATGTATCTGCACGAATTGCAGCGACTGACGAGGCAACTGAAATATCTTGGGTTTTATCCGCAAGTTCGTTACCAGGTTCTGGACGTCGAATAACAGGAGCCCCTTCCGGTTCTGCGACACGAGTCACAAGTTGTTTCTTTTCCGAATATCCGGGGCCCGTAGTATCAATAGTAATATCCTCAGAGAATCCTGGAGTTTGTCTGAATAGGTTGAATATGGAAACCCTGTATCCCGAAAATGTTTTGGTGAAAGGATTCCCAGATACCCAAATTTCGCGTAGGTATGGGATACCAGTGAGCCGGGCGATTTCGGTGGGATCACTTAGTTCATTGTCTCGTAAATCAAGGCGCTCTAAAGACAATAACCGTTCGATTCCTGCGAGTGATCGGAGACGGTTTCCTCGAAGATTAAGCGCAGTGATGGCAGGCAACGGGTTCCTAGAAAGAGAATGGAGAGAGTCTATCATGCAGTGAGATAGGTTTAAAGATCTCAAAGCTGTCAAGGATGCAAGGCTGTCGGGGACTTCGGTGAAAAGGTTCCAGGACAAATCCAATGAATGGAGAGTATTGGCAACAGGAGCAAGACTGGAGACACTGACACTAGTCATCGAGTTGTCTGTCAAGCTGAGGTGGCGCAGGAACCGCCATTTGGATGGAGGAAGGATGCCAGCAGCCAATAAATTCGACATGCTTCCATTCCTCTGGTGGGAGGAAGCCTCGCTAGAATTGGAACTCCCAGACCCAGATCTGCGTATTTTGGAAGACGTTCCTCTGCGATGAGACTGGTGTCTTGAACTAGTGGGGCGTGTGGGTGAAATGCTTTCTGTTCGAGCATGTCTTCTCCCACCCTCAGAGAAACCCCTGACCATGGAGGCGCTGCCTTTTGGGCTGGAACTTGTGCTTAAACTGGGCTCAGCTACTGGAGAACCAGGTGCCGACATGGGTTTCGCCAGGTCTGGTTTATTGAATGTCTGGGGGTTGGAAGAAGCCCCGAGAACTGGAGATGATTGATATTTGGAGGATCTCCGTCTCCGTTTGTCAAGGTCATCCAGAACGATCCCGGTCAAGAGGTCCGTAGGGTCATCAATACTGGCACGTTTAAGAGTAAGGGATCTTAACTGTTCAGCTAGACGATCCCAGCCATAAAAGGAACGGAAATCTACATCGATAATCTCCAGGGCGCTGAGGTTTTTAAACGAATGGAGTGGGACAGCTGTGTCAAAGGGGAATTCCTCGTATCCACGAATAAGGCGAGCTCTGTGATCCGGGGCAAGTCTCAAACAGGGGATTTTAGTAAAGGCCGAATACAAATATTTTAGGTCATTTTCAATGGCTAGTTTGGCTTTTTCCGATTTGGAGACAGAGTCTTTGGATCCTAGGCCAAATGAGGACCAGAGCGAGCTCATACCGGACATGACACTACGCACACTGGATACAGAATGGATCGAGTCTCTGTCTCCCTTGGAGCGACGTGGTTTGCTTAAGAAAGACACATATGCAGACGAAGCCTCTGTATTGATGTTTTCCAAGCGGATGTTCATGGGCCCCACGGGAATGGATATGTCCTCAAACCGGGATAAAAGGTAGAAAAGATGATGGCTAGTCAGGGTGAGTTTTGCAGGTTTAATGTTGTGGGATGTGAAACTCAGTGTCCCCAAGGATAACGCAGCAGCTAGTGTAGAGGAAGTAGCGGAACGGGTGGAAGAGTCTGATGCTTTGGAGGGTTGACGCTTCATCTGCAAAGCGTTGGCGAGGGCCTTCTCATGAGTACGGACGAAGCTGGCCAGGTTCTAGCAAGCACGTTTAACAAGTTAGGCATGTAAATTAACCACTTGATGAGAGAACCCGCTGCAATAGAGGGTTTTGGCGAGAAATAGGGCACTTACTTTGATGAAGAGCTGGCCATCTTCAGTGTTGAGTTTCTCCATAATGACGAGGTCGCTGCCCAAGGAGTTCTGGGTCCAGTCTAAAGGAGAAAGCGGGACTTGTTCACTGACAGAACGAGACTATATATGGATGAGAGGACATTTTGAGCGCATCCAAGAAGATATAGGGCGTCGTGGTGGGAGGGTGGGCTGAGGAAGATGCGGATGTTGCGGTTGCGAGACGGAAAGGAGGGAGAAGGCTGCCACCAACACCGGAGATTGTTTTGATGACAACAGGAGGCTCAAAATGGATGCGCACACCACAACAGTGACTTTGAAGCTTGAGTGACTCAAAATGCCCGCACTTTCCAACAAGACACTCGGGGCAAGGGCTTAAAAGGAACGAGTCAAGAACGAGGATTCTCTTTAAGGAAAATCAAATTGACTGCACAGGAATATTACGAAGCCCGTGGCGAAGTGGTCAAAGGATCACGTCTTTTGGGTTCATGTGCACGGAGAGAACTGGGCGGGGGGGTGTTTTGGGTTTGGTCACCGGGACAGCCCCAAGGGAAAAAAGGCAAAAAAGAAGGCAGAAACTAGAGACGGACTGTGGAAAACAGATACCCGTCTCCGACAAGAGAAGAATGAAAATCCACAATACAATACAAATAATCCCAACACGATGCTGCTGGGCTTTGGGGGAAGCGGGAGAGAGAAAAGACCGATGAGGTTCGTCGACTCAATTGGCCAGTCAACAGAAGGGAAGAGGGAGAGAGGGAGAGGGAGAGAGGGAGAGGGAGAGGGAGAGGGATAAGTGTTGGTCCTAGCACGATTCCTCCAACCGAGTTGTCCGCTGTTCAAAAAGAGACAGGGTAAAGGGAAAACAAAAGAGCAGAAGAGAAGAGAAGGGAGAAAGGAGGAAGACGAGAGGAAGAGGACGAGGTGGGAAAGATAAAGAGGTGGGTGTGCGGGATAGGAACCACAGGGAGGAGGAAACTACCCAGAGCGGAAAACACTGAAAGGGATGATGGGCTGGTCAAGAGCTGATATTTCTTACTGTGTATTTCTCCATACTACGTACATAATTCACCTCGCCGCCGCCTCTGATTGGGGAGGGGCAGTCAGCCAAGGGCAAGCCTGCACCGTGCATGGGACCGGACTGCCAGACGAGGGATTTGTAGTGGATGCAACAGGCTGCATACGGGCATGATAGCGCCAGAGGACCGCCCCCTTCACACTAGCTGCTGCACGCTCCCAGTTAGTCTGCCTGCCCCGGTTTGCCCCTCGGAAACCCTTGCTTCCTCAAATCTGTTCCCAGGCCCATGCTTACTACTGTGTACAGACTGTTATTTAACGACTGGCACTCGGCCTCCCTCACCCAGCGCAGTGTTACGGCGCGGACTTTGCTATCTTCGGAGCCATTCTCGGAGGGGCCCTCGTAGGCTGGTTAAGCCTATCTTGGGAAGGAAACAGCGAGCTGGTGGGGCTTGCTTGGCCTGTCTTGTCTGCCCTCGGGCCTGCGCGTGTGGTTGGTGGCTGGCGAAATTAAGAGTTCTTAGGCTGGTAGTTGAACGCCGCTGATGTACCGCGAGGTACCCATCATTATTTGACGGAATTCTTCCCTTCATGTGGCACAAATCACCCACATTCACGCGGCCAACCACTAAGAAGGTTCACGATGCAGATGATCACTCCATGGATTCAACATTCACCCAATTGTTCCTCACTTCAACTCCCCCTCGTTCCCACATGGCCTAGGAATGACGATATATATCATACATATTTAATCACCTGGCTCATGGGAAGCCCTGGAATAACCCTACAATGTGTTGATCTGTTGGCCACCCTTCTGTTTCCTGTCGTCATCCTCATCAGAGTCATCACCCCCCCTCAAAATCATTAGATGTGGTGGTTATTGACTGCGTAAAGAGCTGGCGAAACGACGGCTCTTTATCCTGGTCAGACAGTTTCGTTATTTTCCCCTGGCGCCGGAACTGTATACGGGATTACCCAATTTGGTCAGTCTGGGAGTTTACTTACGGTCATTCCCAGACTACCAGTAACTTTTCCTGTGAAACGGGTTTCGCCAATTCAGAATAAACATGCTCTCTTCCCAGTGGTTGACATTAAAAAATATCAATCCAACTCAAAGAGAGAGAAACAAAACAGCGAAGCTTCGTTCGAAACTTGTCCCACAAAACCGAGGCCGTACGAGGGTTGAGGTGAAAATTAAAAAAAATTGGGAAGCTGTCCCGTCAGTTTGGTTTCTTTCTATTCATGAAAAAACCTAACTAGCCAGTCCAGCACACCCATTGAAACGAGACTTCCATGGGACAAGATCATCCTGCACTCCCTGCACACTACGCTCAGGTGAAATTGATACTACTAGTCGTGCCTAGGGCTACATGGTTCGGTCTTCGAAGTCATCGAGCTGGTGAGTGGTGACACCTACAATGATGATACGATTTGATAAGGTTAAAATTTTTATAATGGATCCATGCTCCTCAATCGTTCAGGGAATAGATAGTCCGTGAGAGAGTGGAGATTGCTGTTCATGATTTTCTTTTTCGGACTTCTGAGGACTATATTATTCTTGCCGAGTTGGTTTGTCTTCGCTTATCGGGTTCTTGCTTGAATCGGCTGGCAGATACAATATTCGTAATCCTGTTTTCCAACTGTTCGACCTAAAAAGGAAAAAGAAAAAATATATTATCCGATGGACGGGACGGACGTGAGCATGTTTGAGTTCACCAAAGCTCTGGAGAGAGCCCTTGTTGCGAGCGGCTGTGGGCCCGCTAACTCTAAGCGCGCCTACACTTCAACCCACCTTTTGATGACGTTATTGGGGTTGGTTTTGCGGCTCAATCCTTCCCATCCCCGCTTAATCAATCAATGATGTTCCGATAAGAGGAACATATCATCCCGCCGGGACAAGTGGCATGTCTCCAATAAGTTTCGGTCAGAACAGAGGCGCCAATAATTAAGTTAGGGTAGAAAAGACCCAACAGACCAATTTTACACAATATGGGTTCCGGAAAGAGAGACAGGAATTTGTCTTAACCACATAACTTTCAGCAGAAATTTGGAGTTACATGGAGGTACATGTACAAGGGCCTCAGTAACAGCTTTCATCGCTCTGAGAGGAGATTCAGGATACACTCAAAACTAGGCATGTAAGAAATCATACTGGTTGTTTCCAACCCGTGGTGGTTTGACATCGATTGATTAATCCTGCAATATTCAGCTTACCTCGCGCATTCAACACAAACCCGCCCTCAAACCACCAGTGGTCCCTCTTTTGGGTGTCACAAGGCTACTTTTATGCTGCGACGATGAAGGGACCGGTGGCGAAATACTGTTCCTCAAACGTCATTCGTCGGCGGTGGTTGCTATTCTCGCTAAGGCTAACATGAGGATAGCTAGGTATCGCCGACGTTGGAATAAAGAACCATGACATTGGTTCATTTGATTGGGAACACTCCCAAGAGCCAAATACACGGTAAATTTATTCCATCAAGTTTGACAAGAGACGAAGAGAGTTGCAATAGTAATACTTTACCTAGGTATGTTGTCCGGTTAATAATACCAGAAGCACTAATGTGATATCATGCCAGGAGATCGCTAATAAGCCGTCTACAAATTTTCGCAATTTTTTTCACGAGTCTCATGAATTATGCAACATGTCAGACAAGCCACAAGGCTAGGGCGCTTACACTGATTTAATTCGAGGCTGGGTAGCCAAAGCGCTCCCACTCACAGGCTGGTCGATCCCCGTAACTAGTGCATAAATTATCAGCACCTCATCGCCATATTGTGCCGCATAAATACATACAACCGGAATTGATTCACAACTAATCGCAGTGAGAAAGTCATGTTGCGCTAATTTTACGTGCAGAATAACACCCCCGTCTGATAATTATAATAATTATAATAA
The DNA here is from genome assembly GCF_000003525.1 of Blastomyces dermatitidis ER-3. Lineage (NCBI taxonomy): Eukaryota > Fungi > Ascomycota > Eurotiomycetes > Onygenales > Ajellomycetaceae > Blastomyces > Blastomyces dermatitidis. The sequence continues at coordinate 739,745 of NW_025544775.1, forward strand.
TAATACACAATACTAAATTCCGGCCCTTGATTGAGTCTGACATTTCTGCATATGCGGGCGGAATAGATATGATCCGCTGCGAATGGCAGTCCCGGTTCCCTTGTCCTCTTGTTCTACCGTTTTACCCCATTTGTCAAGGCGCAGCTGCGTCCGAGGGCAAGGCTGCGTGTCAATAATCAGAACATTAATAATAGATTGAAAATGCAGTAAGCAGATATCAAAAGCTCCCTTCTTTATTTCTTCACCGCTATTGCTCCGCACGGCGGTGCTGGTCTTCCACTTGCTGCGATTTGATGACCACACCCATCAAATTGTGCCCCTCTCTAACACATCCGACCCTTGTCTCCATGGATGCGGGATATCCCTCCAACAAAGACAATATTATTTAAGCTTTTGGTGCACACTGACATCGGCTAACTATAATGAGCAGTGCGTAAACGAAGGCAACGAAGGGGGTCCGAAATCGCTGCTCACTTTCCAGTACCCACACCCACAATGTCTAATAATAATTGGACTCGTCAAGCTAGTCCGGCGGTTGCATTTTCACAAAATGTTGTGATTTTCCAGAAATCTGGATGATCCGACAGCCAAGGTATATAATATTAATTTAATCAGATAATCCGTTTTGCACGGCTCTGTTATTAGTGATATTGGTTGATCAGGCCGTGCCATACCTTGGGATGGCAGGAAGAAATAAAAATAAAAAGAAAAAAGAAAAAAGAAAAATTGAAGGAACGAGAAGGAAAGTTCTCAAAAGCCAAGATTGATAGTTAACTAAGTTAACTACCTAACTACCTTTTTGACTAGTGACAAACACACTCATGTGGATTATCAACAACCCAGTTCGCCAGAGCCACACACGGTTTCTGTTCCATGGCCTTATATCTTTCAAATCCCAGTTGGTTTCCGCTACCTCCAATAATTAATTAAATAATGGTTATCTCGCCACTTTAAATGATAGAGAAAGACGCCATAGACTCATCACCGTGCAATTTCTATCAAACTCTCCCAGGACAACTACTCCAAACCCGAGAAAATCCACCAGGGCCACCACACAACAATCGCAAACAACATGATCTCAAATAGTTAACCTATTGGCTAATTTATCTATTGTGGAGCCACGCCCATAAATAGCTTACAGCGCCAGGGAAGTTTCTTCGCCCTCTTGTTCATATATATCTACTACTCCGGTGTGGCTTATCTTCCGCCATTTTACTACACATGGCTTTGGTCCGTGCCATAGAACAGCGGGGAAGAATCAACAAGAAAAGGGCACAAGAAGGATTTTTCCTTTTGTTCCCCTTTTTCCTTCCCACCTTCTTCTCTTTTCACCAGAGCAGGAAACGTTTGGTCCTGAAATACGGAGAAAATACAGGATAATGCAACAGGGCTATATTCTGCGGTTACCGCGGCGCGCTAACCAATAGGTTGGTCACCCCTCATCCACACTCCCACACCCGAATTCCTTGCATTGTCCGTCGTGAGGGATCAAAACAGGGTCCTCTGATGATGTGACCGTGTGACATTTTCTTTTATGTATTTCCCTCCCACCAAGAAGGGAAAATATACAAAAGGAAGAAGCTAAAAGTAGGCCGAAAAAAGCGCTTCCACCGTTCAAACTAGATGAAATAAGCCCCACCCTAACCTTTTCAAGATTTTCGACACCAAATCCTGCGGTTCATCCTTGCTGATTTCTGCGCTATTGCTTAGTGCATACATCCACATCCACATGCACATACATATGTACTACTGCGCAGCAACCCGGCATTCGAATATCTTACCTCCTTGGTCGCGGGTTTCCTGTCGGCCCGCGTGGCCCGGAAATTAGCGCTAGCTCATCTGCCAATACGCCCCCCTGGGCAACTATAAAAGAACTTTCAAACCAGCACCTCCGCTCTCTGCACATAACGACATACCATTAACTCTGGGCAATAGTGGAACAAGCTATGAAGGGAGCTCGAGCCCTCCGAATCCTGCTATATACAGACAAACTGCCACTCAATTCATTGTACGGAGTAATGCAGCGCTGGTTGTTGAGAAGATCTAAGGTTGGATCGGGAATGTGTCTTGCAGGAACTTAAGGAGACAGCACGATTGTTGACCTAGGCATACTAGTGCTTCCAACATCCTCAGGAATATCACTAGCCTTCAAAATAATGAAGTAGTATGAACACATGAAATGGCATATCGTTCCACAACATGGCTCATCATTTGGTTTTTGACTCGTTCTCACGCCCAATTATCGATTTCCGGACACATGTTTGCTCAATATATCCAATTCCGAAAAATTTCAGACACGAAATTTATGTCCATCCCAATATATCTAGACGATTTCCCCCAATCATCCCACGTGACAGCCATGCCAACTTCCAAGGTTTGACCACACGCCATGCTTGAATAGTTGGTGAAATTAGAATCCTGGCGCTCCATCCTTTACTCACGTGGAAGAAGGAAAAATATAAAATTTGAGAGAACTGTAACATGTGTGCGTACGCATTCGCACAGTAAAACGTATCGGATTTTATGCAAGCAGTGGTTCAAACTGTTTTGCCTGAATGATCACGGTTGGAAATCCCTGACACCTTGGCTATTTTGGCCCCTGTTGCCTAATTTTTCCGAGAGGCCGCGACCCCCCCAGCTGCTGTGCTTAGCGTTGTCATCCTGCCTCTGTACATGATGCGCCCCTCTGGAAGTCTTCCCCGGCAATACTACAGCGTAGGTTGACGTTTTATCAGTCTTGGGAGTCTGAAATGCACTCCTTTCACCCCACCTACCCAAGATAGAGGCGAAGGGAGAGTCTTGTGTCCATTCACCTGGGCGTGGAATTTCGGATTGTGCGAAGCCTAACCGGTGTTAGTTTGTGGGAAGAGGAAGTCTGACTGGTATCTGCCCTGAGACTGTGGCTGGGATATCATGCTTATATTGGATTGAAGTAACCACCGAGCGAGCTGCCTTGGCACTTTCTAGTCAGGAGAGAAAATCGACGAAAAATAAAAATATGAAGACAAGGTACTGGTGAAGAAACTTCCCAATCATGAATTCAGGACTTTGTCATTTTCACTGGCAACGTTGCCCCAACCCCCCCTATCTTTGCCGATGATATTCGATTTTCCGCATTTTCATGCCCTTCTCCCCCGCTTCTCCTTCACTAGACTTGTGATGAGATGACCTGGGGGTCGTCTCCCCCCGGTCAACCAACCTTCTTCTCTAGTGTGGGGTCAATTTTCGTCCACCCACCCCGCTCAAAACGACAAGTGGTTGCTAGTTGGTTGATTGTGTTTCATTGCATGGAAATCATTGAGGCTAGTCACTAGTAACTAAGTGAGGAGGATGCAGCAGTAACTAATGCAAACCAGTTAACATTCCTTCTTCAGGAATCAGCACGGTGTGCTGCCCGGTGTGCGTTTGATGAGACTCCACTATTAACTAACGACGTTCAAAATCTCTCCAACGTTAGTCGGAGTTTAACTGGATTGAATCTTACTAAGTGTATATCCAGTTGAATATGATAAACAACCTACTTGATCTACCCCACATCATTCTTTGAATTCCGTGCTTTTGGCAGCTGGATGATCAGCTCTCAGAAACAACTTTCCGGTGGCATTGTGTGATATGGAAGTCTTTAAGGAATAGGGCAAAAGTTTGAATCTCGAATACATGGCCATTTCGTCTATCGCCGTTTCTGACTACCTACGGAGTACTTTATCGTTGAGATGGGGCCAACATTAGGGTTGGAGGGGTTGGCGTTAATCCTTGAACTTCGGAGAAAACATTTTGCCCCATCGCGAACTTCACCCTCTTTGACCTTGGCCCCCACGGGGAAGCAGATGCCAAGCCGACCCGTGTGTTAAAGGCTGACCACGCTTCGCACTCGAATTGCAGTCAGATTTTGTTGGAATGGTGGGGGGGGGGGGGGGGGGGGGTATGGGGGTATGCGAATGGCATGGATAGAGTGGTGGAAATATATTTATGGTTATTGGCGGCAGGGTAGTTAGCCTCTAAAAGCGTCACGGCGAGAGGTTGTTGGCTAATCCTATGATTCATCGTGAGATTAAATTGATTGACATTGCCTTAGCCGGTAGTAAGGGTTTTGTTCATCATTTTAGCTCGTCGTTGGTAGTAAGTTATCGCGGATATTCGTCATGTGAGAATATCACCTTCGATCAGGACTATTGTGATAGGCCAAGTAATATATAGTTATGACGGTCACCATCCGACCTGAACCAAAGCTCTCCTTCACCTATCGCTTTGCGGCCTTCTAAGGCTATCTCTCAGAGATATTATGGACCAATTTATCGAAAAGTTTGCGGCTTCCCATTGATTAACGGTGAGCACTAAGCCCCATAAAATCTAAACCTGCGGGTATGAAAATATCGAAAACTTGTGCGAATCATGACGCTATCCCCGGATCACAAGTGTATCTCAACTGCGCGATGACGTCGCAAGCATATCTGTCAATGTCCCAATTGAGCAATTTGGCCATCTGGTATTTCGTATTAGGTAAAACCGGAGTGAATGCGGGCACATATATCGTTATTAAACATCTGCGGTTGGCAATATCCTCTTTCCATTGTGCGACACTCTTTTTCATCGGTAACTTAGCAAACAAACGGACGTTACCTAGTAGAGTAGTGGATAAATACTATGCTTCCAATACTTGGGGCCTCAGCATACAATGGACCCGCAAGTACTAATTTTAAAAATTGTGAACTTGGATGAAAAGGAGTAAATATGCTTTTGGCACCGAACATTGTTGGACTGAATATAGGTGGCGCAAGGCTTAGCTGAGCTGTAGTTAGACTTTTCTCGCCGTCTGTCTTTTTATTCTTATTATTCGCTTCCATAGGGTATGATCATTTCTTCTCAAATGCATGTATCAAAAATGCAAGTATGCAGGCTCTGCCTCTCATATTTTGAAGGATGGTGATCTGGGAAGCTCGCAGGACAGGGACCTAGGTGGCTGGCTGTGTCCTCTGTCCCGATTTGAAAAATATTCCAGGCCGCACTTTATCCTCCCTTCATCTGTATTTTCTTTTTCTTTTCCTTCTTATAGTTTTTAAAGCTTTGCAATCAGCATTCATTTGTGATTGTAGTCCTTCTCTCATTTTTGACGCGACAGATATCTATTTCGCTGACATCATTGGCACGGAATACCCTGTGGAAAGCTAGCCACGGGCAGGTTAAACCTGCGACAGCGGAGCTTTGTTCACCGTCTTTTTATATCTTTGCCTGCATCTGCTCCCCGTTCATGTCGATAACTGAGTTTGATGTGTCACAGCTGTATATCAATGAATGTAGTGGACAGACCAGTGGCGACGACATCCTGAAATCGGTCAAATATGTAACATCTCTCTCGCCCAGGTTATGTATACGCAGCGTAAAGTATGAGCGGCTTTAATAGTTTCCTGTTGCAATTCGGTTTATACCACCTGTAATGGGATGCTCACAGCTAATAAGCTTCAACGAAGGGATTATAGGCCCATATTAACATTGGGGGGGATATGACAGAGGTCTCGGCCTTGATAATAAAGTTTCATAGAGCGGTAATAAACATTCGGGCTGCAGGCATGTCACGTGAGATAGGTGGCTGAAATATGAAATGACGCTGAGCATACTCCGTTATGACTTGACGTGGCTGTGCACTTCAACCTCGATTTTGAGAAGCTATCAGCAGTTTTTGACGTTACGTTAGACCTGCAAAAATGGATTGATTCCATTTTGAGAAATAAATTTTGGATCGAGTGTACGTGCGAAAAAGGGATGGGTTCATCGCAGGAGGATGAGGAGACCTATGGGCTTCCCGACTTCAACAAGAGGTTCATCAAGGACGAGGAGCTCGAGCACTTCGAGAACGCCCTCAGCGCGCCGGAAGCTGCACCTCTCGTTGCGATTAATGACTGGCGCCCCATACATCAGAGAGTGCGGAAACCAGGACAGCGTCGCAAGGCCAACAGAACAGTTGACGAAACGAGGGAAGGGTATTTGTATACAATCCTAAAATGGCCCTTGCTTTCGCTCGCCTTGGGTTGGATTTCGGTTCTCAGCGTTCTCTACATTCTCACTCGGCTATATATTTACCTCTACGAGCATTTAATCACTTGGAGAGGAAAGAGGCAAACGTTGAGAAGGCAGATGAGAACTACAAGAAACTATGGCGAATGGAAGGAGGCAGCCAAGAAGCTGGACTCCTATTTGGGGAATGACAAATGGAAAGACGTGAACGAGTATGCATATTACGACCATGGAACCGTCAGTAGGGTCAAAAGCCAGCTGGAGGCGCTAAGGGCCAAGGTGGAACAATCGCAAACAAAGGGCGATGATTCTGTAAAGCTCGGCCCGTTGCTGGAAGACCTCCGTGTGTTGCTGGAAGGATGTGTCAAGCATAATTTCGCCGGTGTTGAGAACCCACGTCTGTACAGCGAGACATATTTTGGAACCAAGCACCTAGTTCAACAATTCATCGACGAAGTACATGCCTCGTTGCAGCTCATCCTTAGAACCAAAGATATCCCTCAGGAGACGAAGGAAGCTTTTTTCAAGCACCTGGAGACTAACTATGGTCGCACGGCGTTGTGTCTTTCTGGAGGAGCTACATTCTCATACTATCATTTTGGGGTCGCCAAAGCTCTCCTTGATAATGGTGTGCTCCCTGATATTATTTCGGGGACTTCTGGAGGTGCCCTTGTAGCCGCGCTGGTAGCAACTAGGACCGATGAGGAGCTTAAAAAGTTACTTGTACCAGAGCTGGCCTATAAGATTAAGGCCTGCGAAGACCCGTTACAAGTTTGGATACGGCGATGGTGGCGAACGGGAGCTAGGTTTGACACGCTCGACTGGGCTGAAAAATGCAGCTGGTTCTGCAGAGGCTCTACTACATTCTTGGAGGCGTATCAGCGCACCGGACGGATTTTAAACGTCTCATGCGTTCCGTCGGATCCTCACTCTCCTACAATTCTGGCAAACTATCTCACATCGCCCCATTGTGTCATATGGAGCGCAGTCATTGCCTCCGCAGCTGTTCCCGGTATACTAAATCCTGTCGTGCTGATGATGAAGAAGCCTGATGGAACGCTCGCCCCCTATTCCTTTGGCCATAAATGGAAAGACGGTAGTCTCCGGACTGACATACCGCTGAAGGCATTGGATATACATTTCAATGCCAACTTTCCTATCGTGTCTCAAGTAAGTATTTAATTTGCCCTTGGTGCCATGCTAGAATGCTGGGACTAATTCATTCTAGGTTAATCCCCACATAAGTTTATTCTTTTTCAGTTCCAGGGGGAGCGTTGGCCGTCCTGTCACACATCGTAAAGGCCGTGGTTGGCGCGGGGGTTTCCTAGGATCGGCCACAGAACAATACATTAAATTGGACCTCAACAAATGGCTCAAAGTCCTCAGACATCTCGAACTTCTTCCTCGGCCACTGGGTCAGGACTGGAGTGAAATATGGCTGCAACGGTTCAGCGGAATTGTTACTATTTGGCCAAAAACTAGTCTCTCTGATCTATATTACATCCTGACTGACCCTACCCCGGATCGATTATCGCACATGATACAAGAAGGCCAACATAGCACCTTCCCGAAGATACAATTTATCAAGAACAGGATGAAGCTCGAGAAGGTAATCTCCGAGGCGCTGAAGCGCGATGGTCGTGCTTTTGCTCGCCATATTAATACGCCTTTGCCACCTGAAATTGACGCATCCGCCAACGACGGTGAATTGGACCAACAGGTTGGTAGCTATTTGCAGGAAGACTTGGATAAGTGGCAGGATGGGTATGGCGGCACAGGCAATGCACGAGTTCCAGAGTCAGATAATAGACCGCATCTAAAACGTCGCAGCAGCGTTCTTGAAGAGATTCGACGGCAGTCAGCTGTTTTTTTCGATGACCTTGACGAGGCTGGGCCGAGTGAGGATTGAACAGCTGCTAAGAAGTCAAGAAAGAGGGATGAGAGTTGGATGATTGATTTTTTACATCCTGTGGGACTGTCTGAATTTTTTTTTTTTTTTTTTTTCCCCAATGTCAGCAAGCTGGGCCAATTTGGAGAGCGATTCTAATGTCACAGTAGGTGTCGAATGTCTGGCATATACGCTTGATGCGGGATTGGACATTGATATTTAGCATACCTGTGCAGTCCGTTTTTGAGTATATCTATATACCCCACAAGTCTTCAGGCTATTTTGTTAACGAGTTAGAAGAGTAAGTCAAGAACAACTTATTCCATCGTGGCGTCATATATTCTGGCGCGTGAGATTCGTGTACCATATCATACAATGAGATGCTATATTCAAATGACAAGCCACCTATCGGTAATCTCCTTCGCCAGTTTTGTTTCGCCGTTGAATGAATAGAGGCATTGCAAAGCAAAGGAAGCTTCACGAGTAAAATCTTCCACCCAGACGCGCTCATCTGGACGCCCGCCGCCACCAACAACCGCCGGCATATTTTTCCGCTTCTTAAATTTCTCTCGCTCAGCCTCTATCTCCCCACTGAGCGCAAGACATCGCTGATAACCCTGTACAGCCAGATGCGTCAGACCCAGCATCTGCCAGACCCGCGCGAAATTGAATTCCACCTCCTGCCGCTCTTGTGGAATTGGGCTTGTTTCTCTCACACGTCGGTATTCTTGCATGAACGAGAGTCCTTGCATGATGAGATAGTGTCGGTTGTCAGATTGTCGCTTGAGAGAGTGGTGGATGTAACTCAGGCCGATAGATAAGAGTACGACGGGGTTTTCTGGTGCTAGCGCATATGCGCGGAAAAAGTAGTTGAGCGCGTTTGTGAAACTTGTCCCGGCGTAGAGTATATGTCCGTATAGCACTAGGAGTGGGACATCCATATCCTCTGCAGGAATGGGTTGACCAGATTCGTCTTTGGTGGTAAGAGTGGCACGCTCTTGGAAAACAGAAGCTCGGGTGCGGCGGGCTTGGGTAGGCCGCAGGGGGTCATCCGGGAGAGTATAGTCAATCGCTTTTATTTGGCGCAGCATGAATTTCATGCTGGGGGACGAATGAAAGAGGGATTTTCGCGGGTCACCACAAAGTCGGCTAAGTGTTGCGAACAGGCGGTATGTGTCAGTTACGAATTGGTACTCTTTCATGAACCAGCGGGAGATGTTGGAGAGCGTTTCTTCGTCCTTGAGCCGGAGCGCGCAAGCTGTTACTGGCAGTTAGAGTCATACGACATAAAGTTTGAGGGCCGAAAGTAATCTACGTACTGAACCAGCAGGTGTAAATTTGGAATTTGTTGTGTTTGGAATGATACCAAACGCTAGCATCGGCTGCAGCAGAGAGGGTGTCGTAGACTTCTTCTGATTGGCCTTGCCCTGAAAGGACAAGAGCATACTCCAGAAATATATCCAACCACTGATCGAATGATATAGAGTGATAATCATTTGGGATCGTCGCAGGATCAATTTCGGGGGTTCCTAGATCTCTAGTCAATGGTATTTCAGCAATATCAAACGATGGTAATGCTCACCTAATGTGGCTTGAAGCCGTCCAGCCATTTCCTCTACTTCATCCATGATGGTTGTTGATTTCAGGCGTCCAGCTTTCCGTTGGGCTTCTCTAGAATATCCCAGAAACATCATATGTCTTTGCATGGGGAAAAAGACGCGATTTGACCGAAAATCCCGCAACAGAGCATCCGCGATATCCAACCAATCCTCGGTCGCATCCTCATGGCCTTCTCTCATTGCTGCTTCAAGATCTAACAATTTAGAGTACAAATACCTTATATGGTCGGTGCTGACATACTCTTCTTTTGCTTGCCTCCGTTTCTTAGAAAGGGGTACAGTAGAAGTCATAAGTCCACCAGACACACTGGGAGAAGGGGTGGGAGATCTCCAGCCTTCGTTTTCTGCCCCAATCGGGCCCTCATACGTTGCCATCACAGCCCCCCCAGATTCCGTTGAGCGAAACTCTCTCGCAAGCTGTAGAGCTCTGGAACCAAACCTTCGCCTTCGCCTTGGCATCGACTCCTGCCTTCCTAATTCAATCGCTTCGTTGACATATTTCAAAGCTTGTTCAATCAATCCTAAGTTTTCGTAAAATTTTGCTAATTTGGCACGGGCTTCAATATCGTTTTCATCATATTCAACCACTGTTAAGTAACAGTTCTCGGCTGCTTCATCATTTTCGCAGGCGATATAACATTCGGCCATGGACATAAAAAGACTAGTATCTGCGTATTCACGGGTCCTCTGAAGTGGCACGTAAAACTGTAGTGCATCTTGATATAATTTAGCATCTTTTAGCGCATCTCCCACCTCCCTAAACAGATCACCGAAATCATAGAGCAGAGCGCCTTCCGAGGAGTCATCCGGGTTTAGCCACGAAAAATGAGACTAATTGGCAATTAGCTTCGCTACTCGAGAAAACGACTAAATAGGAGCACTTACCAACGCCTCTTCTCTATACTGGAGGCCCAATTTTAACCTATATATCCCAAGTTTCACGCGAAGCTCCAAGGGTAGACCCGCCCCGTAAACCTCGATGGGATATTGATTTGGGACAAAGAATGTGATGTCTGCTCGACGAGGGGAGTCTTCGGCATCAAACTCCCGGTCGTCTTCAACAATATTGTCCCACTCCGCATCTTCTTTCCGGCCCAGCAGCCACCTAGAAAGTGATTTTAACATAAATATTCCTTGTTCATAGTCGTTCAGATAGCCAAAAAATTCAACGTAAATGTTCACATCGGACCAGGTAAAGTCGGTGGCTTCCTCCAAACTTAGGGACATGTAATATGCGATGCTTTCGTCGTATCGACTTTTTGCTTTATCGACTTCGTTGAGATCAATATATGTCTCCGCGAGAAGACGGAGCGCTGTTGTATTGTGCGGTAGATCCTTTAGTAATCTTTCATACTCCTGAGCAGCCTTCCCATTATGACCCAATTCGCGGTATACCGCAGCTCTTTCAAATCGGATATCGTAATTTTTTTGATCGATCTCAATGACACGGCTATAACAGTAGATTACATCTTGTAATGCTGATGTCCGATCTTCCCCCGCTCTTTCTAAGATCAATTTCGCAACTTTCATCCAGACGGACGGATCTTTTGGTCGCGTATGTGCGCCACTGAATAGTGCAGCAAGAGCCTTATCCTCTTGGCCTTGCGCAAGAAATATTTCCGATAAGAGAGAATGGGCAGCAAACATTTCAGGATTTATCTGAATGGCCTGCTTCACAAGAACGGTGGCTCTCTCATAGTCGGCATCAATAAACGCCGATGTTGCCTCAGAGTGTAAATTTTTGAACTCCAAGCTGGGTTCTAACGGCTTCCTGGGGCCTCTTTTGATGCCTTTCCCACCTCGTGCACCGAAATTATATGGCCTGCCAATAGATTGGCGGCCCCTTCTTCCCCTACGGCCATACAACCCCAAGTCGGGGTCGACATCTTCCCCGAAATGATCGGGTTCTTCAAGGCTTTCAGATTCACTCCTACCAGATCAAGTTAGTTTAACATATAACTGTGCAAGGGTTTTCAACATGTATCTATCATCTTACAGGCTTTGTTCAGAAATATGAAAGTCTGGATTGTCCGTGGGCGGCTCTAGTTCACTTGAATACCTCTGGTGTCTCCTTCTGCTGAAATAATCATGGCCTCCATGTCCGTAAGGTGTATCGCTAGCAGAAGGTTCGGATTCACTCCCCGAAACCATGTCAACATCTTCAGCCCCAGCCACGGCGTACTGCATATTTGGTGGCAGCGCTTGTGGAGAACTGGAGGAGATATCGGGATGGGTGCTATGATATCGATGCTGCTCAGTTGTATTATTACTCTGGGTACCCTCCATCACTAATACTTTAAGCTATTCTGGGATATTCAGTATCGTGTCTTATCATCCTCCTTAGAAGGATGACCATGCTACTCCTGAGAAGAGTTCAGTAGGAGCGGAGCAGTAACAAACGGAGAACTGAGATAATAGGGCAGCTAAGGGGCATAACCCCGGGCACTAGATAAAAAAGGAAGTTAAATCTCTGATGGACGTGAATAGCGTTAGCTCTTATACATGTTACTCCGTACAAGTGCAAGAGTCGAGCGGAACCTGATGAAGTCCGCGCCTGTTTCGGAAGCTCACCGATCACGTTACCGCGCCAGACTTCCAAGGAATTTCTTAGCTCCGCGCCAGCACGCAAAGGTGAGAGAGGCTGCGAGGCCACAATTTTATACGCTGTATAACTAACTATGTATATTTTTATTTGCGGAGCGAAGCGAAGCAATATGTTAGGTGCTTTCAAAACCTGATTAGAAGAGAAGGTGCGATCTTGCAGGCCCCCTACCACTCTCTTCCACCCCGTATCACCTCTATCACCATCATCAGATTAATCAGAGCCATACAGAACTGCAGAGCCAGCTGTTCAATCCCATCTGAATTCAAAGGGGTCAACATGACATCACATGAGATCATGTTACAGAGAATTTAGCAGTGCATGCCATGAATCACAGAGATCAAAAATAAATATAGAGAAAAGTATAAGGAATGTAAATACTGTAGAGAATGTATGAAAAGAGCAGAATGAAAAAACGAATGAAGATTTGAAGATTGATCTGAGCTGTATGAGTCAGAGCATTCAAATATTTTTGATGGGGTGCACATGGAAAAGTTGGTTTTTCTATAATAAATAGATAGAAGAGATAGAGAGATAATAAATGAATGGAGGCTGTTCAAATGCACTGAGAGGATGAGAATTCCCACGCACTGAGCAGCAGTGCATGAAATGAGTATATTAATGAATGTAGAGAAGAGTACTCCGTATAAAGAATGTAAATACAGTAGAGAACATCTGTAAAGGAAAGAATGAAGATTAATAGAGTCTTACAGCCACACATTACAGGGCATTTTGCTCAGAAAAGTTGGTTTTTCTATAATATATAGAGAGATATATACGGAGTAGAGAGAAGAGAGAGAGCTATTGCGCTGGTGGTGGTGATCACGTGCAGGCAAGGCGATCGCTGGCTGTTGGCAACAACTGGCTTACGCAAGAACAGTGAGGTGAGACATTTCTTTAGCGGCGTGCCAACTAGGCCTATATAGGAAGGCGGTGCGTACTAAAAGTTCCATGTCACACTTCACTTGGCGTTGCAGGATCCCTGCCCTGCTCTGCTCTCATATCACACACAATTCTACTCCGTACGCAGTTTCCCGTCCTGCCTGGGCTGGGAGGCGGCTTGTCTTTGCTGTGTCCTCAAGATCCGAGTTGTTTTTGATCCAGAGTACTCCGTACGGAGTATGCTTACAGCGTAGGACGATTTTGCTCGTGTCTTCCTGGGCGGGTAAAGTAGCCAAGATGAAGAGAGGATCATTTACAAGGTAGGTTGTTTTCAAGTTCGTTGAATTTTAACCCGAACTATCACTCCTCCTCATGTACGGAGTACAGAGAGAGAGCAAGGATCCCTTGAACTCAAAAAAATACACTCCTAAGACATCCGCCCTGGACGCATTCTTTTAGGCTGTCATCGAATTGAATGATACTCAGACGGTCTTCATTTGGCCTTATAAATCGTCCCTGTCAAACCATGTCTTGATGAATTGGATACTTGTGTATGTCCGATCAAGAATCCTGGTCAATTTCCATTAGCCGCTGAGCTACCAATCCTGACCAATTCAACCAATGCCGAGATTTTCTTCAAAGGTGGTGGTGGTGGTGGTGGTGGTGTGTGGCTTGCACTCCGTACAGATTACTGGCCACACTACACCGTAACGAGCCTGGAGGCTACGCCGTGTAGGGGCTCAACTGGGAATTTCTCTCCCAGGATCAGAAACACCTCTCCCAAATTCACCCAGAGGAGCCAACATTTTTACTTTTGGCCAAAGAAGGACGTTATCGATGATCGGTCATTTATAATCGAAATCATGAGATGGCCTCTCCGCGGCCTCGTGCTTGCAGCAATCCTTCTCGTTACAATAACGCTTTTCTATTTGCCTCAATGGAGACAGCCTCTGGTTCACACTGGCGTCCAAAAATATTTCACTGTACGGGCACTTCCATGCTCATGGATAATGGATACGGTTACGCTGACTTTTTTGCGTAAATTTATAGTGGGATAACCCAGATTTCGCATATTTCAATAATCAGTTCATCCTTCACCTTGCATCGGCAGTTAACAACCCTCTTCCAACACGAAGACTGCTCTCGCCGGGAATTACTTGTCCGGCTGTCCGAGGTGTTGCTACATCACAGCTGATACCCGTCACTGATGTTTTCGACGCAGCCGGGCTTGAAAAACTGGGATACGATGCGAGGCCCCAACTCGCTACCAGTTTACAAAACGCATCTACTCTGGTCGTGGACTTCGCGAGCGAAATCACCGAGGCGCCAGAGCAAGTTGTACGCATTACTGCTCCAAGTGAATCATACTGGCAGCGTTCTGCGTTCAACTTTGTACGGGACTCGTTCATTCTTCCACTTCGAGCTGGGCCATGGAGAAAGGCCGCACGCTTCTTCAGACTTGCAGAGCCTCTCGATGCCTGCGTGAAGGACATGCTACCTGACCTTCTCCCCCAGGCAGTTGCGTTGCATATTCGAACTTGGCCGTCTGACCTTTCCTTTGGCCAGAAGGATCCTTGTCATCAGAATGAAATTCCCGTGCTCCGCAATGTATTTGGCAAATGCGATTGGACGGGCTCCTACCTTTATGACAATGTGAAACGTACCCAGCTAAACCCGGACCAACCTGTGGTTATTGCGACAGATGATCGTGAAGGTGAAGTTATCCGCGACCTCGTCAAATTACTAGATGGGCGAGCGCATTTCATGGAGATGTCACACAAATGCAAGGAAGCCATTAGGGCGGCACATCCGGAGGAGGAACACGACTGGCGCTTGGCAACTTACTGGCCGATTATTGAGGCAACGGCTCTGACACGAGCTGAGTCTTTCGTTGGATCCTTTTGGTCGACCCTCTCGCAACTTGTTGCTGTCCGTCGAAGTACCAAACGCACCTTTTTTTTCCAAACACGTTTGCAAGCGTTTATCTGGGATTCTCGAGTGGCCCTTGGTATACTTGTGATCGTCGGGATAACATACGTGGGATACACGTATTCCCGTCGTATACTGACGAACCGGCGGAACCGTCTGGCAGCTGCTAGGAAGTCCGAGTTTGCTGCTTCTCCGTAGTACACCGTTTCGGGGATATTCTTTCGGACACATTGGGTTTTAGGGTTGACTTCTTGGAGTTGGTTGGATATATTCATTTTTGAGGCATATTGGTACATATCAACCCTATCATTTTGCTCATCCCCGTTCTAATTCGACAACCGGCATTATTTTCGGATATTTTTCGGATATTTTTTCGTTTACGGCGTTGACGTCATTTATAGCATTGTTGGGATGGAGTTATGTATTTCATGACCTGGATATTTCCTCTTTGTTTAGAAATCTACGTTGGGCATATATGACATGTAACCACCATGAACAAACGAAGTATATAGACAGGAATAAGATGTTACTTGACCCGATTTGCTACAGAATTTCTATATCTCTACGTGACTGCTTATTTTGCCAGCCTTAATTCCGTGGACTGTAAGAGATATCCATATGGTATCTGTATCTATATTGCTTGCTGGAAGGTGTGCAGTAACTTTGCCCGTTGAGTTCAGCATCCCGCCAAATGTATATAGTTAAAGTTTCCATTGGACTTTCGACTTTCCCATGGTTTGACCTGATAGACAGAAAGCCCTAAGAAGGAAAACTCGATCCTATCTTCACTCTGTAGAACAAAGAATTGCACATATCTGTGAATTAAAATATAACAGCAGCGATGTCAAAGAAAAGCAACGATCATGCGTTTGCCTTGAAATTAAAAGAGGGTCTTTTCTAGGTTGGAAGTTAACATGAAAGGTTTCGTTTCTCTCAAACTGGAGAGTCAGCTGATCCAGGCACTAAACTTTATCGGGAAACCAGGCATCTGGGTCCACCTGGACTTAGTCAGCAGGGCCAGTTCGCTCCACCAAAATCCTCATCTCGATCAACTTCAACTTTCAGTGTCAACCCCGTCCCTTTCCAGCTTCATCCTCTCCGTCTTTCCCTTCTCCCCCTTCTTCCATCCTCGTTCGTTCTCCGTCCAGCTTCACTTCTTTCTCTCTAATTCCGGACTCTGCTTTTTCTGGTGGCTAACCTTCTGCCTGTCTTTCGCTGCTGTGTTTGACACACTGCTGTCTGATTTCGTATCTTCTCATTCGCAGCTTGCTCCACCAAATCAGCTCTTAATCACCCTTCGTCTTCCTTCTATTTCCACATATTTGTGCTTTTTTGACAACTTTATCTCCGTTGTATCCTTTACCTCTTACCCCCAATCAGTACAGCCACTGGACTGGCCTGTCTTTAATCCCTAGCCCAATCGGAACTATCTTGTTCAGCGTCGGCCTGAGATTGGAAATCCGTCAGCCTCCTTTCTTCTCTCCCTCCGATTTCCCATCAAGCGACTGGTAAATCGGTGAAACCGTTTCTTGGCCTCGAACGTAATATACATACGCAAAGTCAGCCGGTGCTGCAGGAGCTTTGTACTAATCACACTTGTGCTTTTAATAATTCTTCCGTCTAATCACCCCTCCCAAAACCGTCCATTCACTAGAGCGCCCAAATTCCCCACAACCGCTCTTACATTTAGCTATGGCTAGCCACATTATTGGAAACAGAAACAGTACTCCAGAAGCATCAAAATCCTCGCTCCGCCCTCCATCCTCCCGTGCACTTGGTGGTTCCCATCAGCTGCGTGCTTCCGCCGACATGTCATCATTTGCTTCGCCTCTTTCTGCTCGGAGCATTCGGCCCTCCTCCGAAGTCTTCTATAACCAGCAATCTCACTCTCAGAATAATGATGACATCGACAAGGCTGCCCAGCAGTGGATCGCAGATATTGATCAGTATGAGACAACTCTGGAGGAGATGGCGGCTGCTACCTTGGATCAGGATTTCAAAGATGAATTAAGCGCTATTGAGCAGTGGTTCCGAGTCCTCAGTGAGGCAGAGAGAACCGCTGCTCTTTATGCACTTCTTCAACAAACGACTCAGGTCCAGATCCGCTTTTTCATCCAGGTTCTTCAGCAAATGTCGAAAAGCCACCCAATGTCGAGTGTCTTGTCCCCCGCCAACTTCGGTGAAAAAGGTAAAGACCACCAATCCTGTCACGTCTAAGTATCAAAAATAAACTAACACATTTTCCCAGATCCCATGAACAACCGGCTTACTGATGCAATGTCGAAATTGAACGTCGAGGGTTCTCGTAATTCTTTTAGCCGCCCGCCTCTTTCTCCTGGAAACAAACGTAACTCAGGGCTAGATTCATCCACAATCAATGCCATGTTCCCAGATGCTGCTGCAGCTATTGCAAAACAGAAAGCTGAATTTACTCAACAAACTGGAACTGCCCCTTCTGCGAATCGGAATAGTGCTGTATTTGGGGATCGTTCTTCCCTAATTGCACCAACAATCTCGGCGCCGGATAGTGGTAAAGATAATTTGCCTCAACCACCGTCATCTCCTTGGATTCAACGTACCCCTGAGCCCCAACCTCCAATTGCGCGACCTAAATCATCCTCTGGGCAACAGCACCCACCCATGGGTCAATTTGTTCAACCGCCTCAGTCAGCAGGCCTTCGGTCTCCGCGATCCATGCCTCCAGGCCCATCTAACATCCAAAGCACCATCGTGACTGCTCCGGATCTTTCGACGGAACCGCATTTCTTTTCTCCATACAACGGCGCTAGCTGGGCGTCAATGACAAACACACCCAATGTGGCGGCCTTTAACCAACAACAGAATGCCCCATCCCAAGCAGATATGGTGGCTAATGCGACAGCTATGAAGCTGGCGGCCTTGTCCACCGTAAATAACCGGATTGCATTAGATGATGCACGGAAGTATCGCCGTGCACGTTCTAATGATGGACAGGGCAAAAGCCCGAACATGAACCAGCAACCGCTCTCCCCTGGCATCCCTAACAATAACCTGCCGGGGACAAATCTGATCATGGTCAATGACGTTGGCCAGATATTGAATGCCCAACAAATTGCTGCTTTACAGGCCCAGCAACAAGCTGCCATGGCTGGTCGTCGGTCCCGCCCCAATTCTCCAGGGATCGCGATGCAAGGAGGTGGCATGGGCCACATGACTTTCGCCCCTCCACAGAACAACGGATTTCTGGCTGCGTATGATACGAATGCATTGTTGAACAATGGTTTCGGTGGGCTCAATATGGCCCAGTTTAGTGGCAATCCCGAGGGCTATCTCTCTGATCACTCTGAGATTGCACGAGGCCGGTCTCCACGTGGAAGACGAGGCAGCTCCAAGCCACCAGAGGATCCGACTGATCCTCATCTGCTTCAGGATATTCCCAGCTGGCTTAGGTCCCTTCGTCTTCACAAATATACAGAAAACCTTAAGGACCTCAAGTGGACCGAGCTGATCGAATTGGATGATAAAGGGCTAGAGGAACGAGGAGTGAATGCTCTTGGAGCAAGAAATAAGATGCTTAAGGTCAGTTTTAGATATAATACCGTAAACATCACCGGCGTTTGAATTAACCCATTTCATAGGTATTTGACCAAGTCAAAGAAGCCAAGGCGGAGGGCAAACTCAATTCCGCTCTTTGAATTTTTTGACGCCGTGCGGATAGGTGAATCCAGAATCACCGGTACGGGAACGTATCCCAATATACTTTGTTTTTGAATTGCGATTCTTAATGCACGAAACGGCTTTGGCTTTTACATGAGGTAAAAAACGGTTTTGTTATTACGGAGCAGATCATACTGCTAAGATAGTTTGGTACTAGTGTTAGTTTTCACACTCAAATTTCCTTGCCTTATGGGCCATATATTCTATTTTATCTTATGTCCAGCTTGGAAAAGGATCACCGGATGAGTGACTATCGATTAGGGAAGCGACTGAGGAGCATGAAGAGAGAAAGTAATTCGTTCTTATCAACTGTGTATTGTTCTTCTCAGTGGATGTCCTGTTCTAACATTTTGCGCAAAACTCCTTTATATCGTGTGATTTTCAAATTTTACCCCTGAATTATTTCCTGTTCTCCTCACCTTTGTTATTATGTTGTAACGTTGGTTTCTCCCCTCCTTATTTCCGTCCTTGTTTGTGCTTCTTGCCATGTCATGATTGTGTATTTACCTAGCTACGAAAGTTTAGAGGCTCATTTTTATTTTCTTTCTGTGCTTCTTTGGCTTCTCATCGCCTTTCTCGGCTATTTAAAAAAAAAAAAAAAAAAAAAAAAAAAAAAAAAAAAAAAAAAAAAAAAAAAAAAAACCCGAAAGCAGCTTGCCATTCTTTAATCGTCGGTACGATGGACGATGGCAGGGATAGTTGTGCTTGCCAGTGCTATTTTCCTCAAGCCTCTATAAACAGTAGCAAATTCGTGGTAAAACATCTTGACAGAAAGAATCAGAGAACCTCCTTGGCAGCCTGAGAGAAAAGTGGCTGTGATTCTCAGCTTCACCATCTTACACCATACTGTTAAGAAATGTAATTGTTCCAATTTATATAACAATAACCCAATGCAATGAGAGTGTGCAGGAGACAATTCGATGTAGGGTGTGGGAAATCACATGACACGATGGCAACCTGGGAACTTTCTGTAGGCTACTGGGGCAAAAGAGCTCAGTTCACCAACCAGCGCACTGCTGGTAGAAAGGGCCAACCCCCGGGACCCCCAACACTTTCCAAGGTTTGATCCGTCCTACTGTCGTCATGTGATTTGATACCAATCTCGAGCCTGAATCTCTTGCTTCTGGCGCATACTGCATCCGAACAATTTACAGCACATCTGTAATAGGTGAGAGCGCATCCGGAATAGGGAGGCTACTATCTAATGTTGTTATTGCGCATGCTAACGCCATTATTAGTTTTTTTTGATGATTGCTATGTGCTAAGGAGACGTCGAGGAGCTCACGAGGACGTGGCACATTTTCGATATCTAATTGCAACGAAGGCCCAATCTAGGATCGCCTGGACATAATTGGGAGTGAAAGACGAAAAGGGACAGCAATATTAGTAGGACAGAGGGGAGAGGAAGCGAAAAGAAACCTAATACCGCCACAATGCCTCCAACACCACAAGAACTCTCCCTCCTCATAAACCCTCTCGTTCCGGACTCAGTCATACATAATAACCGCGTGCGTATTGCCCCAAGCTGCCCAAAGGGGAGCCAGCTTATTGCTGCACCCCTTTCTCTTCGAGCTCCTCCAAAACCTAAAAGGTTAAACAACCAAACCCTAAACTAAACATATCTATGCCCACCAGACTCTCTCAACCCTCCACTCCCTAACCGCTTTCCTCCTCGGCATCTGCGCCGGAATCCTCGGCCTGCAATCATCGTATGGCTTCCTCTTCTACCTCATCGGCACAATACTCGTCTCCTTCCTGTTCCATGCGGTTTTAATCGGGTTCGGAAACAGCGGGATGGGAGTTGGCGCATACTTCCCCGGCACAGGAGAGATTACTACGGAGGAAGTAGATGGATCTTCGGGGGGGGATAAAAGGAGTCTGCAGTCGAGAAAGGGTGCTTGGAGGGATCTTTGGTTTGGCGGTGGGGTTATGGGAGAGGCGCTTAGTGGCTTTGTGCTTGGGTGGGCTGGGGTTGGGGGTGTGTTGAGGTAGTTTACATCCGGATTCCTCTGTCTCTATATTATGTATCGCGTTGAAAGGAATATATGTATGACTTTTTTGAGCTCGTATAGCCGTATATATCGCGGTCAGCTCTCGTGAGCTGTCTGAAATTTTCAAGTCCTCGGGCAGCATCTGTTCAATTCATATTTTGATGCAATAGTGACAGCATCTGGGATTGAGCTCTTTTTGTAATCATATGGGAGTGATATTTTCCCTGCTCCACTACAGTACCTCGCTACCGTTTTCAAAAAATTTCTGCACGCCTAGGCCGATTTGGCTTGCGTAGAGGTTTCAGAAGAAATGGCCGAAGCACTAGATCCACATAGAATAACTTGAGCAAGGGGCATATTCACTACTGTGGACGTAAAACATATATCTACTCTATAATGCATCAAAATATCGAGAAGAAATGCGGAAAACATGTACAAGAAGGGATATATGTGTGTGCTATGAATACGCCCATAACAAGAAAAAAGTCGTAAGGCTGAAAAGGGGGACGGATGAAAAAAATAATCGGAAACCAAATTCCCACTTAACATACGGGGATAGGATAAAAACTGGACTGTTTGACAAGAACCTAAGAAGAGGCAAGGCGCTGATGAGGGTTGGGAGTAAGCATGTGATTTTCAACGTCTGATGGTTCGTCTCTGAGCTTTGCCCGCTGCTGTTTTTGCTTCGAGCAAGGCTGCAGCCTGTCTTTGCTTTTCGGCTTTGGTAAGGGGTCTGGTGATGCGTTTTTTCTCGTCTAAGGTTCCCTGTTGGCTTGTAGGTTAGAATACTTGATATATTTGCTCAATTAAGCTTGACTATAATTTGAAGAAAGAGAGAGGAGAAAGTGTGAATTTTAGATAGATGAAAGGAAAGCATACCGTTACCCGTGCCCAAAGGTACGAGACGTACACAACCTCATTACTTTCGATATCTTCGTCATCGTCAGCTGGAGAAGTAGAAGCGTCTTTCCCGATCTGGTCTTCGCTTCCTCCGCCCTTCTTTTTAATCCACACATTACCCAGAAAGATTCCGGTAACAAAGCTAATCGCCATAATCGGCATTATCGATATAAAAGCCCACATAACCGCGTCTTTTCCTGTAGTACGGATATGCTCTTGCACCTCTAGCGGAAGCTTGCTGATATCATCCAAACTCTGGCTCGATTGAATGTCAATACCACCATTTTGAGACTCCGAATTTGGATGGAAAATGCTAGTCATCTTGTTGTTGAAAACACTACCCATGATAGCGAGTGCCAATGTGCCTCCAAAGGGAAGACAAAATCTCATGATGGACATGGCGGGCGCAATTTTGTCTGGCCAGATCCCAGCTGCGTGTAATGAAGAGGGCATGAATCGAAGACCCGTCCCCGCACCGGCGACAGCCATCATTCCATTGACCAGAGGTATATTGCGTGTGGTGACAGCCCAGGTGATAAGGGCAACGCCCACGGTTTCGATTAATGTACCCGCACTAAGCGGTGTGAAGGTTTGCGCTGGCCAGACATTACACGCGAACATGGCCAAGTATACACCGACTAGAAATCCCGCGTTAGCACGTAAACATGACCTCGGAAAGGCGTTGATTTTTGGAGGGCGGAAAATCTGATATTACCTCCGATACCAGGGATATAGAACAGTAGTTGGATACCCGCCTTCCCGGAGGGGTAAGCTTCGACTCTCCAATCTTCTTACCTGCTCCGGTAGCGAACTCAAGAATAGCTAGAAGCGATGTATCCTTTACTTTGAACATGGGGAACGGAACCATGGGAGTTTGTTGTGGGAAGACCCTTGAAAGTACTCGTCCCGGTTCGAGGTAGTACTCATAAACAAAAAAGAGCGAAAATAAAATCGACCCAGAAATCAAGGGAACAAGAACAGCGGCTGAAGTCCATGGGTACGTTGCGCCTCCCCAACTAGTGCCTAAGATGATAAGGCCGATTCCAAGAATGAACAGTACGGTACCGCCGGAGTCAATGGTGGCGAGTCCTGATAAAATGGATGAAGAACTTCTCGCGAGATGTGTGCCCCTGACTAGCTCCTTACGGAGTAAGAAGAATATTGCGAAATGGGCAAAAACAGCGATCTAATCAACCAAGCACAAAGCAAAGAGACATTAGCGTATTGATAAATAATAAATTATATTAGAAGAACTGATCAGACGTACTGGTATACTTATAACAAAACAGTAGCGCCAATTAGCCTGTTGACTGTTAGGGAACTCTCATACAATACCGACACAAGATATTATAGGGTTGTTATACATCAGTTAAATACCTGAAAACTAGTTAGTTGAGTATCTTCGACAAATGAATAAGATTTCGCTAGATGAAGTGTAGCTTACCCTCCAATGACTGGGCCCACACCATAACTGACCCCAGATACGAATTGAAAAATAGTGGTGTTCTTCGCATTCTCTTTCAGTGACACATTATCCGCCAGTACGATCTCAATCAAATTCATGATTCCCGCAGAGCTTGTTCCCTGCAACGCTCTGCCAAAAAGTAACATCCCCCAAGTCCGGGCCGCGGCGTAGAACACACTGCCAACGAGCATTAAGAACATGGCGAGTTGCAGAACAAAATGGCGGCCATAAACATCAGCTAGTTGGCCGAAAGCTAGGATGAACGCCGTGGAAGTCAATGTAAACGAAGTGACGATCTAGTTGAGCTGGTCTAGCTTATCTGGTTGGGAATATCAGACACGACCAAAATCTTAGCCACGAAAGGATGAAGGGTGTTTACTTACTGAAATGGGAAGCTATGAAAGGCATTGCAGACGCAACGATAGTCAAATCGACTGATGCGAGAAAATATGGGAATACCAGACCGGCAATCAACTTTGAACGGTAAACCCTCGCATCGTGCTTCTCCTTTTTGCATTTCTCACATGGTCCATTTGAGGGGATTTGTTCATGGGCCGGATCTGGGGGTGAAAGTAGATTTGCGCTTGTCGGATCATGTTGATTTCTAGATTCATCAAAAGGAACAGGATCCAACTCGGTTGCCTGGATTTGATTTCGCCTTTGGTGCCGACATGGGCGCTTTTGCTTCGCCTTTTCTGCTTTGTCGGCCCTTTCTTCTGGGTGCTGTCTGGCACGAAACTGCTTTTTTATAAAGTAATATAACATTACGCAAATAAGTGAATAATTTTGGAAGAAGAAATAGAAAATCTGACCTCCGATGGATGTTGGAAGCTAGAGGTGATGCCATAGATTTTATAGAAGTTCACAGGATACAGATCTAGCTCGAAAATTCAAGCCCTCGTTCCACAGCCACACCAGCAAGCTAGGGTGAGAGAGCTTGGCCTTGGGCGATCTCCACCCCGTATTCGGTGGATTCTCCCCTTACCGAAAGAGGGAAAAGCATCGTTTTCGTTTGAAGCAATACAGCGTAGTACAGCAGTTGTTGTGGGGCTGCCTGATGCTGGGGAAATAATCGAAAAAATAACAAGGTAAGTTCAGTTGAAACTCAATGCCTTATTGTTTTGCAAACCCTGAAACCATTATCATACTATTTAGGGCCGCGCATGACCGACATGAAAAGTCGGCTCGACTTTAATAGTTCTGATGTTGCAGAATGTTGATCAAAAATGAGTCAAGCAGTCAACCTATGTGCAAATTCGTCTGTAGCTCAATGGGTAGCCCGATTCTGTAAGTCATTCCTTCTTAAGTCAGCAGCGGAGTGTCCAGTGAGAGGCACACGCTACAGACAGGGCTAACCTGATTGGACAGCTTAGAGACGTTGATTTGAGCTACCGACGCAGCGCACTGCCTCTCCGTTTCTACCTCAGGCGAACCCAACTTCTCTCTTGGTACTTAAATATCGCAACTGCCATACTTTCATGTAGCATTCAAATCCAATGACCCCGCAAATTGAACCTTAGGTCTCCGCTAGGTAGGTCTTGTGGCATCAGATGAAAGTCCATCCCACTGCAGGGAGTTGGATCTGATTCACCCATCAATGCGGCAACCCAATGTCCCCAATCAACAAAGCCAATATTCATTGTACTAGGGTCTTTTTCAGTCGTGATATTTCCTGGTAAAGGCCCATAGGGTAGAGGACCTCACTCATGTATACCATGCTCATTTTCCAGCACAATTGTTCCGGATTGCAGGGATATAATTTTTGACGGCTCCGTGCTTCATGGGAGATTGCTCAGGCATACTTTTTAACGATCGACACTAGCGAAAAATGTGCCTTATTCAACCCGTGAAATTTTGTAGATTTCTACAAAGGCCAATTTCACACAAGGCAGTCAATAGTGCTCAGCAAGACTGAGACACATTCGCATAAGAGTCTGGCCTGGCGCCCCGTTAGCAAACAGACAGTATTCCAGTGCGGAAAAAGGAAAATTTTCCATGACCAGTGCCCTTTATGTACAGTAGTAGTGCGGGCTCTTTTGATATCCGAAAACCCCCGAGGTTGGTGGTCATGTAAAAACCCCCGTGGTGGCAGCTTCAGAGGATGTCTGTTCAGCATCCAATTTAACATTGCAGGAAGGGTTAATTCACATAGGCTAGGTCATGGAGCTATTGGAAGCATCACATACCGATGAATATGGAATCATCTAAAGGCAGAGGGTTTGTAGGCGTAAGGGCCTCGGATGATTATCGCAATTTGGATTCCATTATCCTTCCATTTTGCAGTCGTAGCAGACACACGAAGATCATGTAATGAGGCCAGATGTCAATCAGCCAAGTGTATGTATTCACCTGCTTCACAGACCGCCAAGCGACGCCCACCAACACCAAGGGAACAGATATAAAATAGATGTCCAGCTTGGTGATGACAGCAGCCAAGGTGGACAACGACACGTGACCGATCAGACAAATTGTTCCACAGATAGGGTTCTCGGTGGTTGAGGGTGAGACACCTATGAGGAGTACAGAACAAGACGTCCTCAATCTCAAGCAGTTCCTCCAAGGCTACTAAGTGCGAAATCATAACCTAAAGTGGAAAGAGAGGCATTGGACAGCATTGCCTAGGTGGGCACCAAGCATTATTATCGTCATTGATGTTCTGACCGACAGCACCGCTTCGCAGGGCTGGAGTGCGGTATGGTCCTGGCTTTGTTGCCTAAAAAGCAACCAACAACATGCTCACAGAGTAGAAGAGCCCAGTTTCGAGGATCTGCTTGACGTGCAAGTCGAGGGATGGTGTTGTGGAGGTCTCTTTCTCAGCTCCAGCTTCCCTGTAACTTATGCCGAACAAGCCACAATACCACCAGTCAACATGCCAACTTCGAGGCCAATTACCTCGCAAAAAGATAGGCATTGAGTCTGGTATGCGAGGGATTATTCTTATTGGTAAGATTTGATATGCTTGCTGTTGTCATGCTAAACAATGGCGAGATGCCCCGAGAACGTTCACAGAGCGGATGTGATGTGTGTGCCACCACTCGTTGAGGTGGAGAGGAGTTGATATTGGCGCCAAGATCACGCCTTGGTTAGCGCGGGGCCCCACTCGCGCGCTAAGCCCAACACCAGGTAGGGTAGAGTGCTCCTCCAAGGACCATTATTCACTTAGACGTGATGCGGCTACCAAACCCGTCAGCAAAATGATTCCATATTAACCTCCAAAATGATGACCGTACCAGATCTAGCCGAGCCTGCCCTTTCATCATTTGGCTAGAAATATGGTATTAGCCGCCCTTCGTTTAGGTATCTGAGAGTATGAGTGAATCGCTCTATACTAGCACATATTCCGCAGCCCGGTCTCCGCTAACTATATCTTCGTCCATTCTCAGACTTGAAGTTCAGAACGGACGATGTTATGGAAGTAGTGGAGCTGG
Source organism: Blastomyces dermatitidis ER-3 (assembly GCF_000003525.1). NCBI lineage: Eukaryota > Fungi > Ascomycota > Eurotiomycetes > Onygenales > Ajellomycetaceae > Blastomyces > Blastomyces dermatitidis. The sequence goes on from NW_025544775.1 coordinate 766,157, forward strand.
AATCACTTCAAATTGGAACGAATTGAAGTTAGCATACTTGATAGATGTCTAACCCCTTGCTGACCACATAGAGAAGCATACAGGATAAATTGACGTTAGGGCAATATATAACATACAAAGTTCCCAATGCTGAATCTTCATATAACCGGATGGGTCAGTCTGGAGTTTGGATTGTTAGACTTTTTCCGGAAGTTGTTGATGATTTATGGTGGCAAGGGGGGTAGTATACTGTACATACCTCCGGTGCGATATCGACATCTGGATCAGGGACGATACATCTCTCGCGGCTCTGCGAACGACTGTGTGCGCAGTTGCGGCTTCCGTCGTGATGTGAGATGGCCGACCTACTTCTGTTTGGAATTGACGTCCATCCTGAGAGAGAGAAGGGGGAAGAGAAGGGAATCCTACTGGAATTCGATGACTGAGACTAATCATATAACGCAGGTTTACTCAACTCTTGGGGCTATATATATGTACCACTCACATGGTAGATGATTAACAACATCCGTCATTCCTATGCATGCCTCAACCAACGTTGCAATACATCATCGCCTGGGCTTCCGTGCGCTATTGTTAGGCACACGCCAAAACGGCCGCCTACATTTCAGCAGCTTGTCCCTAGTCCTTGACACAATTGTTAGCTCGATCTCTGGCATGATTCATCTGGTTAGCGCGCGGAAGGGGGAATAGTTCCCGGAAGCCGGCGCTACGCATACATAGTACGTTGCGTGAACGATTCGATAATCCCTTTCATACCTACAGTTAAAAATTCGGGTCGGGCGAATAAGCAACAAAGGGAAAACATGGCAAAGATGCCTGCAGATGACAGTGTTGCGGGGAGCGGGATGAGCGCGGGAATGAATGTGGTTCAAGGCACGACCGTGCATATTTTCCTTAACTACCCCTGCACTCAATCTTTTTTCGACAATTAAGTTAGTGAAAAAAAAAAAAAAAAGTATTTAACTAACGTTATTTAGTGGCGTGTCAGTACTGCGTACAAGACCGAACCAATGTGCTGAAGAGCATAACAACAGATCGAACCATCACGGCTGAAAACAACACGTACATTACATGGATACCGCGCCTGCTCGATTTTCCTCCAATCTCTAGAAATTCCATAGCGCACGAATTCACCGCAGGAAAATTCGCACCAGAGAGCTTCGCTAAGTAAAGCTGGAAACCGCTAGCAACATTGAACCCCTTCTATAACTCTATGTACAGTCCACGCAGCGCAGCCTCTGCATTTCAAACACACAAAGTGCTAATGATACACACGCAGCGGTTCCTGATTTTCGAATGGACACAGATGATCTCCGATTAATGTGACTGCTCTTTGCACATAATATTTAATCCCCAGATTGACGTGATTTTGCTTCATGAGTCTCTGTATGTATGTATGTATGTATGTATGTATGTATTTGTCCGTGCGATGTAAGACTAGATATTTTGAATTGCCTGAAGAGAGCATGACTGACTGACAGACGTAGGTGGAAATTGAATAAGAGGCAGCGCCAGCTTGTCCAGGAATAACTATTGATAGCCAAGGGAGAGAGGTGCTAAAAGTAAATAGATAAATAATAAGAAACCATAACGCAAAAACTAAATATTTTATAAAGATGGTAAAATTTTTATCGTCTGACGATTTCTATCAATAATGACAGACATATAAGACGGCGCTCTAATTCTAGAGGAAGAAGATTAACTAAACACGTGGAAGGGAATAAGGCGAAATGATCACCGATATCTTGAACCAGGGTTGGGGGGGTTGCAGGGTTCCGTTTCATGGATTGGAGGAGTTGGAGAGGGAGTAAAGATAACGAAGAAAGAAATATATGATCCCGAAATTCAAACTCATCTCCCAAATATCATAATATAGAAATTGCTATGAGCCACTTAGAGAGGCCCTCTCTTACTTCAAAAGAGGCTCTGTGTCAACGAACAGGTGCAAACAAACAGAAGGATAAGTAAGTAGTGGCGGCAACATCATTCAATCAAATCAAAGTTATAATGTCACCCCGAGAAAGCATCGAACAGAACAAAGACGCAAAAGCCAAAGCCGCCCCACCTTCTATAGGCGCTGACTAAAAAATATCAAAGACCAAATCACAAAGGATAGAGGTGGATATGGGGTGGGTATTGAGAAAACAAAAACAAGAGAGAACCCTTGCATTCGAAATATTGGGTATATTATGCCACTCCCTCCGACGCCTACCTCGCTCATAAATTTTTAATTCATAATGCGCATACTCCACATTCATTCTTCTCCTGAAACTTTGTTTTCAGCGGCAGTGGCCGCAGAGTTTGCAAGCGCACTCTGAAGTGCACTGGTAAGGTCCATATGGAAAAGGGGCCTATTGAGACCGTGGACCGCAACAATTCTCCGGCTGGCAACGTTGTACACTTTACTAGAATTCAATTCCTTTCCAAGCTCATTTCCAGACTCGGTGCTGGAAGTCTCTTCGACGACATCCTCGGCGCCAGTTCTATGGGCAGTTTGCTCACTCCTCGCTTGTCCTGCCGCCGCCTCGACATCTTGTTGAATTCTGGAACTGGATTGTTCCGATTCCCGTCGTCTCTCAAGCGCCTCATGGGCAGCAGCGGAATTACTACCACCCAACTCCGCGACGCTGAAGATCGCTTTCCATCGTGTATTTCCCCCAGGGCTGGGTGTTGGATAGCCAAAGCCAGCAGAAACAAGAGCGCGTTTGGCCCACCGGTTGTTGATATGAGCAAAGTGCCAGTGGACAGGTTGCGGAGCAGCGTACCTATCGAGCTGGTTGCGAACATCGATTAAGTTTTGAATAGAAGTGACGTCAACGTTGTTAACGGAGGAGAAGTCAAGAATGATAGCTTTGAGAGTGGAAAGATGCGAACGATCCTCTTCGACCTGGCCCTTACGAGGGCCGGGGTCACACCATGGCCGGTCACCCAAACGAGGGTAGCTGTCGAGGTTTGTTCGTCGTGTATGCTTGTAGATTGTAGAGACGAGGTGATCCAAGTAGTGATTTGCGTTAGGATAATTGAACCCTTCGGAGAATTGATAGATAAAAATTCCTGGAGAAGGTTGTTCAACTTCGATCTCAGGGTTTGAACCGTCGTTATGGTTAATCGGAAGGAAAATGTTTCGGGCTGAAGATGGGTCATTGGCTCTGGAATCGCTGAACTCATTCGCTTCAAATGAATGACCATGTTTCCCATCGCTTCCTTGAACATGGTCTCCAATTACAGAATGGATTTTGACTCTTCCAAGGAACTGCCCCTGGGCTTTAACGACACGGAAAAGCAGAATGGCGAGCGATATGCAGACGGTACAGTAGATGCCGTTTTCAATTGAGGAAAAAACGGTGACAAAGACTCCGGCAAAGAAAATCAGGACTTCGAGAGGCGAGACTCTCCAAAATTGATAGATGGTATTTGGTGGTGTGATCAGATCTCCCACAGCGTGGATAATGACAGCCGACAAGGACGAGTTGGGGATGTAGAAGAAAACTGCGGGAAGGGCGTAAATAGCAAGCAGAACAACAACAGCTGTGATGACTCCAGCAAATGGTGTACGCACTCCCGCTTTAGATTTAATAGCCGTTCTTGAGAAGGATCCCGTGGCAGGATACCCTCCAAGGAAAGGTCCAAGAAGGTTGGTCACGCCAATAGCAACCAATTCCTGAGACGGGTCAATGGTGTAATTATTGATGCGTCCGAAAGACTTTGAAATGGCAATATGTTCAATTAGAAGAACAATGACCGCTGCGGGGATTTCGCCAGCAAAACTTTTGACGAGTTTGGTATTCATTTTCGGCACAGCTGCGTTTTGGAACCCTATTTATTCCCTTTGTAAGTAAATGTCATTTGCGATATTTACACGGGTAAACAGAGTAATGGAACAGAACGATCGCTATTATTAGGAGAGATGGGTATTACACACCTCTAGGAACTGAACCCAATATTCTGAAGATTGGCTTCTCGCGATGGTTTCGATTGGCTAGCCAGCTGATCATGACGTATAGAAGAATGACGAACGCGGTCCGCAAGGTAGACAGGAAGAAAAAGAGCTTTTGCTTGTTCGGGTTTTTTCTGGCACTGAAATTACAGGCCCAGCGGATGAGGTAGAGGAGGAATAGGGCAGTCAAACCCATTGCGGCATCTATTTTTGTGTCCGGTAGATGTTTGAAAGTATTGATGATCACCATGAAAGTAGCATCACGAGTGTCGAAACCACGAATGCCCATCATAGAAGGAACTTGGCCGGCAGCAATGCTAATGGCAGAGCCTGTCATAAAAGCAGTGATGGCGGTCAAGGGGATGAAATCCACGATCCAACCACATCGGATCAGGCCGATGAAAGTGATAATCCCGCCACAGATGATCGCAAGGGCACTCGCAACAAAATGCGCTGGGATCTCCGGGTTATTTTCCTTGACCCTGAGGACAACCTGGCCAACCAAAGTTGACATTACCGCGACAGGCTTGGATCAAATTAGCTTCTAGAGTAGCAAGCAAGCGACATGGCTAAAGACTCACTCCGATTGTAATATCCTTCGAGGTTGCAAAAAACCAGTAGATTAGTACGCCCATGAATGACGAATACAGGCCAAACTGAGGTTCTAATTCAGCTAGCTTTGCGTATGCCATGCTTTGAGGCACGACAACTGCGCCCACAGTGATGCCTATAAAAGGGTTATTAAAATCACATACGTTCACTTATTATGGTATAGTATGGTAACGGAACTTACCAGCCACAAGGTCTCCAATCAACCATTGAAGGTTGTATCGGGTAATCCAGCGCAAAAAGGGGAAGAGATTGATAAAGTATTCTACAACCTGCTGACCAGTAGGGAGCAATTCACGCAACCAATCTGCCGAGGATGGTTCTTCTTCGACATAGGCATAGGTATCCGATGTGCCAACAGAAAACGTTGATTCCCCGCGGGTAACAGGGTCTGCGTCGATGGGGTCCCGATAGTTCTTTTTGATACCCACCCATTTGGCAAGGGTATTTCCAACTTTAATTGACGTTTTACCCTTAGAGTCCGCCATGCCGCCGTTTTCGAGACAAGTATGAGGAACGAGCAAACGAATTGGGCTCCTGGAGATTGGGTCGCGGATGGACGAATCTCTTGGAATGGTAGACTCGAAGTGAGTGTGTAACCTGAAGGTGTGTGCGGACCTAGGTATGTGTGTGTAGGTATGTGTGTCGACTTAAAGTAATGGGAACGACAACCGACAGGGTAGCAAAAAGAAACAACGAAGCGAGAAGAGTAAATATTTATATGGATATGAAAGGGCTTTGGAGAATGGTATCGAATCGATTAGAAATAAAAAAGAGAAAAAAAAGCCAGCTTTAAAAGGAGCAATGGCTCACAATTTCAGGATATCAGAATCAGGAGTCCATTTTCGGCTTGGAAGGAATATATGGAAGGAGTAAAAAGGAAACCAGGCAGTAAGTACACTTGGGTTCTAAGAAAATAAATATCAACCCTACTAATGCCGGAATTGATGACAAAAGGACCCCCTTCAAAGAGAACAAGTAGGATCTGTAAACTCGGGAGGGAATATGTAAGTGTAGAAGAGGGAGTATATTAGAGAGCGTGTCGAGAATGAAGAAAACCCGAGATGAAGAGTTTAATTAATATTCTTTCCTTCTTTTTTCCTTTCTCTTTTCTCTTTTTATTTTTTATTTATTTTGTATTTGTATTATTTTCCCCGTTCGAATGGTTGTAAATTTGTGATGAGACGATATGGTTGACAAAGCAGACTCGTCAGGCCAGGGCAGCATCACGCAATCGTCAGCGAAGTGGAGAGAGCGCCGCAAATTCCAAGCTCCTTGACGTTACCAGGGTCGAGTCGGTGTTTTTTAGAAGCTGTTGCCCCAAGACAATAGATAAAGTTAAGTTCAAACTTTGGGAGAGGAACCAACTCTGAGCTCCAAAAAGACTCTGAAGCTCCCAGCCAAGCGATCAGAAGTTAAGGCCCGAAAATAGAGGAGGGAGGGGGGGACAGGATCGACATTCATATATATATATATACCTATTTATATATATGTCGTATTTTTTGCACCGCTTTTCCTTTCTCTTTTCTTTTTCCTTCCTGGTTCTTTTCCTCCTGGCATTTCTGCCTCTTGCCAGCGCTGACCCGCGGACAGGGTAAATGTCCATCTCAACCGCATCCTCAGCATCCGCATAAATTGTCATTGGTTAAGCTAAACCTGCCGATGATGATATATATGCCTGTTGAACATATGGAACACGCACGTGGGAAGCAACGGGGCCAACTCAAAAAGAGATACTGCAGTGTGGCTGGAGGAATCTCAGCTATGTGCGATGTTATCATCACCCGGATAGAGATATATTCATCGACTGGGGTTAATAAATCTACCCGTCCGAGGATTATTCTTGTCGCGTTTTCCGCAGCCTATGAAAAATGGAAGCCACCGGCAGCACAGCACCCCAGCACCCCAGCACCCCAGCACCACACCATCTGACATGACTGTGGGATCCAAGCTAACCACAGTAAAGGGCTCGGGGAAGGAGAGGGGAGGGTTATCCCGCCAAAAGGCTTGGGGACCCTTCACACATGCGAAAACCCTTGTCATACATACCCCGTCATTCATATCAAAATCCCGAGGGCCTACAACAAGCGTAACAAAGCACAAACCGGGATATGTTAGTGTTTGTTTGCTGGATGCTGGCGGGCTTGGAATTATGATATCATTTGTGTCGTCAACAACCTAACTACGGAGTACTCCGTACTGTACTTGTGTAGGAAGTTGTGTGGAGAGGGACAAGGGTTGGCACCGACTGCGACCGGATGGTGTGGCTAGCTAGCTCCCAGCTCAGCCCTCATGCTTGGTTTGAGGGATGATTTTTTTAGGGATCCGAATCAAAATTGCAGCTGAGTTGTCAGAGAACCACGCAGCAGCAATAGTAGTAGCCTAAATAATGGTAAATGTTTTGATATCTCTCCCCCCCGTCCACGAAGCCATAAACGCATAAAACCAGCCGCTTCCGGCTGCAAAGAACCTTGGAAGCCGTAGTTCGCTTAGTGTTCCGTAATTGGACTAGCGACCGCCATGGCCGGCGGCCAATCACAAGCTGATGGAAAGACGCCATATCAACCTGAGATGATGAGGAAATGCATACTATCTCTATCTACAAAAAAATATTAGAGCTGAAGGACTTGAAGAAACCAACCATCCTGCAACAATTATCAATATAGTTATCAAGAATTATCAGTTATTATTGATTTCAAGGGTGTGCCGCGCTACGCTCCCTCAGGGATAACTCAGATCGGGCCCGGGATGCCAGATAATCTCGATCGACAGCTGGTTACCGGATTCTCGCCCGGAAGAATGGCATTGTCCGTCTAGACTACATAGAAGATGATTCCGCCAGCTCTACGGAGTATTGCGTATGAGAAATATTTCCAAAATAAATTCAGAATGATCATCTCTCTCTAACCCGTCCCTGTCGTCATCACTCTTCCTCTTCCTTGCGTTCTCTCAAGGCCAAAGCACCAATGATTGCTCATCCCAAAAAGCCACAAAAAATGATTTTTGAGGCTTCGAATTGCGAAACAGCTGTGCAAGTAAAACGCATAGCGTTCGCAAGGCCCCTTCTCAAACTTCAGGTCCCTTTCCCGCGGCCAATCCTTGCTCGTTCTCGTGCTTGGACAGGCGTGCTGGGAACGGCTCTTCTTGCATACGCCCCGCCTTGGCGGCCCCTTGCCCTGGAAACAGATATGATTGACACAGTGAAGATGCCATTCTTCTGATGATCACGAAAACAGAGACAAAAAAGCGATGCCGAAATGACACCAATTGACTAGTTACCGTCGCCAAGTCCCGAAACCATCGCACCTTTCTGCTAACTCGCCCTCCGGATTATCTCTCATCGTCCTGTAACCCCTCACTTGTGCCGGACCTTATCGTGACAAGCAATGGCCAACCATATTGATTCTTCATCTCCAACTACTTTTTCTGCTCTGTCATATAGCATATATCTGTGTTGCATGAGGTGGAGCTGTGAGACCTTTTCATAACAGAAGCTCTCTCTCTCTCACTTGTCCTTTTTCGCATGGCAATGGCAAATCCCTTCTCGCTTGACAACCAATATCTCTCCATTATCGCTTACAGGCCCGAGATTGCCTCATAGAGCCATATTCTGTGTCAATTGGGAGCATGTTTGTCAAACCTATACATGCAAAACTAAATTGAACGGGTTAGTTGAGGAGATTCTATCCATTTGATCTTGAACACATGACACAACAGGAATAGGAATGTCGATCCCAAGGTCGCCGTTTCATCTCACTACCCCGTGCGACGTGGGATGTCGATGGATGTTTCTTGTATATGCATTTTGGCTCTAAGGTGCCGCCTCTCTCTCTCTGCATCCAAGTTGTACTGTACAACATCTTGGAAACGGAAAATTGATCAACTTCTCCCCATTTTCGGGACCACCGTCGCAGCATCTGCTACTACGGAGTCTACACAGAGTCTACAATTGGAGATTAAATGGTGCAAAAGGGCCACAGAACCAAATTTTTCATGCTGGAAGAAATTTCTCTCTATCCTATGATCTCCCACCCCCGCATCCCTACCATTTGTTAGGGTTTGGCAATGCTGGCACTTCCTAACTCAAGGCCAAACACTCCAATTATATAGGATTAGATAATGCTGGCCAGCAACGCTGTCAGAGGAATCATACTCGATACACCTGGTACACTCATGTCGTCCAATTGCAAAGAGATGAAAAGAGCAGCGGAGGGAAATTACTATTGGAGATGCAACGGTTTCATTTTGATAGCTATTTGATATGAAAAGAACCAATGCTGGCCCTCCGCCGACATAACGCTGTGCGACGAATATCAAAACTCTGCTAGGATGATAACCCGTTAAAAATAAAAATAAAATAATAAAAAATAAAAATACTAACAATCCTTCCATGTATCTAAATCTTAAGTAAAAAGTGTTCTAAACTCTAGCATTCCCACCACATAGCTTCTCTCCTCTCACTATCCAACCATAGTCTGTCATACTCCCTTCTGCCCTACAGATATCCCTCAAAAGGAACCAGGCCATCTGTCGTATCATGGTTTCTCTGTTTGTAAATTCCTAATCGATCGTATCTGAACCACCACCACCACCCCCCCAGGGCCCATCCGGACAGAACCACCAACCCATCATCCCCTCACTCCTCCTCATTCCCCTCTTCACCTCCTCTCCCCCTCTCTCTTTATCTATGTGCGTTCAAGATCCACGTCAAATTTCAATTTGCGCAACCTTCTGCTCTCTCCCCTCTCTCCCCCGCCCCCTTTATACGACATCCAAGCCTTCCCTCAAAATCCCCCTCACCCTCACCTCACCACACATTACCCGATGAAACCCTCGATCAAAAACCCGGGTTGAAAAGAGGGGATCTAGATCACATTTTCTACGCACTGTCATACATGTACATGTACAGACAAACACTTATATATATATATATATACATGTCGCAGTAGCAGCTTAGATCCCCACCCGCCATGCCGGCGAGTAGAAGGGAGGAATGAAGAAAAAAGAGGAAGGAGAAGAAACGAAGGAACGATCAGATATGTAAGGAAGAAGAAGAGGAACGGATAGGGTAAAAGAGGCGACATTGTACACCACCAGTCGAGTGCAGTTCACAATTCTCTCTGTACGCGGTAAAAGAGAGCAGCATGTGTAGTTATTTATCGTATCATTACACAACAGGTTGTGAAGGGAATCCAACGCTTTTTTCCCCTTTCTAGAACCCTTCCAAGGGCCCTTCCCCTGCCGGATTCCGAGCTGGCCGCGGAGAAAGATAGAAACGGCGCTTCTCCTGCTTCTATTTTCATTTGCTCTATTTCTCTTTTTGTAAAAAGCACTACTGGCAGTGGTGGTGGTGGTGGTCCATGTAGTAGTAGCCTGACCTAATACTGCATCAGTTCAATATCACGCTCAGGAGGCGATCAGGGAAAACCATGCGGTTCTACTGGTCGGATATCCACGTAATACATAGTTCCTATATACACACCTGGATACTTAAAGTACTCATATGGATCAAAAGAAGTAAAACTCCCGCCCGTATCATATGGCTTTCATTGGTTTGAATGACAGCCGGTAGAACTCTAGACTCCAGTTTTATAGTCGGGCATACATATTTTACATCCATATTAATTTTGCTCTTCACAATACAATCCTAGCATTGGAAATCAATATATAGTTATACCTAGGTATATATCAACCCCCTTGTTTTACATTAACTTCTGTCTCCCATTCCTTTAATTTTTCTCTCTTCTAGGCTCCCATGCCAAGTGAAAAACTATATTTACATATATATATCCCTCTATTTGTTCCCTAAGATCTTGATGTGAGTCAATCTCATACGATGCTACCATGCACTGTCCATCGTGCCTCTGTACGCCATGCTGTGCCCGATCATTCATTCATCCATCTCTCTCGAGGTTCTGGACACATAGGAACAGGGGCGGAAGGGAAAATGAAAGAATGAAAGAAAGAAAGAAATCTGGAAATGGCCGCCATATGTATATATCTATTCTATATTACGAAGATGATAACAAAATTGGACTGGAAGGAAACTAACAGCTAAAAAAAAATATTCGATGAAGCACACTCACACTCTCTCTCTCACACACCACCTGTTCCGTACAACGTTCGTTAGCTAGCCAGAAACGACCAGACACATACTGACCTACAAATATACTGACCTACATATATAAGGCACCGAGCACGAACGAACAAATGAAGATGACCCGGGGGCGCGCGGGGTAATCATGAAGTGACATGAAATGTTAAAGGGCTAGACCAACGCAGGTGGGAGACACTTTGGCCTTCTTAAACCTGGATTTATTATTAAATATTGGTTTGGTGGAAGGGAGGTGTTGAAGGAGGAGAGGAGATGAGGGGGGGATTAAGATATTAGAGAGGAGAGTACTTTGCACAATCCAATCCGCCATTTGGTGCAAGAATATTTGCTCCGGTTAGCTCCTTTGTTCTTCTCTTGTTTATTGTTTGTTGTATTGTTTTAGAATAAGGATAGGCAAAGAATAAGAAACGGAGCGGAACTTTTTCGTCATTTTGAGCAATTGTAAGTTTTCTCACTGCTGCTGCTTGCTGATTTTGGGGTGAATAACGGCTGAACGGAGGGCAAGGATTTTTTTTAAGAACAGGAAGACGGATAAAAAGTTATGAGAATAAAAAGGTAAGTGAAATGAAATTAAAAAAAAAATCGAAAAAATCGTCTAATCCATCCATTTCATTTCAATCCATCGTTAAACCAGTTATATAAATAAAAAAATTTGCAAAAAAAGGGAAAAAAGGGAAAAAAGAAAGGATAAAAAAGCCTCTCCCCACGTGCAGTGCGGTGGACGTTATGTGATGATGATGATGATAGCAATAGGAAAGGAAATATAGAAAAAAGTTATGAATAGAAGAACAGACATAGAAAAGAGCATGAAACTAATCGGAGGTGCTTCGGAAGACAGAGGGATGAAGTATAAATAACGGGAGAGAAAGAGACGATTAAGAGATTGGATAAAAACAGCCCTAACCAGCTCTTGTAGCAAAACATGGTAAAAAAGGAAGAGGATGAGGGAAAATCATTGGATGGGAAGCGGGCGTGGGATGATAAGTATTAAACCAGCCAGATGAAAAGGGTGGGAACCAGGAAAATAAAAGGAGCAGAAGAAATGGTTTCCCTTTTTCTGACGCTAAGTCCGCTCGACTCCCCTTTTGCATTACTGGAAAGCCCTCCTAAAAAAATGCAAGCCTCCCACAAACTCCAAACTCTCCCGCAAAATGTCGGGAAGAAAACTTCTATTGAGACGCGCACTGCATCCGCTCAGCACCGGGAGGAATATCATCATCGTCTTCATCACCCATGTGTACAGCTCCATGCGCTCTCGCCCGGCCACTATCCTCAACATCCTCTAGGTTGAAATCTTCCACCATCGAGTCCGCAGGGGGCTGCGGTTGTAGGGGACGGGGCGGCAGCACCTGCTCGAGAAGTTCTACGTTACGAATATCTTCCTTTTCGGGGAACTTGACGTTGAATTGGATGTATAAGTTGCCGAAATCGTGGTGGCGGAAGGAGGGCATTCCCTGGCCCTTGATAACTTTGATTTGCCCTACAGAAAAAAAAAAAAGAAAAAAAAAGGTTAGCTCAAGCCATAGATGAAGGAAGTGGATGGGAGTAGATCGGGAGGGTTGTGGTGGAAGCTTACCAGGCGTGATTGGTTCGCCGGGAGCGATTTGTACTGTCAGCCATCGGTCGTCCAGATGTTCGACATTGATTGTGCCGCCAGCGAGAGCAGTTAAGAGATCAATATCAGCCTGGTAGAAGAGGTCGTCATCTTTGCGCTGGAATCTTGGATGTGGTTGCTGGTCTATTTCGAACTGAACATCACCCGTTATAACGCCTGGCGCCTGGTCACCTTCACCACGGAAATCAATCTTGTGCCCTGGCTTAACACCCCGGTCGATATGCACATGTAGGACTTTTCTTTCAATAATGACTTTGTTGCCTTTGCACTTCTTGCAACGATCACGTTCGTTGATGACCTGTCCCGTCCTGTCGCAGTCCGAACACTCCACAACGAATCGCTGAATCATAGGCCCCATCTGGCGCATCATGGTCCGTTTACCCGTACCACCGCAGGGACCACACTGCTTGACAGATCCTGGCTTGCCGCCAATTCCATCGCATCCCGGACAAATAACGGATTTCTTCAAAGCCAACTTTGAGATCTTGCCTCGGTAGATATCCTCCAGAGAGACTTTGAGGGGATGGACAATGGTGCGCGCCTTCTTGGGGCCCGTGTCTCTCATTCCACCACCAAACATACCACCAAAGGCGCTTCCACCAAAGAACTGGGCGAAGAGGTCTTCCGCCTGCATTCCACCTCCGGCACCGCCTTGCTCCAAGCCTTCTTCGCCATACTGGTCGTATATCTGCCGTTTCTGGGAATCTGAGAGAATTTCATAGGCGTGAGAGAGATCCTTGAATTTCTCTGCAGCTTCGGGATTATGGGCATTCTTGTCTAGAAGAGTGAAAATGCATCAGAATTAAGTTAAAAGAAAGGCTACATCGTGTAATATAACAAACAGTTGTAACGCACCAGGATGATGTTTCAAAGCACCCTTCTTATAGGCGGTTTTCAGTTCCGCATCAGTAGCGTTGGGGGACACCTAATCGTTTCAAAGTTAGAACGCCTTTCCATATCTTGAATGTGCACGCTGCAACACTTTTCCTCAAGGGAAATAGCAAAGGTTCCACGTACCCCTAGGATATCATAGTACTTGGTTTCCTTCACCATGTTGGCGCAAGTCCAAAAATATGCTTTTCAAATTGGGGAAAAGGGAAAACGGAGGAGAGGAAGATGAGGGATGTAGTCAGGTATTGAGGCAAACAAGCCGTTTGTTATCGACCTGCTTCTTTAATTTTCAGAGGGGCGAAATCTCATACGGCTTGAATGAACGGTTACAAGGAGGAGCGTGGTGTGGTGAATTGGTGTGGATTCGGCTAAATAGATGTGATGAAGGGAGGTAATTCTTGAGAACAGGAACAAAGGGTATCTCAACAGAAGGTTTTACTTTGCACCGCACTGGTAGCAAGGGATCAAAGATAATGAGGATGGGAGCGAAGTGAGGAAGATGGGATGGTGTAGGTGGTTGATCTCAGAGGGGGAAGACACGACGAAGAATAATAAATGTTGGTTAAGGAAAAAAAAAAGCTCTGGGGTGATAGACCTTGATGTATTGGGCTGGTAACAGGGCAGATTTTTGCCTGGTACCGTACAACGGTAATGGCAAAAGAGCGTAAAATTGAAAGATTACACACAAGGTATCTCGAAAACACCGCCGACTACTTTCATTTTCATACAGTAACGATATCACCCTCTTTTCCTTTGAAACTGAAGGAATATGAGCTTTAGGTTAAGGGGATAAATAGTACTGGTTATATCTAACATTTGCTCTTATCTTACATTGCTAGGCGCTTCTATCCGAAATATAGATGGTGTTTATTGTATTCACAGTATTTGCGGTACCTGAAAAATACCAAATATTCCAGAGCCCCAAACCGGGGTCTTACTGCATCGGGCAAGGCGCTCCCTTCTATACGGGGCTTAGCGCCGCCGAGCGCTGATTCCGAAGCTTTCGAAGTGTTTCCATCGCTGTTGGGCGCTGCTCCAGGGCTGTCTCTAGCTAGATCCACGCGTTTCTGCGGCCTTCCATGATCCCGTCGCCCACTGTTGTTGCCTTGGCTGAGCGAGAAAGTGGAAGAATAATAGAGAAGAAAACAATCAACGCAGAGTACGAGTGGCGACGAGGAAGGGATTGAACACTACCACATAACTCCTTTTATATTTTTGTTATTTATGTTGATGATCTACAGCCAGGATGTTATTTTACGCCGTATGTATTTTTGATTGTCTAGCCTCGGTATTAAAGTAGTAGTCTAATCGTGCTGCTTACTCACTCACCTCTAGTGAGTTGTGCCATATCAAAACTTGACCTCGCTAAGTGCGCCACTTGACCTCGTTACATAATCATGACCCTGACCTCGCACAATACAGTAATAATTGTTGGCCCTTACGGCCGTTGCGGTTAGCGATCCCACTAGATCACGTGACCCACCACTATATTATGTTCCTGTAGATAGATCTATCAATACAATCTTCAACTATTCTACAGATTATAGCCTGAATGACATGTTTTTCTTTTTAGAATGTTGTACTAACATATTTTTAATATGAATAGTTCATCTTTTTTGAAAAGACTCTTACTCTTTATTAGAGATATTTCATTTTCTCTGAATCTGCTAATCAGTGAATTTATATACTTTATTTTTTTTAAGAAAGTATATTCTTCATTATGAAGAATATCACTTTTTATCTCTTTTTTTTTATATATCTAGAAGAAGCAGAGTTATCTTGATATAAGTAATATATCTGTTACTTCAGAGTTCAGCTCAAGGCTCAGAATCACATACTTCACTAGATAACTCATTGATAGAATAATTACTTATTATAAGAAGACTTCTGACTTATAAGATAAGACTGAGATCAGTTTTTATCAGAGTATAAAATTTAATAATAAGATAATGAAGAAACTTCAGAATAAAGAAAAGCAGAGTTAATATTCATCTATAGAATCTGTTTATTTCAACTCTTTAAATTCTTCATTATCTCTTATTCTCAGAATACTGACTTTTAATGATAATTTGAATCAATCTATCTATTACACTGCAGGCAATCTTATAAATCTTATATAGATAATACTATGAAATCAGATAACTGTAGCTGAAACAACTTAATATCTTACTATATCTGTATAAAGAGACACTATAAGAGATGAGTTGTGAGAATATCAGAAGAAAGTTAAATATACATTAGATATTAAATCAGTGATTATATTTGATAACTCTAATTATAAAGTCTGATATATTAATATATTGACTGATATAAAAGTTATTGATAAAACTGATATTCTATTAAGAACTTAATGAGAATTTTCTTTTATACATTATATTAACTCTGAGAAGTGAAGAATCTGTTTTAAGTCTCTATATAGATATATGCTATTAAGTCTTATTGAAAATGTTTGAATCACTATTAAAATCTTGAAAGCTGATAATACTGCAGCTCTGTAAGACAAGATTAATATTGAATATATAATATCACTGACAGAAGAACAAGTTAATATCTTTAAGAAATTGATAAAATTATAAGTTAAGAAGAATGATTATCTTACTTTTCAGAGATATTTTCACTATTTTATTATCTATTATAAAGAGCTCTGTCAGAGTACTGAGAATGTATATCATAATCTTTTTCTCAACAATCTACAAGATTATCAAAGACTGTTTGTTAAGATACATTTGAATAAGTTTTTCTTCACTAATCAGAAACTCATTATTAACATTGATATTGATAATTTGATGAAGTAACTGACTAATTATACATTTAAGAAGATTACTACTGAGTAGAAAAAGCAGTCTTAGACTGATTCTATGACTGTGAAGAAGAATAAGAATAAAGATAAGAATAAAGATAAGAATAAAAGTATATCTGTATAAAAGTGTATTCACTGCAGAAGATATGAATATACTGTTAACAGATATTTCATCTTACACTCTGATAAAAAGAAAAAGAAGAATGACAAGAAGAATGATAAGAAGAAAGAGAAGAAGAATAACTTAATGAGTTCTCAATCAGCAGTAAATATAGTAATTACAAAGATTGAGTTCTATTTCTCTTTCACAGTCACTGAAAAATCATTCTCTAGATCTTAGTATTTGAATATATATGTAAGTCTGAATATAACAGATGAGCTTCATTCTTTTTCAAATATTAAATCTTTTAATAATAATATCTCTGTTAATTCTGTGACTGAGAGAACTGAGTTTATTAAGAAGATTGAGACTGTTATCTTGAAGATTAAGAGTGATAATATTAACTTACAGAATATTCACTATATTTCTAATATTACAGTTAACCTGCTCTCATTTGCAAAGCTTGAAGATCAGAGATTTCAATTTACATTGTCTTTCACTATTCTCTCATTTTTCATTTGCAGAGCTTCAAACAGTGTTATTTTTCATACAGTTCAAACTGCTTAGAATAATATATATAAGATTGATGAGCAGAAGTTCAATGAGGATTTCAATCATTTAAACAGAGCAGTCAAGTACATTGTGATGATATCTCATAAGTATAATTTTGATTAAAAAGTTGATCTTTCTGTGACTGCTGCTACTACTGTTAATAATATTAATTCTGTGAATATGAAAACACAGACATCAAAGATATCAAAGACTCTTTTGAATTAATATTATAATCTCAGTCACATTCACACTGATGCTATAATTACTATAGCTAAGAATTCTCATACTGAAGTCACAATTAAAGATTCTAAGACTAAGTTCTTTTGTGAGAAATGTGTTAAGACTGATATGACATGAGATTATTTGAAATCACTGATACCTAAATCTATTCAATTCATTGAGAAGATTCATATTGATCTTATAGATAATAAATGTATATTGAAAGACCTCTCTGATCACTTCTTAGAGTTCTGTCAGAAAATGAAATACTGAATGCTTATTATCTGTGATGCAACTCACTATCATTAAGTGTATTTTTTAAAGTTCAAGAATGAGGCTGTTCAATACTTTGAGTTATGACTTAGATTTATGAATAATCTCAGATATACAGTCTTTGCTTTTCTACAGACTGATATTGATGATGTTTTCTAATTCACATGTATACACACAGTTATGAATTCATATAATATTAAATAAGAATCAACAGTATTACATTCATTACATCAGAATAATGTTTCTGAATATGAGATCTGTACTATTATGAGATGAGTTAGAGCTGCTCTTTTAAAAGATAATCTTTCTAAGAAGTTCTGAACAGATATTCTAGAGACAGTGATTACAATAATCA
This sequence comes from Blastomyces dermatitidis ER-3, assembly GCF_000003525.1. NCBI lineage: Eukaryota > Fungi > Ascomycota > Eurotiomycetes > Onygenales > Ajellomycetaceae > Blastomyces > Blastomyces dermatitidis. The sequence goes on from NW_025544775.1 coordinate 783,623, forward strand.
ATAATACTCTCATATCTACAGTTCTTTACAACTCAAAATTTTGATCCTCTACTACAGAGATTTCTGTGATTTCAAGTTCATATAAGATTTCTTGATATGCACTTATGAATATCTCACTGAATGTAAGGCATTTTCACTGATTAAATACAGAGGTTTTTATTCACTTGCATGAATCTCAGCAGTCTGCAGATAAGCTTTCTTCATGTGCTAATTTCTATCATATTATTGAATTCAGTGATACATTGATATATTGCCTATGACATTCTGAATCTGATAAGATTATTGTCAGTAGTGATGTGAGATTTCTAATCACTGAAAAACTGGTTATCACATCTGTGACACTCATTAATAATGCTGATGAACTGAAATCAGAATCAGAACCTGATATTTATCTAATTGATAATAAAGATGCTTCTGATATTGATAATTCAAATTTCATATAATTGTGACCTGTGAAATCGCTGACTACTTACACTCTGAGTCTTATTACAGATAACCTTCTGAAGTTCTACAAGAATGTCACATCTCAGTCAGAGAGAGTAGAAGATTATTGAAAGAAGTTCATACAATGCAAGATTACTGATCTGAAGAGACATAATATATAAAGTTTAATTTCTAGATCTGACATTCTGAGAGATGAATTAATTACTTCAGACTGTTGAGTGTTTCTTAAGAAAGATAGACCTGTGAATCTGAATACTGATTCTAATGATATTCTTAGAAAATCACATTAAGTGATTTGTGATAACTGACTTAAGAAGAATTCTAGAGAAGAGATCTATACTTCAGTTATCACTGATACTGCTAATTATATTCTTTTTACAATAGCAGTACTACATGGTTGAACACTCTGTCAGATGAATATAGTGATAGTATATCTTTATAAGCATCTCACTAAGAAGATCTATATAAGACAATTCACTGAATTTAAGACAGATTTACTGAAAATGCTTGTCTGTGTGATTGAGAGTAGTCTATACAGTCTGAACTCTGTGATAAAGATCTAATATAATTACTTAATAGCTCTGTTGAGTAATCTTGAATTTATAGTCAGTGCTCATAATCTGACACTCTGATATTATATATTTAGATATCATCTCTATATAATAATCTATGTTGATAATCTCAACATCATATTTAAAGCTTCTGAGAATGCTGATTGACTAGTGAGTATACTTAGTGAGAAATTGAAAGTCAAGAATCTACATCAGTTAATCAAGTATTTGAGTATAAAGATTAATTGTTTAAATAAGAAAATTGATTTAATATATTATCAATATATCAAATGCCTTGTTGAAGATTTCTATCTTGATGATACAGCTGTTGTCAGAATATCAATGAAGAATGAATTCTGTATTGATGATTTCTCTATATCTGAGAAAGAGGCTGATTTCATAATTCAGTGATATCAACATAATGTGAGTTACTTGCAATATCTCACAGTTAAAACATATTCTGATATCACTCACACTGCCTCACTACTCACTCAATGAAACATTGATTCAACACCTCAATGTTGAAAGGCTCTATTACACATTATACATTATTTGAAAGAGATCATGGATCTGGGCATTTTCTACGAACGCGGCCCATATGAGGGGTCCGTTCCTTCCGTTTCTTTCATTTCTACCGTTCCTTCCGTTTCTACCGTTCCTTCCGTTTCTACCGTTCCTTCCGTTCCTACCGATCCTTTCATTACCCCTGATTTCCCCGATGATTCCTACCTACCCTTCAGCTACTCGGATTCTGATTGAGCCGGCCTCTTGAATGATGATAGGAAATCAACATCCGGCTATGTTTTTAAGCTTGCAGGCAGCCCGATTTCATGGTGTTCAGTGAAGCAACCTTGTATATCTCTAAGTTTCAATGAGGCTGAATATGTGGCTCTTAGCAAGGCAGTCTGCAAGGCAATATGAATCTGAAATCTCATGATTGAGCTTGACTTCATTACTACATCTCTGATACAGATTCTCACTGATAATAAGAGTGTCATAGATCTCACAAAGATGACAGTCATTACAGTCTGAAGTAAGCATATTGACACATGTTTTCATTTTTCATGTTGACAGTTGAATCAGAGAGTCATTGATTTAGAATATATTCTCACTACTCAGATGATAGTAAATGAACTCATTAAATCTCTAGACAATGTGATATTTGCACAATTCATGATTTTACTAGGTCTTACAGATGTAAAAGTTGAGAATATTTAATTTTACATTTGTATTTAATTTTGACAGACTATCTTGATGATTTGAGTGTTTTTATATATAATTCTTGTTATCTCAAGAGAGAGTGTTAACTCTTACAGCTGTTACAGTTAGTAATCTCACTAGATCATGTGACTTATTACTATATTATGTTTCTGTAGATAGATCTATCAATACAACCTTCAACTATTCTATAATAATTAGTTAATAATTAACTTTCAATCTTTCAATTCACTCATAGTCTTATTCATTCAGCTTATTAATCAATCAAAGCATGTATAGCTGATTCATAATTAATTAAATAAATAGATAAATTCATATAGAATATAAAGAGATATTTTACAGAATTTTAAAATATATCAAGATAAAAATATTTAATAATTAATTTTAAATTGATTTTAAATTGATTCTGAATTGATTCTGAATTAATTATAGTAATAAAAATAGATTTAATCTATATATTTAAGTAATTAATAATTGATTGAAAATCAGTTAATAATCAATTCAGTATAAATTATATAAATACTTACTTTATTATTAAATTCAAGAATAATTTTAGTATTAAATTGATTTTAAATTGATTTTAAATTGATTTTAAATTGATTCTGAATTGATTATAGTAATAAAAATAGATTTAATTTATATATTTAAGTAATTAATAATTGATTGAAAATCACTTGATAATCAATTCAGTATTATTATTAAATTCAAGAATAATTTCAGTATTAAGTTAATTTTGAATTGATTTTGAATTGATTCTGAATTAATTATTAATTAATTATAGTAATAAAATAAATTCAATCTATATATTTAAGTAATTAACAATTGATTGAAAATCAATTAATAATCAATTCAGTGTAAATTATATAAATACTTACTTTATTATTAAATTCAAGAATAATTTCAGTATTAAATTGATTTTAAATTGATTTTGAATTGATTGTAGAATTGATGGTAAATAATTAAGTGGTTTCAAATTACAAGAAAAGATGTATTGAGTGAGATCAGATAGTGACACGGGTCACATTTACAAGATCAGCTTACATAATGAGGTTAAGTGATGTACTTAGTGAGGTCAAGTTTTCTATATACACTATCAAAATAATAAAAATCTTGTAAATTCTTAATCTGCATCTTCATTAATTAATTAATAATCATCACAATATTGAATAAAGATAAAAATATTAAAAAGTGTATTTAACAAGCTATTACTATCTGTAAGAGATCTACACTAAATAGATTAGTATAATATTTATATTATTATTATTATTCTTCAATTATAGATGTATACAGTCAGAGACTATAATATCTACCTGAGAACTTTTAGTTCTCAGAGTTTTTTCTATATCTATAAAGTTAACTATTATATATTCATTAATTTCAGATATATAAAATCAGAAAATTCCAGGTCAGAATATAAAAACTGTTTATAAATTACAGTATTTTAACATCTTCTAATACTTTGAAATCATTTGACAATATTATGACAAAAGAAAAGAGAATACAGTCTTAAAGATAGACATATTAAATAGATAAATAAAAAAGAATAGAAAGAAAAAGTAAAGTAAAAAGAGACTGTAATAAAATAAATTATTAAAAAATAGTATATAACTGTTTTAATAGACTATATCTGATCAATTTTCTTCTTTTTATATTCAGATATTTTTAAATTTAGTTATTTTCTTATAGCTGCTTGAGTTTCTGATAGAAAGTTTATTAGATATTTAATTTCTATCTTAGATAAGAATAAGAATCTTATATTTAATTAATTTAAATTATACTTCTCTTTCAATCTGACTCTGAGACTATTGTATAATACACAGTGTATTATAATATACTCAGAATTCTTATTTATATTGTAGAATGAGTATTCTATTGAATTAAATCTATTATTAAATCTTTATATATAAGATTTAAAATAGTCATATTCTAGTTTTAACTGTATTATAGATAAGAATATTTTCTTTTTATATTTAATTAAACAAGATTTTCACTTGAGTTTTATTTTAAATCTTGAATAATATATACTCTTCTTTTATTTCTATCAGCTTTTATTTTATTTATTTAAATAAGATTCTTTTATCTTTCTCTTTATAAAAGATTAGAATATAATTTTTTAAATAGATCTGCTTAATTCTGAACTCTTTTTTACAGCTGAATCAGTTAATTTATTGTCATGAATATTCATATAAGTAGAAATTTAATATAGATAAATTATCAACTTTAATATTATTCTCTTTTCAATTTTCAAAACAGAGTTTAAAATCAGTTCAAGATTTATTTAATTATTATGAATCTGTGACAGACTGCATCTGATTAATTATATAGACTATTTCATTACACTTCACAGATTTCAATCACTTCATTCTCAAATACATACACTCTAATTCTCAGTTATTCTCAATTATCAATTCTCAGCTGCTATGAATATGTATAGATTCTTTCACTCTGAAGCTTCACTGTATATATTATTATATACATGTATAAATATTCACTTTAATTACTGATTCTTATACTTTCTCTTTCTTTCTCTTCTCTAATGTTTTTCTCTTTATTATATAAGATCTATCAATATTATATCAATCTATTCAGTGTAGACTTCTTATACTAGAAAAATGTTCATTGTCTTCTTATTAGAAATGATTATTCATATATTATCTTCTTATTGAAAATGATTACTCATCAAGATATCTGAATATATAATAATATATAAGAAATAGAGAAACAGTTAAATAGTTAAGTGAATACTGAGTTCTCAGATAGAAGCTTGCTTATCAGTTACTCTGACTCTGTAACAAGATCTTATAAAGAGAGTAAGATCTTATAAGAGAATATATGACAGGCTGCGCCCGATCAATTATATAGACCATTCTGTTACACTTCACAGATTTGAACTGCTTCATTCTTGAATATATATACTTCAATTCTCAGTCATTCTCAATTATCAATTCAACTGCTTCATTCTTGAATACATACACTCTGATTCTCAGTCATTCTCAATCACTGATTCTCAGCTGCTATAAACACATATAGATTCTTTCACTCTAATGCTTTATTACATATATTATTGTATATATGTATAAATATTCACTCTGATCACTGATTCTCACACTTTCTCTTTCTTTTCTTCTCTAACATTTTTCTCTTTGTTATATAAGATCTATCAATATTATACTGATCTATTCAGTATAGGTCTCTTATACTAGAAAAACATTTATCATCTTCTTATTAGAAATGATTATTCATGTATTATCTTCTTATTAGAAATGATTACTCACTGAGATATCTGAATGCATAACAATGTGTAAAAAAGAGAAATAATCAGTTAAAGCAGATACTGTCACGCTCCCGGCCATCTCAAGACTCTGCTGCGGTTTCACACAGCTCATCACTTTCATACGGATGATTTCATTTCATTTGAACTGGTTTTCAATCACTCTATGACATCATTCAGATATATTATAGAAAGATCTGATTAATGAATATAAGAACTCTGCTTCTATATAAGATCAGCAGATTACTCTTTCTTAGTAACAAGATACTGCTGAGATATCACTTCAGCTATTCTTACTTATGAAATGAGAGAAGAGTATCTGCTCATTATCTATATAGAATAGCTAGATGCTGACTTCTTATTAAAGAAGTCAGTGATTTGTTTCTTTTTCTTCTACTGAAATATATACAAGAGTTACTGTGTGTCTTATACAATCTTCTTAATATACTAAGTATTATATCTGTGATATTCTTACAATAATTCTGTAGTCTATAAGCTCACTATTCAAGCAAGATAATCAAGTCTACTTATATAGCTTTTTAAACAACTATCTCTATATAACACTGCTGACTAGTTATCACTGTGATTTCATTATATTACAATTCAAATCACTTAATCTGATTATAAGTTTAAATCAGTTAAGCTCTAACAGACTGATATAATTTCATACACTTACACTGAGACTGATCTGATCTCACTCTCTGAGAGAAATATTACATTATTTTCTAGAGTGTATACATCTCTACTCTGACAGAAATCTGAGATTTATAAAACTGCTACACATTTTAACATAGGCTCTTTAATCACTCTGTCACTGTCACAGCCTCTACACATCTATATCTATCATGAAGATAGAGAGATTAAGATCAGAGATTCTTCAAGATATAAGAGAAATATTTTATCTGAATTTCACAGCTTTATCTGTACTCTTAAATAGAAATTTCATCTTAATCTGAGCCAGTATAATACTCATGAGATATAAGTAATATACACTGTCAACCTTCTTAAAGATATCTCTGCAACTACTTAAGTTATCAAGAAGAGAAAGCTTAAGTGTATTAATACTATTATAACTTGAGAAGAATTCAAGAACTTTCTACTGAATCAAATTAAAGATTACTGCAATCACAGCTTCACAGTAATGCAGTGATTCAACTTATTATATTAATGAAATGATAAGAATTCTTCTGATTTCAATGTAAGATTTGAAGAATACTGAGAGAAATTGACTGATGATTTGAATTAATTAAAAACACAGCTTTATCTTATAAAGCTGACTTATAAGATGTGAATAATAATATCATAATATCAGAGTTCATTAATTAATTATACTGAGCTTGTCAATCTGACTTTCTGAATCTATTTGAATAATCAATTCTCTGAGAAAAAGGTCAATAAGATCTCTTCTAAATAATTAATAACATAATCTAAACAGCACTGTGATGACTTCAGTGTGAAGAAAGTAAAGAAGAATTTTAAGTATTCTGATTCTTCACTCACTGTAAAGAAATATTAAAAAAGATTTGACAAAGATCTCTGTTTCAACTGTGAAGCTGATAATCACTATATCAGTGATTACAAGAAGTTAAAAAAGAGAAGAAACTGAGAAGATATCTTCTTAAAGTTAACTTCTCTTCTGACAAATGTATCTGCAGAAGATAAAGAAGAGAAAGAAATGAAGAATTAACAATTCTCATATTTTCAAGTTTATATTACAATCACAATACATATTCTGAATGAGAAGATATTAGTGAGATGCCTACTTGACTTCAGAGTGAATATCAACTTCATATTCTATTTCTTTTCTTTGATGAAGATTTGAAAGAAGATAGATCTGTCAGATTATATAAAATTTACTGATGAAATGAAATGTCACTGTTTTAACATAATTCAAGTGAAGTGTGTGATCACAGACTTAGAAGAAATCTTCAAGAAGAGCAGTCTGCTTCTTTATACAGTTAATATTATAGATGAGAACATTATTCTAGATCTTCTGTGATTGAGAGAAAACAATTCTCTCATTGACTGAGTCATTCAGATATGATGATACTGTCTTACTAATAAAGAGACAGTGATAGAGAAATCTGAAGAGTTTTATTAAAAGAATCTTGAGAAAAAGATAGAGTTGATATACTGTATAGCAGATGATTGAGACTTGAGAACAGATGAAGAGACTATCACTCTCACTATAAGATTAGCAGCAGTATTCATCATTGAAGATGAATATATATAATATCTCTTTACAGATTTTAAAAATGTCTTTTTGAAAAGAGAAGTGATGAAGTTTTCTGATATCAAGATATAATATAAGATTTATCTTGAAGACAGTGTAACAGTACTATACAAGTCTCTTTATAACTTATCTATAAAGAAATTAAATATTCTGTACAAATATCTTGAAGAAGTACAATCAAAGAACTGAATATATTTATTAAAGAGTTCAGCAGAGACATCTATACTCTTTGTACTTAAGAAGAATGATAGACTATGTCTATACATAGACTACAGAGGCCTTAATAAGATGACAGTTAAGAATTACTATTTATTATCATTAATTAATGAGATGATCAATTGATTATCTAAAGCAAAGATGTTCTCAAAGATTGATATATAAGATATCTATCATAGAATCAGAGTTAATGAAGACAATATTTGAAAAATGACTTTTTATATCAAGTACAGTAATTTTGAATATCTTGTTTTATCTTTTAATCTTTATAATACTTCAGTCATCTTTCAGATCTATATAAATGAGGCACTGCAGAGCCTTGTTGACATCTTCTATATAGTATACTTAAATAACATTCTAATCTTCTCAAAAACAGAGAAAGAACATGATACTCATATTCAAGAAGTATTGAGTCACTTAAGACAGTATCAACTCTATACAAACACTGAAAAATGCTTATTCTACATGCAGAAGATTGATTTCTTAGATTATATTATTAAGATAAATGACATTTTAATGAACAGAAGTCAGGTCTTTATCATTGAGAACTGATCAGTGCTGTAGATATACTGTGAGATGCAGATATTTCTAGAATTTGCAAATTTCTACAGATGATTTATCTATGCATATTCACAGATTACTGCTTCTCTTACAGATCTGTTAAAGAGAAGTATGAAAGACAGAAAAATAAGACTGTTTACTCTCACTCAAGACACTGTGCAGATGTTTATAGAATTGAAATAAGCTTTCATAGATATTATAATACTGAATCACTTTAACTCTGACTTATTCAGTCAGTGTGAGACTGATGTATCTGAGAATGAAGTCTGTGAAATCTTTTCACAGTTAATACTGAAGATCTTTCAATATTGAAAGAATCAGAGAATAATCACTTCTGAGAAAACAGATAATGAATTATCTATAAGAGAAGACTTTTTCATAGAGTTTATAAGATACTGTAAATGAAGATCAGTGATCTTCTTCTTCAAGAAGTTATTACTTATACAAAGAAGATATGATATTCATGATCAGAAGATATTAACAATTATTAAATTCTTTAAGATCTGATAACATTATCTTCAGAGTAGTAGATACTCAGTGTAAGTTCTCACTAATCATGCAAATCTGCATTACTTCTTGACAATAAAGAGCTTAACAGAATATTAAGTCACATGAGTGAAGCTGCTTTCAGAGTATGATTTCTATATCTGATATTATTCAGATTGACTTAACTCTATCAATGTGCTGTTTAGATAGTCTGATTATAATATTATTAATACAGAGAAGAATTCTATAAAAGAATCTCTATCATCACTGCAGAAAAAGCTGACTGTAGAGAATTGAGATTCTCTGAAGCTTGAGAACAGTACTGATAAGACAGCTGTGCAACTCAGTATAGAAGATGAAAGAAAACTCAGATTCTCACAGAGAACTGACACTGAAGATTATGAGTTTCTTATGTTATATCTTACTATCATTGAATTGATAAAGAATAAAACAGTCTACAATCTTTCAATCTGACTACTTTTGAAATTTATTAATAAGTTATAGAAGAGAGATGTCTCTACTGCAGCTTGAATTCAGAAGTTGAAGAAAAAAGAATCTGATTTAAACTTGAAAGAGATAGACTCTGAGCAGAGCAGTGCTGCTAAGAAATCAAGTCATTGATAACTAGAAGAATATGAACTTCTACTGTTAAATGATTCAGTCTTCATTTCTTATAGTAGAATAATACATCAGAAGTTATTGAGAATTCATTATAATAATTCTTATATAGAGCACTTCAGATTAGAGAAGACTGAGAAGCTTCTAAAATACAAATACATTTGAGACAAGCTTCAGATAGATGTCAAAGAGTATATTAAGACTTATAATATCTGTTAAAAAATAAAGATTCTGTAGTATAAGTAATGCAGTGAGTTGATATCACTGTCTGTTTCAAAGAGTTTATAATAGAATCTATTGATGAATTTCATAGTTGATCTACTGAAGTTAACAAGAGTCAAAGAATATAACTCAATTTTAATTATTATTAACTACTTTATAAAGATAATCAGATATATTTCTATTTATAAAAAGATTAAAGCCTCTGAATTGACTGATCTGTTTTTAGATATTATTATTTATAATTATGATACTCTGAAATTATTGATAATAGATGAAGAATTCCTCTTCATCAGTAAATACTGATCAGCTTTTTACTATTATCTTATAATAAGATGTCTTCTCAGTACTACTGTGGTTCGGAAGAACGTACGACCGTCAGATAATAACGCGGCCGCTTCCGAACTAGCGTACGAATGTAAAGGGGGTCATAGCAGCCACTAATTAATTTAGTGTATGATATTACAATATATAAGAAGCCGGTGTACATCTGTAATCATACACTAGCTTAAGCAATCTTTGAATCATATCTGATAGCATGTCTAAAAACTGGTGAGAAGCACAGACTTCTTCAGAGTATGATAATTTCATCTATGAAGTGATTTATAGTTATCATGTCAGTGTGGTTCTAGAACATCTCAAAAGATAGTATATAAAGAGCAGTGAGTGAAAGAGCATTTAATTGATACTGCTTTGCTTATTGAGGGAAAACTTCACACTCAGATAAATGCCATGTATGAGACGCGAACAGATGAGATGTGAGAAAGAGAATAGAAGCAGTGAACCAGATTCAAAGAAGTTCACTCTCTACTTAAAAGAAGAATAAAAAGAGAGAGATGATTATCACCAGAGTCATACAATGATAACAGAAATTATATAATAATATAGTGATATAATAATATAGCAATAGAATGATATAGTAATATAATAATATAGTGATATAATAATAGACATTATATAATTAATAAGAAATCATTAAAATAAATATCTTCTCTAGCTAATATAAATAACATTCTTCTCTGTTATCTGAATTGAAAGATATGCAGAATCTCTCAGAGAGTTTACTTAAAGTAGTAAGAAAAGTGACTGAAACTGCTGAACTGAAATTGAAGCTCTGTATATGTACAAGAATTCTAAACAAGATTGAGATCTTGCATACACAGTGGCAGGCTGAGGCAGAAGTCAAACAATAATTGACATTTGCTGCAGATCAAGCATTCACTATGAAGAGCTTTGTCAATGCAATTATTATTATTAATAAGAATAGAGAAAATCAGATCTTAAATCTACAGCAGAAGATTGAATGTTTACACAGATAGATAACTACACTGAATCTGAAGATCTTACTATAATTATTCATGATCTCTTCAGAAGTGTATATATCATCAGAGATCACTGTGTAGAATGAGAATTCAAGTATAAAATACATCAAGCTGAGAGATCTGCTGAAGTCATTAAGCTTCAATGACAACTGAAAAAATAATGCTGTAATTAACTGACTAAGTCAGATATAATTATATTATTGAATTGAATATGAACTCACAGACAGATAGTTAATGAAATTTTAACAAGTCTTAAGATCTGCTGTGTTTCTACACAGAAAAGTGAAGTTATTATAAATGACTGATGAAAAGATAAATCTTACAGACTCAGAGTGATATTCATTTTCATGAATATGAAATGAGTTTTTCAAATGAATCTTGCACAACTTTGAGAAAGTGAATGTATAAGATAAGTGTTATAAATACTTTACTGAATGTAGATAAGTGAGTAATCTTATATTATACTTTACACACTTCAGCTTACACTATTTCATGTTAAATGAAGAGCTTTTAACATCTTTCTATTTACAGATCTTCATTCATAATCTTATATCTAAGTTGAGAGTGAAATGAAAATGCTTAATCTCACAATCAGACACAGTGAAAGAAGTATACAATATTCTCATTATACAGAAATAAGTAAGTCAATTATAACAGAAAATACTGTAATTAAGTATATCTTAGCAGAGAATGAGTAATCAGACTTTTACAACATAAGTTATACACTCAGATATAACAAATCTAGATCTGAATATCATTGCTAAAGCACTGAATTTCTCAAAAAAGAAATTCTCTGAGTGAAAATCTTGATATTATAAGTATTGAGCTTACTTCAACTGCAGACATTAAAATCATGGTGTAAAAGATTGCACTCAGTGTGTACAGTTAAGAGAAGTAAGAGAGTTAAAAAACTAGCAGAATCAGTGAGCTTGAAGACACTTACTGATATTCTATAAAAAGTCTTCAAAGTGAAAGAGATGCTCATATTAGATGATTCTCTGAATTCTGTGAATGTAAAGAAGAAGCAGACTTCTGAATAAGATATAAATAAGAATGATGAAGTGAACACTCATCTCAATATCTTAAGACTCAAAATGTTAATGTATAGAGAGCACTTAAGTAAGAATTAAGAGATGGCTGTAAAAGTATTAGCAGATACAGAAGTTTCTATACAATATATTAGTGATTATATAATCTGAAGATTGAAAGAAGTCTGCTAAGTGAAGAATTCCTGATACATAAGATTATCTGATAACTGATATTTAATATTATCTGCAAGAGTAAGAGTTCTCTTGCACTTTGAAGAATGATCTTGCTATATTTAAGTATGAGAGCTGCAGAACATGAAATACAATCTTATTCTCAGACTTGATTAATTTCAAAGATTCAATTCACAGATTCAATAACATACATGTCATATACAGTTGACTGATAGAAAGAAAACAGTTCATACAATTCTATCAACTGATATGAGAAGGACATTTCACATCTCTGATATAGAAGAATTAAATCTGCTTACACATCAATAAGTAAAGAGAATAATTCACAAGACCTCATCTGAAAGCATTCTGTATATTATATAGAACTCAGAAGTGAAGAAAATCAAGATAAAAGATATATAAGAGAATAAGTATATGAAGAAGCTTCTGAAGAAGTATGAGAAGGTCTTCTGAACAGATCTTTCACTGGAATTACTGCCAGAACAAGAATTCATACATGAGATTGACATGAGAAATGCAAAACCAGTCAATCAGAATGTGTATTCTCTGTCACAAATGCATCTCAAAGAACAGAAGTGTCAGATCACAGATCTTCTAGAATATGGTCTCATACAACTCTCATCAAGTGTGTGAGGCTTTTCAGTTCTATTCATGAAAAAGACAGGTGAGAAGTGATGAATGTGTATTAATTACTGAGCACTCAACAAGCTTACAATCAAGAATGAATATTCACTATCATAGATTCAATAACAGTTGAATATGATTGAAAATATCTGATATCTATCAAAGATCAATCTTCTCTCAGAATACTGACAGATCTGTGTAGATAAACTGTCAGTTCTGTGAACTGTGTTTAATATATAATAAGAGAAGTTCAAATTCCTGACAATACTATTTAATCTGACAAATGTGCCTGCTATCTTTTAAATAATGATGAATATAATTCTTCATAAACAGAATGAAATCTCATGTCTTATATATCTCAATAACATTCTAGTCTTTTCAAACTCATATAACAAATATCTGAAGTATCTTAATGAAGTACTTACAACTCTGGCAGAGTATAAGCTCTATGTCAAATCAATCAAGTGTGTGTTTGAAACAGAAGAGTTAAAGTTTGTAGAATATGTAGTAAGTGATGACTGTATACACCTCATTTCAGAGAAATTGAATGTCATAGTGAATTGACCGCAGTTAAGAAACATACATCATGTATGACAGTTTCTTGAGTTGATCTTATACTATCACAGATTCATCAAGGATTTCGCATGAATATCTGCATCACTCTCAGATCTCTTAAGAGAAACAGATGCAAATCTGCTGTCATACTTTCAGCCGCGCCAAGGCCCCGTTGCGGTTTCACACGGCTCATCACTTTCATGCGGATGATTTCATTCTGTCTGAACCAGTTTTCAACTACTCTATGACATTATTTGAATATATCATAGAAAGATTCAATTGATGAATATAAGAACCTCACTTCTATACAAGATTAGCAGATTACTCTTTCTTGACACTGAGATACTGCTGAGATATCACTTCAGCTATTCTCACTTATGAAATGAGAGAAGAGTATTCACTCATTGTCTATATAGAATAGCTAGATACTGACTTCTTATCAAAGAAGTCAGTGATTCATTTTTCTTCTACTGAAATATATACAAGAGTTACTGTATATCTTATACAATTTTCTTAGTATACTAAGTATTATATCTGTAATATTCTCACAATAACTCTGTAGCCTACAAGCTTACTATTCAAGTAAGATAGTTAAGCTCACTTATATAGCTTCTTAAATAACTATCTCTATATAATATCACTGATCAGTCATCACTGCAGTTTCATTATATTACAATTCAAATCACTTGATCTGATTATACATTTGAATCAGTCAAGCTCTAACAGACTAATATAATCTCATACATCTGCACTAAGACTGATCTGATCTCACTCTCTGAGAGAAACACTACATTATTCTCTAAAGTGTGTATATCTCTATCTTAGCAGAAATCTGAGATTTCTGAACTCACTGTATATTTTAATATGAGCTTTTCAACTGCTCTGTCATCACTACAGTCTCTACACACCTACATCTATCATGAAGATAGAGAGATTAAGGTCAGAGATTCACTGAGATATAAGAGAAATATCTTGTCTGAATTTCACAGCTTTATTCATACTCTTGAACAGAAATTCCACCTTAATCTGAGTCAGTATAATACTCATAAGATATAAGTAATATACACTGCTAATTTTCTTAAAGGCATCTCTGCAACTACTTGAGTTATCAAGAAGAGAGAGCTTGAGTATATTAATACTGTCATGACTTAAAAAGAATTCAAGAATTTTCTACTGAATTAAATTAAAGATCACTGCAATCACAGCTTCATAGTGATGCAGTAATTTAACTTATTACATTAATAAGATAATGAGAATTCTTCTGATTTCAATGTAAGATTTGAAGAATATTGAGAGAAATTAACTGATAATTTGAATCAATTAAAAACACAGCTTTATCTTACAAAGCTGACTCATAAGATGCAGACAATGATATTATAATATCAGAGTTTATTAATTAATTACACTGAGCTTGTCAATCTGACTTTCTGAATCTATTTGAATAATCAATTCTCTGAGAAAAAGGTCAATAAGATCTTTTCTAAGTAATTAATAATAGAATTTAAACAGTGCTGTGACAGCTTCAGTGCAGAGAAAGTAAAGAAGAATTTCAAGTATTCTGATTCTTCACTCACTGTGAAGAAACATTAAAAAAGATTTGATAAAGATCTCTATTTCAACTGCAGAGCTGATGAATACTATGTCAGTGATTATAAGAAGCTAAAGAAGAAAAGAAACTGAGAAGATATCTTCTTAAAGTTAACTTCTCTTCTAACAAATGTATCTGTGAAAGATAATGAAGAGAAAGAAATAAAGAATTGATAATTCTCATATCTCCGAGTTCATATTATAATCACAATGTATACTCTGAATAAGAAGATATCAGTGAGATGTCTACTTAACTCTGAGATGAATATTAACTTCATATTCTATTCCTTTTCTTTGATGAAGAATTTATTATTATTATTATTCTTCAATTATAGATGTATGAAGTCAGAGACTATGACATCTACCTGAGAACTTTAGTTCTCAGGGTTTTTTCTATGTCTGTAAAGTTAACTATTATACATTCATCAATTTCAGATATACAAAATCAGAAAATTCCAGCTCAGAATACAAAAACTGTTTATAAATTGCAGTGTTTTAACATCTTTTGATACTTTGAAATCATTTGACAATATCATGACAAAAGAAAAGAGAAAAAGAACACAGTCTCAAAGATAGACACATTAAATAGATAGATAGAAAGAAATTGAAAGAAAAAGATAAAGAAAAAGATAAAGTAAAGAGAGACTATAATAAAACAAATTATTAAAAGAGAGTGTATAGCTGTTTTAACAGACTATATCTGATTAATTTCCTTCTCTTCATATTCAGATAATTCTGAATTTAGCCATTTTCTTATAGCTGCTTGAGTTTCTGATAGAAAGTCTATTAAGTATTTAATTCCTGTCTCAGTTGAGAATAAGAATCTCATATTTAATTGATTTAGATCATACTTCTCTTTCAATCTGGCTCTGAGACTATTGTATAATGCACAGTGCATTACAATATACTCAGAATTCTCATTTGTATTGCAGAATGAGTATTCTATTAAGTCAAATCTATCATCAAATCTTTGTATATAAGATTTGAAATAGCCATGTCCTAGTTTCAGCTGTATTATAGATGAGAATATTTTCTTTTTACATTTAATTGAACAAGATTTCCACTTGGGTTTTATTTCAAATCTTGAATAATGTATACTCTTCTTTTATTTCTGTCAGCTTTCATTTCACTTGTCTAAACAAGATTCTTTTATTTTTCTCTTTATAAAAGACTAGAACATAATTTTTTGAATAGATCTGCTTAATTCTGCACCCTTTTTTACAGCTGAATCAGCCAATTCATTGCCATGAATATTCATATGAGCAGGAACTCAGTGCAGATGAATTATCAGCTTTGATGTTCTTCTCTTTTGAATTTTCAAAACAGAGTTTAAGATCAGTTCAAGATTTATTTGATCATTATGAATCTGACTATTTCTAAGTCTTTTTAAAGCAGCTTGACTATCAGAGAATATTCATACCTCTTTCAAACAATTTCCTCTTTTATGAGATTTTATTTCAATGAGTTTGAAAGCTTTCACTATTACAAATAGTTCAGCATCAAAGACTTCATATTCAGAGCCTAGATTTCAGAAATCTGAGATAAAATTAATATTATCTTCAGTATAAGCAATGCCTGCACCTAATCTATTCAAGTTCTCATTTTTTAAGCCATCTGAATAAATCAGAATAGAGTCTCTTATATTGATTGTAGAAATTCTCTTTAAATACTGTTCATATTCTTTCTCTTTTGATAGTTCACTTATTTGTAAGTCTATAAGAGATTCAAGCTTTTCTCTTCAGGGAGATAACTTCTCATAATCAACTTTTTCAACATTTAAAGAAGAAAATTGATTTTTAATCAGAGAGCATAGTCTGTAAAGTTGAGAAGGCATTTTCTTTGAAGAATTATTTTCATTTCAATCAAGAAATCTATTTCAATTCAGTTCATTTCCAGAGTTAATTGATGAAAATGAAGAAGAGACTCTTTCTCTGATTATATAATTTGAGCTCATCTTTACAACTCTCAGAGCATAGTTCATACAGGCTTTTTCAAATCTAATAGTAGGAGAAGGAATTGAAGCTTCAATTTTCATTGCTTTAATAGAAGATGATTTAAATGCTCTCAGAATTCTTCTCAAGACTCTGTTTTGCAGACTTTGAAAGAGTTCAGTGAAATTCTCTTGATTATTCCATCAAACTTGAACTCCATAATCAGCTACTGATGTAATACAGACTATATATAACTGTCTCATAGCCTGGAAAGATAGACCTCTCTCTGTATTTGATAGCCTGATTATGTTATTCAATAGTCTTTCTGCCTTGACAGTTCTTTGTTAAATGTGATATTTAAAATTCAACTTGAAGTTTAATCATACTTCTAACCATTTGATATTTACACTGGGTTTAATCTCTCTATTTAAAAGAGTTAGAGATAGTTCTTTCTCATTAAATCTAGAAAAGAAATGAATTAACTCAGTTTTATTCATATCAAATTGAATTTGATTGATATCTGCTCTAACAAAGATTTTCTTTACAGCTTCTTCAATTACTTTCAAATTCTCTTTAATAGTTTTTGAGCTGTAGACTAGACCAATATCATTCATATAACTCAGAGATTGCACTATTCTCATATTTCTATTTTTGAATAGATATGCAGTGTATATTGTAAATAAAATGAGTGAGATTGAAGATCTCTGTGATACTTCTATTTTTATCTCAGTCTTGTCTTATTTCATTCCATTAAAGAAGAGTTGTATAATTCTTTTAGACATAAAACAGTTAACTCATTTTATTAGAGAAAGTGGCAGTTTTAATATCTTCAATGTCTGAATTAACTTTGACTTTGAAACATGATTAAATGCTTCTTTTATATCAATAAAAACTGCAGTTGAGACCAGACTCTTATACTTTGCTATTTGAATATCATGAATCACTGAGAGAACAGTATCAATTACAGAACACTGTTTTCTATCTCTCATTTATTCACTGAATAAAAGAGAATCATCTATAGAGCTTATAAAAGATAGTTAAGTAGCTATTATCTTTTCTAAAATCTTTTCTAAACAGTTCAATAGAGATATTACTCTATATGACTTAGGAATTGAAGTTTTTCTATTAGATTTTATAAGAATCACTCCAGTGACTTCTCTTCAGCATTCAGAATGATATCCATTTTTCAAGAGATTAAAAAAGAGCTCAAAATATTCATTCTTTAAGTAGGAATATGTATTTTGAATAATCAAGTGATTAATTGAATCAGGATCTGCAGTAGTTTTAACAGAACTTGAGAAGATAGCTGACTCTAATTCATCTTGTGTAAGATCAGGCCATTCCCAGTCATTTTCATCAATGTAGTTGAGAAGTAATATATTCTCTTCCTCTGAATCTGACTCTGAATCTGGTGAGTTCTGAAAGAGAATTCTCATGAAAGCTTGATATTTTTCCTCAAAAGAGTTTGCTGTATATGATTCATTCTGAAACTCATATTCTAAGGCTGGAAGTTTTGCTACACTTCTTGTTTTAGTATAGTTAAAAGCTTTAAAAATTTCCTTCTCTTATGCTTCTTTAAGAAATTTATTCCAGCAGTCTGTTTTAGCTCTTTTGATATCTGAAAAATATTCATTTCTGACAGCTTTGAACTCTTCATCAGATATTACATCATTCTTTCAATCTCTTCTAGCAGTAGCTAATTCTTTTCTTTTAGATGACATATTCTCATTTCATCAAGAATTTAAATACTCAGAAGATTTTCTTTTTGAAATATTATCTCTAACACTTGTTAGAATAATAGATGTAATAAGCTTCACTCTATTCTCAAGCATTTCATTTGAGATATCTTGACCAGAATTTCAATATAGCTCATTCTGTCTTTCAGATTTTAACAGTTTTATACTTTCTTCAACTGCTTTTCAATCAGCTTTTTCAAAGTTATACTGATTAGAGAGAAGAGGATTTTCACTCATTTGTTTTTCACTCAGTTCAATATCAAATTGAATAATCTCATGATCTGATCCTGATATCTCATTTGAATTAATAAATCAGTTTACAAGTCTTCTTTTCATTAGATTTTATGATATGAAGATTAGATCTATAATAGACTTCTGTTTCATGCCTTTTCTAAAGAATGTTTGTTGATCAGACTTATTAACCAAATCTATTGAATGCTCAAAGGTTCATTCAATCAGATTATCAGCTCTCACTGCTCTCTTGTACTCTGAATTTCATCAGAGATGATGTGCATTGAAATCTCCTGCAATTATAGAGTTTCTTGATAAAGTTATGTTCAGAAATTCTCTATCAATTGTTCAGATATTGTTATTTTTCTTCAATGACTTTTCATTATAGATATTTATGAGCTGTATAGTATTAAACTCATTTTCTTTATCTATAATATCACCCACCAGAATATCAGGGTCAGACATGATATCAAATCTTAGATTAAATTGATATCTTGATCTCTTTCTTCCATAGATCACTACTCTTGACTTTATCTCAGACTTTTGAGATAAAAAGCAGTAGTAGCTTGAATGAGAAATGACATATTTTTGCTCAGTATCAAAATTCAGCTCCTGAAGTAGTATAAAATCAACTTTTTATTCAAATGCAATTTGAAGACAAGAATAAATACAATTTAAGTTTCTATTCACATTATTTTGAATAAATGTGATTTTTGAAGAGTTTTTAAACTTTTTTTGTTATTTTTATTGTATATTCATACTAAAAGAGAGTAGAGTAGAATCTAATCACTATCATCAGATAGTAGATTATAACTGTTCTGAAAAGTAGAAATCTCAACTGCTTGCATTATATCTAGTTTAT
Source organism: Blastomyces dermatitidis ER-3 (assembly GCF_000003525.1). NCBI lineage: Eukaryota > Fungi > Ascomycota > Eurotiomycetes > Onygenales > Ajellomycetaceae > Blastomyces > Blastomyces dermatitidis. The sequence goes on from NW_025544775.1 coordinate 803,508, forward strand.
CATCAGAGTCATTTCTCAATTCTCTAATCTTAACAGAAGTTTGAGAATTCAAGTTCTGTTTACATTTAGCTGGAGAATTGGAGTTTGAAGACTTAGATAATTGAGAGTTTCTTCTTTTTGAGCTTGTAGTTGTGAGTTTACTGGCTTGACTCTTCTCTTCAGTTCTAGATTGACTTTGAGCTTCATCTTTTCTCCAGTTCTTTTAAGTTCTAGGAGTAAATATACATTCTTTTGAACTAGATGCATGTTTTTCTTTGCAATTAGAGCACTTAAGCAGAGTATGTTGACAAATTTCATCTCTTTTTAAGCATGTTTCATATTTATGCTCACTAGTTTTGTGATCTCTGACACAGAATGCATATTTTGAGTCTCTAAAATATGAGATTGCAAAGTGTTCATATCTTTGACAGTTTGAACACTGTGTTTGAGCTTTGAGGTTCATTCTTGAGTCTTTGTATTCATGAACTCTCATTTTCAAACCTGCTACTCTTACTTCAGAGATCTTTGACTGTTCAAGTGTTTTTATATATACTAGAACAGAGGCATTTCTCCTGCTTTGTCTGAACTCAATTGAATTTAGTCATACAGGCTCCTTTCTCAGTTGAATAGAGTTCTATTCTTTCAATTCATTTTTGAGAAGTAGCATTCCTTCTTCACAGTCAAAAATTTCAACTGAAATATCATGAAGAATGAATTTGTCTTACTTTTCATCTCTTTCAGATAGAATTGTTGTGTTTAGCAAAGATTCTACTGCTGACTTTCAGAGATTCTCATTCTGAATAAGGAATTTAGCACTGAATTCAGGCATTGTAATCAGAATGATGGAGTTTTCAAAGAATAATGACTCAATTGAAGCTATAACTGGTTTTTGAACTTCAATATCAGTCATCAACTGAGAAAAGAACTGCTGATTAATTTCATTTCTGATTCTGAAAATGAGATTTGAGTTTAGCTTGTTTCTTTGCAGAATGTCCTGATTTGAGACTTTGAGAATAAGTCTTCTATTTCTGAAGATTTGAAAGTTTTTCTCTTTTTACATTTTCTTTTTCACTTTTCTATGAATAGAGGCATGAGCAGTATTCTTCTCAGTTTTCTCAGAATTTTGAGCAGATTTTGAGATAGCAGGTTTAGAGACAGCAGATTCAGCTGCTTGAGCATATGTTTTCTTCTGATTCAAAGAAGAAGAAGAAGTAGGAAAAAAGAAAGAAGAAGAGTAAGATGAAGAGTCAGTGATTGTACTAGGAATTTTCAAGGTTTTTTGAACTGTATTTGAGATTCTAAGTTTGAACTTGATCATCTTCTGTAGTTGTCTAGCCTGAGTATGAAGAATTAACAGAACTTCTTCATTCATCTCACTCAGACACTGCTTTTCAAGAATCTTGCTTGCTTTTTTAAGTTTCTGTATTTCAAGAACTTGTTATTTCTCTATTTCTTCTTTCTTTCTTCTCTTCAGAATTTCAATCTCAGGAATAGCATTTGAGAAAGCATCTTTTTCCACATCAACTGAGTGTATTTTTGAACTCATTGTTTTCACTCAATGAAAAGTTGGTCAGACTGTTTCAATTGAGATATTTCTAAGTCTGTTTTCAATTGAAAAGTTGATCAGACTGTTTCAAAAGAAGAATAAAAGACTTTTGTGTATAAAACATCTGATTTTTTTCACACTAGTTCAGTAACTAGGTCAGATTTTTGAAGAGAATCTAATAAACTAAAATTGATTTTTGAGATAAATTAATAAAATCTTTACAATCTCTTTCTTGGGATACAGTGAGGAAAAGTATGATATCAATTGATAATGAATTAGATGATATGACAGTTTTTGAGAGAAAAACTGATAAAAAATAAATCAATTTTTTGCAGAGAAATTGATTAAAACTATTCAATTTTATTCTAAATTATTCAATTCTTCTCACACAACAAGTGTGCAACTCAAATCAGTTAATAAAGAGTATAAAAAAGAATTAAGTATTAATGAAAGCTCTTCAGTCACTGAAAAAGTAATTCTTACTTAAAAGAATATGAAATTATGACAGAAAACAGCTCTGTTTTTAATTCTTTGTAAGAATATTGTATAAAACTCAGAGAAAAACACCTTACTTTTTCAAGAGAAGTAAAAAACTATTTCTAAGATCTTTTTTTATGCATTGACTGCTGCAGAAGAATGAGATAGAAACTGCTAAGATATATACTACTGTATACTCTCTATCAAGACTTTTCCTCTTCAGAGTCTTGATATTATAGAGAATATAAGTCTGTTTCTATATGATAATATAAATATTGTCAGCGGGATGTAGAGGAACTGGTTATTTATATCTCAAAATAGAAGACTTTGTCAATGATTATATCAATATAGAGTTAATTCTCAAATTCAATAGAAATCTAGTGTTGCTGTTCTCAATCTCTTGCAGAATCTATTGAATATTGAGATATTAAAACTAGATTTAATATATCTCACTGTGCAGGGATCAAAGGCTCAGTCAGATCTTGAAGTATACTGATTTTATAGTTGTTGATATGCTGTTGACTCATTGTCTGTTGATTATGTGCTTGATATTATCACCGAGGTATCTTTTTGTATTTTTCTGCCGGGGATGGGCCAGATTGGGAAGGGCGGTACGCGGGTGGGACTTGGCGTTGATGTTTTGGAACATCAAAGATGGACAGGGTTTTCGCGAAGGTCGCTCCTCAGATATCTCCACAACTACAGATCGGGGATCTTCCAAAATCGAGAAGATTGGTGCATGCGGCTAGGTCTCTTCACCTTACAATTTGTATGGCAATTTGGCCCGGGGTTGTGGTGTGGTAGGGGAGAATGGGGGATAATCCCACGCAGGAGTTCCGAACGACGTCTGGTTCACGTTTGGCTGGATAACTCCACCACCACACGGGGTATGCGGTCGGCGATGGGGTCAAAATGCTCGTATGATCGAGGGCTTTTCGATGGATCTATCGGCGGGTTCTTATTCGAAAAATCGAGCGAGTTCGTGGTGGAGCGGTTGATGTTTGATGAAGAATTGAAAGAAGATAGATTCATCAGATCATATGAAATTTACTAATGAAATGAAATATCACTGTTTTAGCATAATTTAAGCAAAGTGTGTGATCACAGACTCAGAAGAAATATTTAAGAAGAGCAGTCTGCTTCTTCATACAGTCAATATTATAGATAAGAACATTATTCTAGATCTTCTATAATTGAGAGAAAACAATTCTCTTATTAACTGAGTCACTCAGATGTGATAATACTGTCTCACTAATGAAGAGACAGTGATAGAGAAATCTGAAGAGTTTCATCAGAAGAATCTTGAGAAAAAGATTGAGTCAATATACTATATAGCAGGTGATTGAGACTTGAGAATAGATGAAGAAGTCATCACTCTCACTGCAAGATTAGCAGCAGTATTCATCATTGAAGACAGATATACACAACATCTCTTTACAGATTTTAAGAATGTCTTTTTAGAAAGAGAAGCAGTGAAGTTTTCTGATATCAAGATATAATATAAGATTTGTCTTGAAGACAGTGTAACAGTGCTGTACAGATCTCTTTATAACTTATCTATAAAGAAATTGAATGTTCTGTGCAAATATCTTGAAGAAGTGCAATCAAAGAACTGAATATATTTATCAAAGAGTTCAGCAGAGATGTCTATACTCTTTATACTCAAGAAGAATGATAGACTACATCTATATATAGACTACAGAGATCTTAATAAAATAACAGTTAAGAATCACTATTCATTACTGTTAATTGATGAGATGATTGATCAATTATCTGAAGTAAAGATGTTCTCAAAGATTGATATATAAGATATCTATCATAGAATCAGAGTTAATGAAGACAATATTTGAAAAATGATTTTTCATATCAAGTACAGTAATTTTAAATATCTTGTTTTATCTTTTGATCTTTGTAACACTTCAGTCATCTTTTAAATCTATATAAATAAGACACTGCAGAGTCTTGTTAATATCTTCTATATAGTATATTTAAACAACATTCTAATCTTCTCAAAATCAGAGAAAGAACATGATACTCATGTTCAAGAAGTATTGAGTCACTTGAGACAGTATTAACTCTATATAAACACTGAAAAATGCTCATTCTATATGTAGAAGATTGATTTCTTAGATTATATTATTAAGATAAATAGCATTTCAATGAATAGAAGTTAGATCTCTGTTATTAAGAACTGATCAGCACTGTGAATATACTGTGAGATGCAGATATTTCTAAAATTTGTGAATTTCTACAAATGATTCATCTATACATATTCACAGATTACTGTCTCTCTTACAGATCTGTTAAAGAGAAGTGTGAAAGACAGAAAAACAGAATCATTTATTCTCACTCAAGACACTGTACAGATGTTTACAGAATTGAAACAAGCTTTCACAGATATCATAATACTAAATCACTTTAACTCTGACTTACTCAGTCAGTGTGAGACTGATATATCTGAGAATGAGATCTATGAAATCTTTTCACAGTTGATACTGAAGACCTTTCAATGTTGAAAGAAATAGAGAATAATTATCTCTGAAGAAACAGATAATGAATTATCTATGAGAGAAGACTTTTTCACAGAGTCTATAAGATACTGTGAATAAAGATCAGTGATCTTCTTCTTCAAGAAGTTATCACTCACATAGAGAAGATATGATACTTATGATTAGAAAATGTTAGTAATTATTAAATTCTTTAAGATCTAGCAACATTATCTTCAGAGTAGTAAGTACTCAGTACAAGTTCTTACTGATTATATAAATCTGTATTATTTCTTAATAACAAAGAGCTTGACAGAATATTAAGTCAGATGAGTGAAGCTGCTTTTGAAGTATAATTTCTATATTCAATATTATTCAGATTAGCTTAACTCTGCTGACATGCTATCTAAGCAGTCTGATTATAATATCATTAATACAGAGAAGAATTCTATAAAAGAATCTCTATTATCACTGCAGAAGAAGCTGACTGCAGAGAGTTAAGATTTTCTAAAGCTTGAGAATGATACTGAAGAGACAGCTGCATGACTCAGTATAGAAGATGAAAGAAAACTCAGATTCTCATAGAGAACTGATACTGAAGATTATAAGCTTCTTATATTATATCTTATAATTATTGAATTGATAAAGAATAAAACAGTCTATAATCTTTTAACTTAACTACTTTTGAAATTCATTGATAAGTTATAGAAGAGAGATATCTCTACTACAGCTTAAATTCAGAAGTTGAAGAAGAAAGAGTTCAGTTTAAACTTGAAAGAGACAGACTCTGAGTAGAGTGATACTGTTAAGAAATTAAGTTACTGATAACTAGAAGAATGTGAACTTCTACTGCTAAATAATTCAGTCTTTATTTCTTATAGTAGAATAATGTATCAGAAGTTATTAAGAATTCATTATAATAATTCTTATACAGAGCACTTCAGATTAGAGAAGACTGAGAAGCTTCTAAAATATAAATATACTTAAGACAAGCTTTAGATAAATATTAAAGAGTATATTAAGATTTATAATATCTATCAAAGAATAAAGATTCTGTGATATAAGTAATACAGTGAGTTAATATCACTGTCTATTTTAAAGAGCTTATAATAGAATCTATCAATGAATTTTATAGTTGATCTGCTGAAGTCAACAAGAGTTAAAGAATATGACTTAATTTTAATTATTATTAATCACTTTATAAAGATGATCAGATATATTTCTACTTATAAAAAGATTAAAGTCTCTGAATTAACTGATCTGTTTTTAGATATTATCATTTATAATCACAGTGCTCTGAAATTATTAATAACAGATTAAGAATCTCTCTTTATCAGTAAATACTGATCAGCTTTTTACTATCATCTTATAATAAGATGTCTTCTCAGTATTATATTTCATTTACAGACTGATGATCAGACTGAATATCAGAATCAGATACTAAAATAGCATCTTTAAGTATTCTATTTATATTATCAGAATGATTGACTTAAATATCTTCTAATTACTAAATTCATATATAACAATATAAAGAATATAATCTTAAAGATATCTTCTTTCTATACTTATTATAAATATAATTCTTTATTATTCAGTGATATCACAGACAATATTCTGAAGAGAGAAATAGATAGTCAGAATATTAAACAGATATAAAGAATAAAGTATTTCTCAGTATTAGAAGTAAAAGTAAGATTGAAACTTTTAAATAAAATTCATGAGAAGATAATGAAAAGTATTTATTATACTCAGAAGTAGTAGATAAAATACTATAATTAAAAACATCTTCTGATAAAGTTCTTAATAGAGAATTAAGTACTACTTTCAGTAAAGAATATCAAGATAATGAGACTATATAAGAAGCTCAGTGAGCAGTAACTAGAATCTTTTCTGATAATAAAAGTAATGAATAAGTAGATATATAAGTTGAAATTACTTATAGAATTGAAATTAATTCATTCTATTTTTCATGTTTTCTATTTAAAGCTCTATAAATAATACTCTGAGACAGAGCTATCTTAGCTGAATAATATCAAGATTAAGAGTGATACTGAATATCTTATAAAGAAAATATTGAATAAGTAAATATATTATAATAAACTTTAATATCTTATTAAATGAGAAGATTATTTATTATCAGAGAATTTATAAGAATTACTTAAGTATTTGAAAAATGCTGAGAAAGAGATTGTAAGCTATAAGATAGCTAGTAGAGATTACTCTATTATATATCAGAGATATTAAGTAAGAAATATTACTTAAGACTTCTCATTTTTCTTAAAGAGTTTTTTAAAGATAATCTTATAATAATAAGCTGATATTTTATAGACTCTGTAGCACTCTTCTTCTATCTTCTCTCAAAGAATTTTTTAGAAGTTTAATAAGACTATACAAGTGTAAAATTTCTGAAGTAATTAGAGAAAAGAGATATTTAAAATTAATAAAAAAGATTAATATTATCAATCTACAGACTGCTGCTATTCTAATAAGACTGCAGCTCACTGAAAAAGTAAAAAGAGAGAATCTCAGAGTTTACTTACTAATAATTATATTCTTATTAAACTCATTCTTCACTGTTAAAGTCTCTGATACTGATATCTTTATCTGCTAAGAAGTTAGTACTATAGTACTGCAGAGAAGCATGCTACAGAAGAGTATAAAAGATACTGAAAGTATTAATTTATTAACTTACAAAGTATCTTAGTTATCTGCTTTAACTGAAGTGAGATTCTCTTTAATCAGTGATTAATCTTTATAGTACTTTTAATAGTAGTATCAGTTGATCTCTTCTTAAGATCAGTCATTCTGAGATATTTTTTCATCTCAGAGACTTATACTTTTATCTTCTTTTACAGATAAGTAAGAGAGATCTCTTCAGTCTTAATAAAATCTGTTAATACTTAAAGCTCTGAGACTTTTACTCTATACTGCTTGAGTATCTGAGCTTCTTATCAGAGCTGATATAATGTCTTCTTATAGAGTAGATAATACTTACAGAGAGATAGAAGTTATTATTACAGATATAATAAAAATAATAAGAGTGAAAGAAGAAATAAGTGTATAAGATTCTTCTCTTCTTCAGCTGCTTAGTACAGTATAGATAAGTGATAGTACTGATCAGAGACTGCACTGAAGCCTTCTCACAGAGAGAAGATGAAGAAACTACAGAACTCTGCAGATCTAACTCAGCAGTATTCTGAGCAGAGCTTGAACATGCAGAAGAGAAACTATGAATTGAGCTTCTTAAAATCACTGTTTTCAGAATCAAGCTCTTCTCAGATTTCTCTCTGAATGATCACACAGAGTTATATATCACTGTATTGACTGAGAGAGAGGGCGGTGTTGCGACAGTGATAAGAGAGGCAGAAGACAGACTGGACACAGACGCATCAGCCAGCAGAAGGAATGACATCTCACTGCACAGTGCGGCTACTATCACCACAGCTGCAAGAGATGCAGGAGAAGAAGAAGGTGTGACAATGAGAGCAGTGCTCCCGCGGCTCATTGACACTGTCTCTGCCTTCAACCTGGCTTTATTGACAGCTACAGAGGCTGCAGCTGCATCACAAAGACATTTATTACTTACTAGAAAATGTCAGAATAAGTCTCTTATTATCTCTCAAGAATGATGCTCTCATGCACTCACTATTACAGATGAGGGAAAGAGGGAGAAAAATGTGTCACAGAGAGAGAAGATCTTTTTGAAAAAATCCTGTCACTACTGTTAGCTTTGTCGAATTAGAGTCAGCTATCTTCTCAAGTTCTGTTAAAACTGCTGCAGGTCCTGATTCAATTAATCACTTGATTATTCAGAATACATATTTCTACTTAAAGAATGAATATTTTGAGCTCTTTTTCAATCTCTTGAAAAATGGATATCATTCTGAATGCTGGAGAGAAGCCACTGAAGTGATTCTTATAAAACCTAATAGAAAAACTTCAATTTCTAAGTCATATAGAGTAATATCTCTATTGAACTGCCTAGGAAAGGTTTTAGAAAAGATAATAGCTACTCAACTATCTTTTATAAGCTCTATAGATGATTCTCTTTTATTCAGTGAACAAATGAGAGATAGAAAACAGTGTTCTGCAATTGACACTGTTCTCTCAGTTATTCATGATATTCAAATAGCAAAGCATGAGGATCTGGTCTCAACTGCAGTTTTCATTGATATAAAAGAAGCATTTGATCATGTTTCAAAGTCAAAGTTAATTCAGACATTGAAGATATTAAAACTGCCACTTTCTCTAATAAAATGAGTTAACTGTTTTATGTCTAAAAGAAGTATACAACTCTTCTTTAATGAAATGAAATAAGATAAGACTGAGATAAAAATAGAAGTATCACAGAGATCTTCAATCTCACTCATTTTATTTACAATATATACTGCATATCTATTTAAAGATAGAAATATGAGAATAGTGCAATCTCTGAGTTATGTGAATGATATTGATCTAGTCTACAGCTCAAAAACTATTAAAGAGAATTTGAAAGTAATTGAAGAAGCTGCAAAGGAAATCTTTGTTAGAGCAGATATCAATCAAATTCAATTTGATATGAATAAAACTGAGTTAATTCACTTCTTTCTGAGATTCAATGAGAAAGGACTATCTCTAACTCTTTTAAATAGAGAGATTAAACCCAGTGTAAATGTCAAATGATTAGAAGTATGATTAAACTCCAAGTTGAATTTTAAATATCACATTCAACAAAGAACTGTCAAGGCAGAAAGACTATTAAACAACATAATCAGACTATCAAATACAGAGAGAGATCTATTCTTTCAGGCTATAAGACAGTTATATATAGCCTGTATTACATCAGTAGCTGATTATGAAGTTCAAGTTTGATGAAATAATCAAGAGAATTTCACTGAACTCTTTCAAAGTCTGCAAAACAGAGTCTTGAGAAGAATTCTAGAAGCATTTAAATCATCTTCTATTAAAGCAATGAAAATTGAAGCTTCAATTCCTTCTTCTGCTATTAGATTTGAAAAGACCTGTATGAACTATGCTCTGAGAGTTGTAAAGATGAGCTCAAATCATATAATCAGAGAAAGAGTCTCTTCTTTATTTTCATCAATTAACTCTGATAATGAACTGAATTGAAATAGATTTCTTGATTGAAATGAAAATAATTCTTCAAAGAAAATGTCTTCTCAACTGTACAGACTATGCTCTCTGATTAAAAATCAATTTTCTTCTTTAAATGTTGAAAAAGTTGATCATGAGAAGTTATCTCTCTGAAGAGAAAAGCTTGAATCTCTTATAGACTTACAAATAAGTGAACTATCAAAAGAGAAAGAATATGAACAGCATTCAAAGAGAATTTCTACAATCAATATAAAAGACTCTATTCTGATTTATTCAGATGACTCAAAAAATGAGAACTTGAATAGATTAGGTGCAGGAATTGCTTATACTGAAGATAATATCAATTTTATCTCAGATTTCTGAAATCTAGGCTCTGAATGTGAAGTCTTTGATGCTGAACTATTTGCAATAGTGAAAGCTTTCAAACTCATTGAAATAAAATCTCATAAAAGAGGAAATTGTTTGAAAGAGGTATGAATATTCTCTGATAGTCAAGCTGCTTTAAAAAGACTTAGAAATAGTCAGATTCATAATGATCAAACAAATCTTGAACTGATCTTAAACTCTATTTTGAAAATTCAAAAGAGAAGAACATCAAAGCTGATAATTCATCTGCACTGAGTTCCTGCTCATATGAATATTCATGACAATGAATTGGCTGATTCAGCTGTAAAAAAGGGTGCAGAATTAAGCAGATCTATTCAAAAAATTATGTCCTGATCTTTTATAAAGAGAAAAATAAAAGAATCTTGTTTAGACAAGTGAAATGAAAGCTGACAGAAACAAAAGAAGAGTATACATTATTCAAGATTTGAAATAAAACTCAAATGGAAATCTTGTTCATTTAAATATAAAAAGAAAATATTCTCATCTATAATACAGCTGAAACTAGGACATGGCTATTTCAAATCTTATATACAAAGATTTGATGATAGATTTGACTCAATAGAATACTCATTCTGCAATACAAATGAGAATTCTGAGCATATTATAATGCACTGTGCATTATACAATAGTCTCAGAGTCAGATTGAAAGAGAAGTATGATCTAAATCAATTAAATATGAGATTCTTATTCTCAACTGAGATAGGAATTAAATACTTAATAGACTTTCTATCAGAAACTCAAGCAGCTACAAGAAAATGACTAAATTCAGAATTATCTGAATATGAAGAGAAGGAAATCAATCAGATATAGTCTGTTAAAACAGCTATACACTCTCTTTTAATAATTTGTTTTGTTATAGTCTCTCTTTACTTTATCTTTTTCTTTATCTTTTTCTTTCAATTTCTTTCTATCTATCTATTTAATGTGTCTATCTTTGAGACTGTGTTCTTTTTCTCTTTTCCTTTGTCATGATATTATCAAATGGTTTCAAAGTATCAAAAGATGTTAAAACACTGCAATTTGTAAACAGTTTTTGTATTCTGGGCTGGAATTTTCTGATTTTGCATATCTGAAATTGATGAATGTATAATAGTTAACTTTACAGACATAGGAAAAACTCTGAGAACTAAAAGTTCTCAGGTAGATGTCATAGTCTCTGACTGCATACATCTATAATTGAAGAATAATAATAATAAAGTTAGCTTTGTCTTTAAAACACACTACTTTTACAGAGAATTTTATATATAGAATGAAATATATTGAGAGATCTGTAAGTCACTTATTAACTACATTTTTCATATTTTAAATTAATATATAAGAAACTCACTTATCACACATTTGATTTGAATGAAGATGAGAAAAGAAAGATTTATACAGTCAGTAGAATAACTCATCTATTTCTTTATACAGTATATATACTGTTAATCAGTTGATAACTGTTACTATATAACAAAGATAATTTCTAATTCAGTAATCTTAAGAGCATCAGAACTATACTTTTAAAGAGAAGAGTATTATCATACTTCTGACTGTGTCAAGACCTTATTACAGTTTCACACAGCTCATTGCTTTTATACAAATGATTTCATTCTATTTAAACTGGTTTTCAATCACTCTATGATATTATTTGAATATATTATAGAAAGATCTGATTGATGAATATAAGAATTTTACTTCTATATAAGATCAGCAGATTACTCTTTCTTAACACTGAGACACTGCTGAGGTATTACTTCAGCTATTCTCACTTATGAAATGAGAGAAGAGTATCTGCTTATTATCTATATAGAATAGCTAGATGCTGACTTCTTATTAAAAAAGTCAGTGATTCATTTTTCTTCTACTGAAATATATACAAGAGTTACTGCATATCTTATACAATCTTCTTAGTATACTAAGTATTATATCTGTGATATTCTCATAATAACTCTGTAGCCTACAAGCTCACTATTCAAGTAAGATAGTTAAGCTCACTTATACAGCTTCTCAAACAACTACTTCTACATGACACTGCTGATCAGTCACTGCTGCGGTTCCGCCACATTATATCTGTAAAAGAAGAAGTTTCATTCAATCATCTGAAATGCCGCGTGTGAAGAGACTTTTCTCACACTGAGAGAATGTGTAATAACATTCTCAGTGCTTATTCAATCAGATTGTAATAAACCTTTCTACATTGAGATAGATGTATCTGAATGAGCTATCAGAGATACTCTTCTATAGATAAGCAAGAATGATAAGCTGCATCTGATGATGTACAATGATAGAAAACTATCAAGTATCAAGCTCAATTACTCAGTGTATGAAAAGAAATTACTAGCAATTAAGCACATACTGATGTTATAAGATAGATATATTAATAACAGATATACAATAATAATGATCACAGATTATGAAAGTCTCATCTATCTACAATTAATAATAAAATCTTTTAAACACTTAGCATGTTAAATCTCAGAGTTTCAAGCATATAATCTTCATATCAAATACTGAAAGAAATCAGATACTGTGATATCTGATACAATTAATTACAGATCTGATTTCATAAGTGAGAGCTCTGTGAATCAGACATAAGAAATATTCACATTAAATATGCTGAGAGAATGCAAGAAATCAGAATGAGTGAATATTATAATCTCTCACTTAAAGAATAGTAAGATATCAGATAATAAGTATTTCATAAAAGTAGTAGAAGAGATACTTTCAAACTTCAAGCTAAGAAAATTGAAAAACAACATTGTGCTTTACTGTGATCTAGAATATATAGAAGCTCTCTATCTAGAATCTTCATTTCAATATAACTTAATAACTCACATATATAAGAAATTCAGTTACTTAGAAAGTTCTGAACTCATGAGTATACTTAAATCAAGAGTATACTGACTAAGCATAACTGAGAATATTCAGATGTATACTTACAAGTGCCTGAATTGTCAGATTACAAAAGAATCTAAGAAAGAATTAGAACATAAGAAAGTATAATATCAGATAAAGTGTATAATACAACTGTTTAAACAATGAGAGATGCATCTCATAGACATATTATCACAAACATTAAATGAAAATTGATGAATAATCACTGTTATTGATTACACTACTGACTGATTAGTTATGAAAGCAGTTTCAGAGATAATAGAGAAGATGATAATGAAGTTTCTACATAATGAGATCTATATTAACTATGAAATGCTGTGTGAGATTCTAACTGATAATGATGTGAATCTCATAGAAGAAGTAGTAAGGCATTTCATAAGTCAGTTATAGATAAGATATTGTAGAACAACATTATATCATCTGCAGATAAATGAGAAGATAAAATACTTGAATAAAATCTTGAGTAACATGCTGATGAAATATCTAGTGAGCAAGTCTACAAGACTATGAAATGAATATCTCAGATAGGTACTACTGATCACATGAATTTAACAGTATGCAGTTTTCAAGCATTCATCATTCTATCTGTTGTATGAATTGCATCCGCGCATCCTGAAGAATGCTTCAGAAAAGATGAGAGAGAGAACAGCAGTTGTGAACACAACAGTTACAGACACAACAGGCGTGGATGCAACAGTCATGAATGCAGCAGGAACAGCAGTTACAGACACAGCAGTAGCAGTTGCAGATGCAGCAGTCGCGGACACAGAATCAAGATTGAAAGAGATCAGTCACACACACACAAAAGCTAACAAGTTACTTCTGAATCAAGCAATTCAATTGAAAAGAATACAAGACTCACTAGTTAAGAAATCAAGTCTTAAGATGAGAATATAAGTTCTTATATATAATAAGAGTTCTGAGAAGTTTCAATCTAGATGATTTAAGCTATATAAAATACTCAAATCACATTCTCTGAGAATATATGTATTGAAAGAATCAGAGAAACAGATCTTACACAACTTAATCAATAATTTATAACTTATAAAAGTAAAGATGTAAGATCTGAGCAGATTATAATTATTCACAGCACTATTATCAGTGTTGAAAAAGAAGAGACTTACAATTAAAAAGTCTTATGAAGTAAGAGAAATCATAGACACTTATAAATCAGATAATCTCACTTATTTCAATCTTTTCATAATTATAACAAAAGAATGAGAAGAAATGAAGAAATCAGATGAATATCACACTTTAATAAGTAATGAGACTGTAGCTAGTTATATGATAATGCACTGCAGACAGTAAGTGTAACACAGTAAAGAGCAGTCTCAGAGTAACAGACTTACACATGAGTCAGATCACAGAAGAAAAAGAAATTCAGAGTTGAATTCAACTATTTATATCAGTTTAATTGCAGAGATCACAGAGAATGAACTATCTGAAACATTCACAAATACATGAAATCAAGTCATCTCAATCTCTGAGAATGCTCAGAGATCAGATGAGATTAGTTTTAATAAGCTATTCACTGTAGTGATCTGAGCAGGTAAAGAGAGACAGTATAATATATAAGACAGAATCATAAAAGATGAAAGCTGCTGAATCTAGTTACTGAACACTGTATTATATAGAGATTGTGTAAGAGTAGTGACTAGCAGATAAAGAAAAAGTATAAGAAAAGAAATAATGAATTGATCATCAATTATAAGAGTCAGCTGTAAAAGATAAATATTATCATATATATCTTATTCATTTTTATACATCATATATTTAATCTATTTTCAACACCACATCATCTGAAAAATGTTAAAAATAAAGGAAATCTTAAAACTTGAGATCTGTAAGAGATTCAAGAGCTGTAAGTCACTTTTATAACAACACTGTATACATCTCTGATTCCTCTATCACTCTGTATATGACATTAATGTCATTTATCACAAGATTGACTGGAATGCTAATATAGAAATGTGTACATGTACATGTAGAAAAATTGAAGAAGAGCACAGAACCCGCAGAATCAGAAGTCAGAGCAGAGAGAGTGAAGATAGAAGAAATGAAAGAAGAAGATGCAGAATTAGATAAATAACAGTGAGAGTCATCTGAAGCTGAATACTTATAACTCAGTGTACACACAATCTTCTCTGCAGAGAAGGGAGAGAAAGTGACAAGAGAAGCTTGAGAGTGAGAGAGAATAGTCTCAGCAGTGTTATCATCTTCAATCAGAATAATCTCTGACACTGAAGCAACTAAGAATCATTGTTAGCATATGAAAATCACAAAATCAAGAATGAGAACAGTTACTGAATGAACACTCACTGATCTTAGAGTTGTATATACAATTACAACACATACAAGGCTTCTCAGAAAGAAAGAGAGAGATATGAAGAAATGCAGAAAGCAGAACACAGCATATGAACAGCTCATTCTCATAATAATACTTCAGACAAGATATATAAGTCTCACACTTATAAGTGTAAAAGAGTATAACATTCATATTCTCATTCTCAAAAACACAGATATCTTTCACCTGCATTACAAAGTCAGATGACAGATATCAGAGTATAGACTGATATAGATCTATCATTTTAAAGAAATTCATTAGAGTAGATATCTCTGTGATATTAAACTTTACAGTTATAAAAAGCTTCTTGATATCTGTAAACACTATAACTTCATACACAGTAAAACTCATAATGATTTCTTCTAAGAATAGAAAAATCAGTATCAGAAAGAAAAGATGAAAAAGAAAAAGACTTATAATCTTAACACTGTTGAGAAGAGAGATGATTCTCTGATATGAATAAATAATTATCTTATTATGAATATTTAAAATAAATATAATAATCAGTATCTGTGACTGAGCTTCAGATAGTCATGTTATACACAGTCTTTATATAATAAATCATTCTGAGAGTCAGTAAGAAGAGTGAAAGTGTACATGCTGAGAGATGTAATTCATTAAGTCTATACAACATCTTCTTGAAATGAGAAGAGCTGATAATGAAAGCAGAGACAGTAAAATCAGAAGTAGCAGAAGTAAGAGTCACAGAAATAGAGATAGCAGAAGCAGGAGAATCAGACACAGAGATAAGTGTAGAAGATTAAGAGAGAGTAGCAGGAAAAGAAGCAGCAGAAGAGATAGAAAAAAACATGAGAGACTCAGTTACATATAATACAGACAATTTCTTCATTATTATATTCTTCAAGTTCTCAATCAATAATTTAGTATCAGATTCACTATCATCAGTGAACACAGATCTGTCAATATATGAAGATTCTATATAAATAAAAACAAACATATCAGCATCTGCATTCATATAAAATTATACCAGAAAACATGATCAGAAACTCACTGAAGAAAATAGTCAGAGATGTATAAGAAGATGAAGAAGATGTGTCATTCATAATAGTACATTCTGGCAATTATTAGAAGATAAACAAGTTCTGGCCATATACATTTCACAACATATTACACTTACTGTTAATGAACTGCTCAGTATGAGCACTATAATAATGCTTATTATAAGAACAGAGAGTCATTATCAGAAACACATACTATTATTATTATTATTATTATCCTTTCATTATACTCATATGCAAGCGGAGCTTATAATAAGTCCTTGCGTGATGTTAAATACAGGTTAAGTGTTGATTATACAGGAGGAAATACAGGTATTGAGATCACATCAAGATAACAAGAACATAGAAAATACAAAGAAGTGACAATTAAATACATGCGATAATAACTTCTCAGCTCAGAAACATAGAGCAATTTTATTGAAGCGATTTGTACACCTTGTATTTATTAGAAACCTGAGGTGCTTGAGTTCCGGATTTAATGTATTCTCTGCGGGTTTCGAACCCACACGCCCTGGTTTCCCACGCCAAGGCGCTACCGGGTGGCCGCATTAACCATTCGGCCACCGGGGCAGAAACACATACAATGTGATAGATGAACAGATGAAAAGAGTTGAATAGAAGAAGAAGTAGAAATCTTGAATAAGATAGTGATATTTGATAATAATGATAATAAAGAAGATGATTGAAGAATGAGAAAAGTTAGTAAATAAGTAATGTAATATAGTGAAAGTTTCTTTATAAGAGTATATACAGAACACTAGTCAAATCAGAGATAGATTACATAATTATAAAACACTAGTGACAAGCTAATCTGCATGAAGTTAGAGTGTATGATATGATCATATGAGTGTGACTGAATCTGATGAGAGAGAATATGATTCAGAAGAATGTACAATTATCAGATAATAATACAGCTACTTCTGAACTAGTGTATAAATGTAAAGAGAGTCATAGCAGTCACTAATTAATTTAGTGTATGATATTACAATATATAAGAAGCCGGCGTACGTCTGTAATCATACGCTGACTTAAGCAATCTTTGAATCACACTGCATTTCATCTGCAGACAGATGATCAGACTGAACATCAGAATCAAACACTAGAACAGCATCTTTAAGTATTCTATTTATATTATCAGAATGATTGACTCAAATATCTTCTAATTACTGAATTCATATATAACAATGTAAAGAATGTAATCTTAAAGATATCTTCTTTCTATACTTATTATGAATATAATTCTTCATTACTCAGTGATATCACAGATAATATTTCAAAGAGAGAAATAGATAGTCAGAATATTAGATAGATACAGAGAATGAAGTATTTCTCAGTATCAGAAGTAAAAGTAAGATTAAAACTTTTAAATAAAATTTATAAGATTAAAGAAGGTGATGAAAAGCATTTACTATACTTAGAAGTGATAGATGAAATACTATAATTGAAAACATCTTTCAATGAAGTTTTTGATAGAGAATTAAGTACTACTTTCAGTAAAGAATATCAAGACAATGAGACTGTATAAAAAGCTTAATAAGTAGTGACTAGAATCTTTCTCAGTAATAAGAGTGATGAGTAAGCAGATATATGAGTTAAAATTATTCACAGAATTGAAATTAATTCATTCTATTTTTCATATTTTCTATTTAAAGCTCTATAAGCAATGCTCTGAGATAAAGTCATCTCAGTCAGATAGTATTGAGATTAAGAGTGATACTGAATATCTTATAAAGAAAATATTGAATAAGTGAATATATTATGATAAGCTTCAATATCTTATTAAATAAAAAGATTATTTATTATCAGAGAATTTATAAGAACTGCTTAAGTATTTGAAAAATACTGAGAAAGAGATTGCAAGCTATGAGATAGCTAGTAGAGACTGTCTTATTATATATCAGAGACATTGAGCAAGAAATACTACTTAAGACTTCTTGTTTTTCTCAAAGAGTTTTTTAGAGATGATCTTACAGTGATGAGCTGATATCTTATAGACTCTGTAACACTCTTCTTCTATTTTCTCTCAAAGAGTTTTTTAGAAGTTTAATGAGACTATACAAGTGTAAAATTTCTGAAGCAGTTAATAAGAAAAGAAAGAGATATTTAAAATTAATAAAAAAGATTGATATTATCAATCTGTGAGTCACTGCTATTCTAATGAGATCACAGCCTGCTGAAAAAGTAAAAAGAAGAAATCTCAGAGCTTACTTATTAATAATCACACTCTCATCAAACTTATTCTTCACTGTTGAAGTCTCTGATATCAGTATCTTTATCTGTTGAGAAGTTAGTACTGCAGCACTGTAGAGAAGTATACTGTAGAAGAGTATAAGAAATACTTAAAGTATTAATTTATCAATTTATAAAGCATCTCAGTTATCTGCTTTAATTAAAGTGAGATTTTCTTAAATCAGTGATTAATCTCTGTGATACTTTTAACAGCAGTACTGACTGATTTCTTCTTGAGATTAGTCATTCTGAGATGTTTTTTCATCTCAGAGATTCATGCTTTTATCTTCTTTTACAGATAAGTAAGAGAAATCTTCTCAGTCTTAATAAAATCTATTAATACTTAAAGCTCTGAGACTCTCACTCTGTACTACTTGAGTATCTAGACTTCTTATTAGAATTGATATAATATCTTTCTGTAAGATAATACTTATAGAGAGATAGAAGTTATTATTACAGATATAATGAAAATAACAGAAGTAAGAGAAAAAGTAAATGTATAAAATTCTTCTCTTCTTCAGCTGCTTAACATAGTGTAGATAAATAGTAATATCAGTCAGAGACTGCACTGAAGTCTTCTTACAGAAAGAAGACAAAGAAACTGCAGAATTCTACAGACTCAATTCAGCAGTATTCTGAGCAGAGCTCAGACATGCTGCAGAAGAGAAACTATAGATTAAGCTTTTCAGAGTCACTATCTCTGAAATCAAGCTCTCTCTGAGTTTCTCTCTGAATGATCACACGAGTCATATATCACTGTATTAATTGAGAGAGAGGGCAGCATTGCAATGGCGATGAGAGAGGCAGAGAATAGACTGAATACAGATGCATTAGCTGGCAGAAGAGATGACATCTCACTGCAAGGCATGACAACTACTGCCACAGCTGTGAGAGAAGCAGGAGAAGAAGAAGAAGAAGAAGATGTGATAATAAAAGCAGTGCTTCTGCGGCTCATTGATACTGTTATCTTCATCTTCAACCTGGCTTTCTTAGCAGTCACAGAGACTGTCACTGCATCACAAAGATGTTTATTCACTAGAAAATGTCAGAATAAGCTCTTTATTATTCTTCAAGAATGATACTCTCATACACTTACTGTTACAATTGAGAGAAGAAAAAGAAAAATATTTCATAGAGAAGAAAATCTTTTTGAAAAAATTCTGTCACTACTGTTAACTTTATCTCTAAAATACATTACTTTTGCAGAGAATTTTATATATAGAATGAAATATATTAAGAGATCTGTAAGTCACTTATTAACTATGTTTTTCATATTTTAAATTGATATATAAGAAACTCACTTATCATGTGTTTGATTTGAATGAAGATGAGAAAAGAAAGATCTATACAGTCAGCAGAAAAACTCATCTATTTCTTTATATTATATACAGCACATGCACTGTTAAATCAGTTGATAACTATTACTATACAATAAAGATAATTTCTAATTCAGTAATCTTAAGAGTATCAGAACTATACTTTTAAAGAGAAGAATATTATCACACTCTCAGCTGTATTAAGATCTTATTATGATTTTACACAGCTCATTACTTTCATGTGAATAATTTCATTCTATCTGAATCAGTTTTCAATCACTTCATAACATCATTCAGATATATCATAGAAAGATTCAATTAATAAATATAAGAATCTCACTTCTATATAAGATCAGCAGATTACTCTTTCTTGATAATAAGATATCACTGAGATATCACTTCAGCTATTCTCACTTATAAAATGAGAGAAGAGTATCTGCTCATTGTCTATATAGAATAGCTAGATGCTGGCTTCTTATCAAAGAAGTCAGTGATTTATTTCTTTTTCTTCTACTGAAATATATATGAGAGTTACTGCACATCTCATACAATCTTCTTAGTATACTAAGTATTATATCTGTGATATTCTTGTAATAATTCTGTAGCCTATGAGCTCGCTATTCAAGCAAGATATTCAAGCTCACTTATATAACTTCTTAAACAACTACCTCTACGTGACGCTGCTGACTAGCCACCGCTGCGGTTCCGTCATGTTACAGATACTGAGTTCTTAGATAGAAGCTTACTCATCAGTCACTCTGATCTCATAATAAGATCTTATAAAGAGAATGTCAGTGAAAGATCTGAGAGTTCTGATCTCAGATGTATAAGATATTTATATAATTATACATTCAATAATTGATATAATCATGTCTAATGATAATATAAAACTCTTGAATGTGAGTATAGATATAATGTCACAGTAACTCTGAGCAATGTTGAAATTATAATAATAATAAATAGCTGATATGCATGCAACTTAATAACATTAATATGAAGAGATTCAATAATTATTACAATAAGAAACTCATGCAATTTCAACATCTACAGAATCAAATAAAAAAGTACTGAAAGAATGCTTAGATACTTTTATATATTTCAATACTTTCAATCTCACTCTCTACTAGACTGGCCGCTGAGATTATGAATTTCACGTTTGATCTTATTTGATCTGATCTCATACATTTCTTGACGTGAATCCCGCTGGAACTGGCTATCAAAAAAACATGTAAAGTGACTATATATCAGATCTTAAAATGAAATCATGACTTGAAAAAAATGAGAAAGTGATCTCATTTGATTTCATTTAGTCTCATTCTTAGCATAAAGTTGCTATTTTTAGACATTTTAAGGTTTTTTTTAGACTATTTTTAATTTTTTAAAAAGTAACACTTTTTGATAACACTCAAATGAGATTTAAAGTCATTTAAAGCAATAAAAATAATTTAAATTGAGAAGTGGAAATCATGATCTCATTTGAAAAATGTGATAAGAGTAGACAGTAAGTCTCACTGAGACAGTATGAAACTACTATCTAATGTTAAAACTGTGTAATGAGATCAGTTGAATTGATAATGAGACTATCAAAAAATCTGATCCTGATCTCAGATACAGTCACACGGTCAGTCTACTCTCTACTTATTATGAAGAATGAAGATGCTTATGAAACTAAGTGTAGATGAAGATGTCATCAGTTCATTAATCAATCAAGATTAATATATTAATGAATAATTAAAGAATCACATGAAACAGAAGTTTCATTTATAAATGAAAGTATATGAATCAGTGTTATGAATATCTGATAATATTATTAAATATCTTGATATTCTGTTCTGAGACACTGTCATACAATAGAAAGTATTAGATTAATTACAGAGTGTCTAACAGAGAAATACTTCTCTTATAACATTTATCTCTGACTTTAACATTAAGATTCTAGAAGCAGATAATCAATCTTGAGAGAATTGAATGAAGATTAGCATGCTTAAGAAGACATTAACTTTTAAACTCTTACAGACTCTTGAAAGTGTAGATAAAGACCAGACTTATAAAAACTTCTACACACAGCTTTGAACATTGAACAATCATCTTATCAAGCTCAAGAGTATATAGAATAGTGGCAGAAGATATTATATCTCAGTCACTTATACATCTGTGCTGAAGAATAACAATGATGCAGATGCTATGAATTAAGTAGACTCAAATGTCTATATATAAATAAGAGTCTCTGTTATCTGAACAAGCTTTTAAGTTTCTGAAATCACTTCTGAAGAAGTCACTGATCAATATTAATATAAAGTATGCATTAACTGTAACTGAACAGAATATATCACTTTCAACTGTTAATTAGCTCATGTACTCTCTTAATCAAGAGAAAGATCAGTGTCTTCTCATTCAAAGAATGAATCAGTATCTGTTCACATCAATCACATTGCAGTGAAAGAAGATTCAGAAGATAACTATAAGAATGTCTTAATAAAACAGAGAAAAGATTAGCTTCTGTTTAAATTCATAAACAGAAGCTTGAAGAGATCAGATAATAACAATTTAAAGAGAAAATAACAATAAATGTAATTCTTATATCTACTGTGATTAATAACATGTATAATATGAAAGTTATGATAGACAGCAGTCTATGTCATTATACAATGATTAAATCTTCAATTGTAAGATGTTATAATCTTCAGTACATTCTCTTATCAAGATCTTAACTTCTCACAGAATTTGATAGTTTAAAAGATATTCACACTCATTACATGATGAAACTAAATATAGATATTTGTAAGAAATCCCGCTCCTCGCGGATTCTTTACCTCTATTCCTATCTCTCGCATAATCAATAGAGCTAGCGGCTCTTGACTACACACAACTATATAGACTGAAGTTCATGAATACTATTTATAACTCAGCTTGAATACTATTATACATTTAACTTCTACATTTTATCTTTCTATCATGAATACTTCTAGTAGTTAACAGTATATATCATGTCAAGCTGTAAATACCTGAATAATCGCCTGTGAGCACTTATTCTTACATTTCAAGCTCAGTCAGTTAGCAACTATCTGTTATGACTGAAAGAACTAGAAACTTGTATACTTCAATCTCTGTGAACTCTACTGCAGACACTCAGAAGCAGTCATCTGAATCATGAATAATCTCTGTGAAAGAAGTCTCAGAGAACTTATCAATCACTCACAGAACATCATTCTCTGCATCTATAACAGAGAAACTCTTTGAACTCATAAATGAATCAATCTTAGTGAAGAATATTCTTGAGCATCTCTTACAGAACTAAGCTATTTTTCTATAAGAAATACTTACTGTCTGCAAACATTCTCAAACTGAGTCTCTAGATATAATCTTCAGAGATATCTGTGAACTGAAAAAAAACTTTCTTAAGCTGCAATCACTTAAGATCATCTATTAAATCACAATCTATAAAAGCTTTTGCAAGTTTGTATTTGAAATTGACTTACAAGCTCAGCTGTGTGATATGAAAGATGAAGAAGCTGTTATCTATATAATAACAGATCTCTATTACACTGAAGTCAAGAACTGGCTGAATTATCTAGAGAATAATCATGAGAGATTCTACTGATCTGTTCTTAAGATTTATCTGAAGAATAAGTTGAGAGACTCTGTGAGCTGAACAGAGAATATCTGAGCTGTGATCATCAATATTAGAAAAAGAGATGAGAAATCTGATAAAGACTACTTATGACACTTCATGAAATTATAATATGAATTAAAGTCTGTGAAAACAGAGCTCTGAAACAAGATCTGAATGATGATATTTGTAAAGAGACTGAATAAAGATATATAGAACAAGCTCATTGAGTAAGACTTTAAGTTCTTAACTCTGAAGAAACTGATGACTCTCATTCACTGCTTGCAGATCACTATGAGAGTCACAGACTTATAGAGAGTAGATCACTGACTGATTCTGCAAGAGTCAGAATAATAGAGAACAGATTTATCAGAAAAAGATGATAAGATATAGAGAGATTTGCATCTGACTACTAAGTAGAGAGAGAGAGCTTCATAAGCTTCTGTAAATAGAGTGTATAATAGAGAGATTAAGAAAAAGAGACTCTGCTTTATCTATTCTAAATCAGAACATTTCTGTGCAAACTGTCTGAACAAATTAAAATAGAAATTTGAGAAGTTATAAACAGAGTCAGTAACAGCCTTCTTAAGAGTCTTAAAACTGATATCTGAATCTGTTGCTCTCTCAATGAAAATGCTTGCTTATGAGAAGAGACTGTGTCACAGTACTGCTGTCTCACAAGCATGAAAAGCATTGATGAACTCAGAATTCCAGGTCACTGTAATGTCTCTAAAGCTTGTGAAGTGTATAAGCTGAAAGATGAAGACTGAGAACCTGCTCTTATAATAAGCAGAGTGTGAGAACTCAGACCTGAGAACTGAGAGACTTATAAGAGTCATCTTTGAATTACAAGATCTCTCTGAAATCTGAAGAAGATTTATAAAAACTATGATTATCACAGATATCACAGATGACATGTATTTGAAACTTATATAACTTTAAAGACATAATCTGCACATAGCTGTTTATAAGTCAGGTTTATACTTTCAATCAGTATTAACAGACTCACTTATGAAGATAGAATCAGTTGATACTATAGAGTTGATTAGAGAAGACAAGCTTATCTATATAATAACTTTACAAGTATCTGAGAATCTCACAGTCATAGAAACTGAGCTTCAGATATCAGAGAAATACTGAGATCTCATAGAGATGTTCAGCTCAGTAAAGGCAGCTGAGCTTCTCTCTCACTGTGAGAAGAATCTGATAATAGATTTAATAGAAGAGTAGAAACTCTTCTGAGAATTAATCTATAAACTCTCTCATTATAAGACAGAGATCTTGCAGATCTATGTAAAGAAGAATCTGAAGAATGACTTTATCTGATCTTCACAGGCCTCCGCGGGAGCCTCTGTGATGTTTATGAAGAAGAAGAATGAAGATCTCAGATTATATATAGACTATTACAATCTGAACTTTAAGATAATAAAGAGTCACTACTCTCTATCTCTGATTGAGAATGTGATCAACTATCTCACAGAAGCTGTCATATTCACACAACTGAATGTGATTAATATATATACACAGCTGTGAATACAGTCTGAAAATGAATAAAAGACTGTCTTTAGAACTGCACTGAGATTATTTAAATATCTAGTGATGTCTTTTAATCTGACTAATACTCTCACAGCATTTCAGTCTTTCATTAATAAGACACTTTATACATATCTGAATATCTTCATGATAATATATCTGAATGATGTGATAATGTACTTCATGAAGAAGAAAGAACACACTGAGTATATGTGAAGTGTATTGAAGATCTTAGATGAGATAGAACTGTATATTAAGCTTACAAAGTGCAACTTCAGTATCTATCAGATTAATTTTCTAGAATATGTAATTATCATAGATAATATTCAGATAAAATCTTCATAGATTGAGACTATTCTATTATAACTAGAGTTAACTAGTATTCATGAGATTCAGATCTTTCTGAGCTTTGTAAATTTCTATAGACAGTTTATCTTTATATTTATGAGAATCTTCTTGACTCTTACAGACATACTGAAGAATGAAAATAAGAAGAAGTTATTCTATGAATAGAGAATAGAAAGATTGTTGAGAAGAGAGAACTGTGAGAACTTTCTTATCTCAGAAGCTTACAGAGTCTTTATAAGATTGAAATAGATATTTATAGATACAGTGATACTATTTCACTTTGATCTCTTACTCTTAATTAGATTGAAGACAGATATCTTCTTCTTTACAATTTCAGAAATAGTCTCATAACTACAGTTAAATGAGAACTGAGTTTCAGTGATCTTTTTCTTATGAAAGATGTAACCTGTAGAGATCAACTATGATATTCATGATCAGAAGCTTCTTATAATAGTGAAATTCTTTTATCACTGATATCACTACTTTGAGAACCTTATAACAGTGATTACTGTTAGAACTGATCATGATAGCTTATAATAGTTTACATTAATTAAGAAACTCTCACAGCAGCAGATTCACTGAGCTCAGAGACTGAATGAGTTCTGATTCAAGATAGAACATATCAAGAGAACTAAGAACTCAGTGAACAGATTCTCTCACAGATCAGACTATATTAAGAAGACTAGAGTGACAGATATAGAGAGACTAGAGAAGACAGAAAAGCTTTATAAGATACTCAGACTGAGTGTTATGAAGAGATTGACTGAAGAGTCTCTTAATCTCTTATAAGAGAAGAGAGAAGAGAGAGAGAAGAAGTCTGTACAACTACTCTCTATAACACTGAGAGTTAACACTCTGAGAATCTTTATAAGAATTCTTGAAGAGAGTATCTATAATCTGAAGAGTTTACAGACTTTGAGAAGTATCACAGAAGATCTGATGCAAGAGAAAACAGAGTATAAGTCTTCATAAGATCTTCTATTCAGATTATCTGAACTATAACTGAAGAATGAATATACTCAGTATATTCAGAAACTACTCACAGCAGAGATCAATCCTGCAGAAATAAAGAATTAAAGAAACTTAAATGATCTCTTGTAAACAGAGAGCTGAATTTATATACCTGTAAATGAGTTTCTATGTGTAGAACTTATTAAAAGATATCATGACTCTTCTCTAGCAGGTTATTTTACAGATACTAGAACTTATAAGTTGCTTATAAGAAAATACTTCTGACTGAAGATATAAGAACTTGTGAAGAAGATAGTGAATTCTTATACTATTTATCAGAATTTATGAGTAGTGTGATTCAGATTATATAAAGAACTTACTTCTCTATTCATTCTGTGAAAACCTTGAGAACAGCTAGAAATGAATGCTCTTGTGAGCCTCTCTGAAAGTAAGAATATATATAATGCCTGTTTTGACAGTGTGCTGATGATAGTGAATCACTTTATCAAGATAACATACTTTATACTCACTCACAAGAACTTGAAGTCAAAGAATTTGACTTATATCTTTATTTGTAATGTGATCTGATTGCATGAGTTATCTGTGAATATTATCTCAGACAGAGAATCAATCTTCACAGAAGAGTTCTGATCTGATCTGATAACTATACTGAAGATCTCATAAGATCTAAGCACAGCTTTTTATCAATAAACAGATGATTAGATAGAATATCTGATGAGTATATTGAAACAGTATCTGCAGTGCTTTATCAATTATAATCAGAATGACTGAATACATTGATTATTATTTACAGAGTTTATATACAACAACTCAAAACATATCAGTACAGATAAAACTCTCTTTAAGATACTTACTGAGACTCATCTGCAGATAATCTTAATGAACCTGTGAGAGTACACTATAAAGTATGATAATATCTGTGAATAAGCTGAGAGAATTCAGAAGATTCAGAAGAAAGCTTATGAATTCTTAAGAAAGACTTAAGAGTATCAGAAGAGATACTATGACTTCAAGCATATTACAAAGAGTTTCAAGAAAGATGATAGAGTCTGACTGAGTCTAGAAAACATCATCATGTAGAGATCTAGTAAGAAGCTGAATCTCTTACAGACAGAGTCTTATAAGATTATGAAAAAAGTTAGCTTACAGTTCTACAGATTGAAACTGTTATCTAAATTGTAGATATACAATGTTTTTCATATCTCTTTACTCTGTAAATATAAGAAATTCTTAGAAGAGAACTCTGTGACTCATCATTCTGTTCATAAAGCACTAGAGAGTGAAAGAGAATATCAGATTAAAGAGATTATTAACTTAGAGAAGTAAGATTATAAGCTCTGATTCAAGATTCAGTGATAAGAGTATTCTGATAAGATAAATAAGTTTACTTGAGAATTATCTGAGTAGATAAGATATCTGTAGAAGCTGAGATATAACTTCTATACTGTAAATTCTGATAAGTCAGAATGATATAATCTTCACTAAGAATCTGATTATAATAAAAATATTAACACTGTTATTTATAAATTCTAGTCTATAAGATAATGAATTTCTACTGAGATGAACAGTCTGCAGTGTATATAAGTGTAAGAAATCCCGCTTCTCACGAATTCTTTACCTCTATTTCTATCTCTCATATAATCAATAGGGCTAGCGGCCCTTGACTACACACAACTATATAGACTGGAGTTCACGAATACTATTCATAACTCAGCTTGAATACTATTATACATTTGATCTCTACATTTTATCTTTCTATTATAAATACTTCTAGTAGTTAACAGTACATATCATGTCAAGCTGTAAACACCTGAATAATTGCCTGCGAGCACTTATTCTTACATTTCAAGCTCAGTCAGTCAGCAACTGCTTATTATGACTGAAAGAACTAGAAACTCATGTGCTCTCATCTCTGCAAACTCTACTACAGACACTCAGAAGCAATCACCTGAATCATGAATAACTCTTATGAAAGAAGTTTCAGAGAACTTATTAATCACTTATAGAACATCATTCTCTGCATCTGTGACAGAGAAATTCTTTAAACTCACAAATAAATCAATCTCAGTGAAGAACATTCTTGAGTATCTCTCACAGAATCAAGCTATTTTTCTACAAGAAATGCTTACTGTCTGTAAACACTCTTAAACTGAGTCTCTAGACATAATCTTCAGAGATATCTATGAACTGAAAAGAAACTTTCTTAAGCTGTAATCACTTAAGATCACTTATTAAATCACAATCTATAAAAGCTTTTATGAGTTTGCATTTGAAATTGACTTGCAAGCCTGACTATGTGACATGAAAGATGAAGAAGCTATCATTTATATAATGACAGATCTCTATTACACTGAAGTCAAGAACTGACTGAATTATTTAGAGAATAATTATGAGAGATCTCACTGATCTGTTCTCAAGATCTATTTAAAGAATAAGTTAAGAGACTTTACAAGCTGAACAGAGAACATCTGAGCTGTGATCATCAATATTAGAAAAAGAGATAAGAAATCTGATGAAGACTACTCACAGTGCTTCATGAAATTATGATGTGAATTGAGATCTGTGAAAACAGAGTTCTGAAATAAGATCTGAATAATGATATTTATAAAGAGACTGAATAAAGACATGCAGAACAAGCTCATTGAGCAAGACTCTAAGCTCTTAACTCTGAAGAAACTGATGACTTTCATTCATTACTTGTGAATCACTATGAGAGTCACAGACTTATAGAGAGCAGATTCTCAACTAGCTCTGTGAGAGTCAGAATAACAGAGAACAGATTTATCAGAAAAAGATAATAAGACACAGAGAGATTTATATCTGACTGCTGAGTAGAGAAAGAGAGCTTCATAAGCTTCTATGAACAGAGTATATAACAGAGAGATTAAGAAAAAGAGACTCTGCTTCATCTGTTCTAAATCAGAACATCTTTATATAAACTGTTCAGATAAATTAAAATAGAAATTTGAGAAGTTACAGACAGAGTCAGTAACAGCCTTCTTAAGAATCTTGAAGTTAATATCTGAATCTGTTACTTCTCTGATAAAAATGCTTGCTTACAGAGAGAGACTGTATCACAATACTACTATCTCACAAGTATGAAAAGCATTAGTGAACTCAGAATCTCAGGTCACTGTGATATCTCTAAAGCTTGTAGAGTGAATGAGCTGAAAGATGAAAACTAAGAATCTGCTCTTATAATAAGCAGAGTACAAGAACTCAGATCTGAGAGCTGAGAGACTTATAAGAGTCATCTTTGAATTACAAGATCTCTCTGAAATCTGAAGAAGATTTGTAAAAACTGTGATTATCACAGACATCACAGATAACATGTACTTAAGACTTGTATAACTTTAAAAACATAATTCATACATAGCTGTCTGCAAGTCAGGTTTATACTTCTGATCAGTGTTGACAGACTCACTTACAGAGATAGAATCAGTTAATACTGTAGAGTTAGTTAGAGAAGACAAGCTTATCTATATAATGACTTTATAAGTGTCTGAGAATCTTATAATTATGAAAACTGAGCTTCAGATATCAGAGAAATACTGAGATCTCATAGAGATATTTAGTCTAGCTAAGACAGCTGAGCTTTCTTCTCACTGTGAGAAGAATCTGATAATAGATTTAATAGAAGAGTAGAAACTCTTCTGAGAATCAATCTATAAGCTCTCTCATTATGAGACAGAGGTCTTACAGATCTATGTAAAGAAGAATCTGAAGAATGACTTCATCTGATCTTTACAGGTCTCTGCAGAAGTCTCTGTGATGTTTATAAAGAAGAAGAATGAAGATCTCAGATTGTGTATAGACTATCATAATCTGAATTTCAAGATAATAAAGAGCTGCTATTCTCTGTCTCTGATTGAGAATGTGATCAACTGTCTTACAGAAGCTGTTATATTCATACAACTGAATGTAATCAATGTATATACACAGCTGCAAATACAGTCTGAGAATGAATAAAAGACTGTCTTTAAAACTGCACTGAGATTGTTTGAATATCTAGTGATATCTTTTAATCTGACTAATATCTCTATAACTTTTCAGTCTTTCATTAATAAAACACTTTATGTATATCTGAATGTCTTTATAATAATATATCTGAATAATGTGATGATGTACTTTATAAAGAAGAAAGAACACACTGAGTATATACAAAGTATGTTGAAGATCTTAGATGAGGCAGAACTGTATATTAAGCTTATAAAGTGCAACTTCAGTGCTCACTGAATTAATTTCCTAGAATATATAATCATCACAGATGATATTCAGATGAAATCTTCATAGATTGAGACTATTCTATTATAATCAGAGTCAACTAGTATTCATGAAATTCAGATCTTTCTAGACTTTGTGAATTTCTATAAACAGTTTATCTTTACATTTATGAGAATCTTCTTGGCCCTTACAGACATGCTGAAGAATGAAAATAAGAAGAAGTTATCTTATAAACAGAGAATGAAAAGATTGTTGAGAAGAAAGAACTGTGAGAACTTTCTTATCTCAGAAGCTTGTGAGATCTTTACAAGATTAAAACAGACATTTATAAACACAGTAATGCTGTTTCACTTTGATTTCTTACTCTTAATCAGATTAGAGACAGATATCTTCTTCTTTATAATTTCAGAAATAGTCTCATAACTACAGTTAAATGAGAACTGAGTTTCAGTGGCCTTTTTCTCACAGAAGATGCAATCTGCAGAGATCAACTATAACATTTATAATCAGAAGCTTCTTATAATAGTGAAATTCTTCTATCACTGATATCACTACTTTAAGAGCCTCACAACAGTGATTACTATTAAAACTGATTATAACAGCTTGTGACAGTTTACTTCAATCAAGAAACTCTCACAGTGACAGATTCACTGAGCTCAGAGACTGAGTGAGTTCTGATTCAAGATAGAACATATTAAGAAAACTAAGAACTCAGTAGACAGACTCTCTCACAGACCAGACTATATTAAGAAGATCAGAGTGACAGACACAGAGAGACTAGAGAAGATAGAAAAGCTTTATAAGATGCTTAAACTGAGTGTTGTGAAGAGATTGACTGAAGAGTCTCTTAATCTCTCATAAGAGAAGAGAAAGAAGAGAGGAAAGAAATCTGTACAACTACT
Source organism: Blastomyces dermatitidis ER-3 (assembly GCF_000003525.1). Taxonomy (NCBI): domain Eukaryota; kingdom Fungi; phylum Ascomycota; class Eurotiomycetes; order Onygenales; family Ajellomycetaceae; genus Blastomyces; species Blastomyces dermatitidis. The sequence continues at coordinate 834,848 of NW_025544775.1, forward strand.
CTCTACAACACTGAGAATCAACACTCTGAGAATCTTTGCAAGAATTCTTGAAGAGAGTATCTATAATCTGAAGAGTTTATAAGCTTCAAGAAGCACTGCAGAAGATCTGATATAAGAGAAAACAGAGTATAAGTCTTTATAAGATCTTCTATTCAGATTGTCTGAACTGCAACTGAAGAATGAATATGCTCAGTATATTCAGAAACTGCTTATAACAGGAATTAATTCTGCAGAAATAAAGAATTGAAGAGACTTAAATAGTCTCTTGTAAAGAGAGAGTCAGATTTATATGCCTGTAAATGAGTTTCTATACATAGAACTTATTAAAAGATATTATGACTCTTCTCTAACAGATCATTTTACAGACACTAGAACTTATGAGTTGCTTATAAGAAAATACTTCTGACTGAAGATGCAAGAACTTGTGAAGAAGATAGTGAATTCTTATACTGTTTGTCAGAATTCATGAGTAGTGCAGTTCAGATTATATGAAGAACTTACTTCTCTACTCATTCTGTGAAAACCTTGAGAACAGCTAGAAATAAATGCTCTTATAAGTCTCTCTGAAAGCAAGGACATATATAATGCCTGCTTTGACAGTGTGCTGGTAATAGTAGATTACTTCATCAAGATGACACACTTTATACTTATTCACAAGAACTTGAAATCAAAGAATTTAACTCATATCTTTATCTGTGATGTGATTCAGTTGTATGAGTTATCTGTGAACATTATCTCAGACAGAGAATCAATCTTTGCAGAAGAGTTCTAATCTGATCTGATAACTATACTGAAGATCTCATGAGATCTAAGCACAGCTTTTCATCAATAAACAGATGATTAGATAGAACATCTGATAAGTATATTAAAACAGTATCTGCAGTGTTTTGTCAATTATAATCATGTGATTCAAAGGTTGCTTAAGCCAGCGTACGATTACAGGCGTACGCCGGCTTCTTATATATTGTAATATTGTACACTAATTTAATTAGCGGCTGCTATGGCCTCTTTACACTCATACATGTACACTAGTAGTTCAGAAGCGGCCGTGTTATTATCCGACAGTCATATGTTCTTTCAAACTACATCCTCTCTCACCAGATTCAGTCACACTCACATGATCATGTCATATGCTCTAGCTTCATGCAGATTAGCTCATCACTAGCATTTCACAATTATGTGACCTATTTCTGATTCAGTTAGTATTCTGTGTACACTCTCACAAAGAAACTTTCACTATATTACATCACTTATTCACTAACTTTTCTCATTCTTTAATCATCTTCTTCATTTCATTATCATTGAATGCTATAATCATTCAAGATTTCTATCTCTTCTTCTGTTCAACTCTTTCTATCTGTTCATCTATCACATTGTATGCATTTCTGGCAATGATCTCTCATTCTCATAACAAGTGTTATCATAGTGCTCATATCAGGCAGTTCATTAGCAGTAAGTGTAATGTGTTGTGAAACATGATCAGGACTTGTTTATCTTCTAATAATTGTCAGAACAATGTATTACTATGAATGATGACACATCTTCTTCATCTTCTTATACATCTCTGATCATTTCCTTCTCAGTGAGTTTCTGATTGTGTTTTCTGACATGATTTTATATAAACACAGATGCTGATATATTTGTTTTTATTTATATAGAATCTTCACACATTGACAGATCTGTATCTGCTGATGATAGTGAACTCAGTGTTGAATCATTGATTAAGAACTTGAAGAATGTAATAATGAAGAAATTGTCTATATCATGTGTAACTGAGTCTTCTATGTCTCTTTCTACTCTCTCTGTTTCTTTCTCTGCTGCTCTCTCTCAATCTTCTATATCTATCTCTATGCCTGATTCCTCTTCTGCTACTTCTGTTCCTGCAACTCTCACTTCTGCTACTTCTGGTTTTACTGTCTCTGCTTTCATTATCAGCTCTCCTCATTTCAAGAAGATGTTGTATAGACTTAATGAATCATCTCTCTCAGTGTGTACACTTTCACTCTTCTTATCAACTCTCAGAATAATTTATTGCATGAAGACAGTGTATAATATGACTATCTGAAGCTCAGTTACAGACACTGATTATTACATTCATTTTAAATATTCATGATAAAGAAATTATTCATTCATATCAGAGAATCACTCTTCTCTTCAACAGTATCAAGATTATAAGTCTTTTTCTTTTCATCTTTTCTTTCTGATACTGATTTTCCTGTTCTTAGAGAAAATCATTATGAGTTTTACTGTGTATGAAGTCATAGCATTCACAGACATCAAGAAACTTTTCACAACTATTAAATTCAATATTACAGATACATCTGCTCTGATGAATATCTTCAGAATAATTGATCTATATCAGCCTATTCTCTGATGTTTGTCATCTGACTTCATGATGCAGATGAAGAATATCTGTGTTTTCAGAAACAGAAACACAGATGTTGTACTCTTTTACACCTATGAGTGTGAGGCTCATATGTCTTGTCTGAGATGTTATTATGAAAATGAGCTGTTCACACACTGCATTCTGCTTTCTGTATTTCTCTGTGTCTCTCTCTCTCTTTCTGAGAAGCCTTGTGCATGTTGTAATTACACATATAACTCTAAGACCAGTGAGTGTTTATTTGATAACTGTTCTCATCTCTGATTTTGTGATTTTCATATGCTAACAATGATTCTTAGTTGCTCTGATATCAGAGATCATTCTGATTAAAGATGACAACACTGCTGAGACTATTCTCTTTCATTCTCAAGCTTCTCTCATTGCTTTCTCTTCCTTCTCTGCAGAGAAGATTGTGTGCATATCAGATTGTAAGTATTCAGTCCTGAGTGACTTCTGTCATTCATTCAGTTCTGTGCCTTCTTCTTTCATTTCTTCTGTCTTCACTCTCTCTGCCCTGGCTTCTGGTTCTGTGAGTCCCGCGCTCTCCTTCAATTTCTCTATGTATATGTATATGCATTTCTATATTAGCATTCCAGCCAATCTTGTGATAAATGACATTAATATTGTACACAGAGTGATAGAGAAATCAGAGACATGCACAGTATTGTTGTAAGAGCAGCTTACAGCTCTCAAATCTCTTACAGATCTTGAGTTTTGAGATTTTCTTTATTTTTAGCATTTTTCAGATGATGTGATGTTGAAAATAGATTAAATATGTGATGTATGAAAATGAATAAGATGTATATAATAATATTTGTCTTTTGCAGCTGATTCTTACAATTAATGATCAATTCATTATCTCTTTTCTTATGCTTTTTCTTTATCTGCTAGTCACTACTCTTACATGATCTCTATATGATACAGTATTCAGTGACTAGGTTCAGCAGCTTTCATCTTTTGTAATTCTGTCTCATGTATTATACTGTCTCTCTTCACCTGCTTAGATCACTACAGTGAACAGCTTATTAAAACTAATCTTATCTGATCTCTGAGCATCTTCAGAGATCAAGATGACTTGGTCTCATGTGTTCACAGATATTTCAGATAGTTTGTTCTCTGTGATCTCTGTAATTGAACTGATGTAAACAGTTGAATTCAACTCTGAATTCCTTTTTCTTCTGTGATCTGACTCATGTGTAAGTCTGCTACTTTGAGACTGCTTTTTACTGTGTTGTATCTACTATCTGTGATGCATTATTATACAACTGGTTACAGTCTCATCACTTATCAGAGTGTGATATTTGTCTGATTTCTTCATTTCTTTTCATTCTTTTCTTATAATTGTGAAAAGATAAGAATAAGTGAGATTATCTGATTTGTAAGTGTCTATGATTTCTCTTACTTTGTGAGACTTTTTAATTGTAAGTCTCTTCTTTTTCAACACTGATAATAGTGCTGTAGATAAGCATAATCTGCTTGAGTCTTGTATCTTTACTTTCACAAGTTATAAATCATTGATTAAGTTGTATAAGATCTGTCTCTCTGATTCTTTCAATGTGTACATTCTCAGAGAATGTGATTTAAGTATTTTATATGGCTCAAACCATCTAGATTGAAACTTCTCAGAACTCTTATTGTATATGAGAATTCACATTCTCATCTTGAGACTTGATTTCTTAACAAGTAAGTCTTGTATTCTTTTTGATTGAATTGCTCAGTTCAGAAGTAACTTGTTAGCTTTTGCATGTGTGTGACTGATCTCTTTCAATCTTGGTTCTGCATCCGCGACTGTTGCATCTGCAACTGCTACTGCTGTGTCTGTAACTGCTGTTTCTGCTGCATCTGCAACTGCTGTTTCTGCTGTGTCTGCAACTGCTCTCTTTCTCACCTTTTCTGAAGCATTCTCCGGAATGCGCGGATACAATTCATACAACAGATAGAATGATGAACACTTGAAGACTGCATGCTGTTGAATCTGTGTGACTAATAGTGTCTGTCTGAGATATTCATCTCATAATCTCATAGACTTACTCACTAGATATTTCATCAGCATGTTGCTCAAGATTTCATTCAAGCATTTCATCTTCTCATTCATTCATGGGTGATATGATGTTGTTCTATGATGTCTTGTCTGTAACTGACTCATGAAATGTCTCACTGCTTCTTCTATGAGATTTGCACTGTTATCAGTTAGAATCTCATGTGGTATTTCATAGTTGATATAGATCTCATCATGTAGAAACTTTGTCATCACCTTCTCTATCATCTCTGAAACTGCTTTTATGACTAGTCAGTCAGTAGTGTAATCAATAGCAGTGATTATTCATTGATTTTCATTTGACATTCATGATAATATGTCTATGAGATTCACTCTTCATCATTTAAACAGTTATATCATACACTTCATCTGATGTTGTGCTTTCTCACATTCTAATCCTTTCTTAGATTCTTTCATGACCTGGCAATTTAAGCACTTGTGAGTGTATATCTGAATGTTCTTGGCCATGCTTGGCCAGTATGCTCTTTATTTAAGTACACTTATGAGTTCAGAGCTTTCTAAGTGACTGAATTCTTTGTGCATGTGAGTCATCAAGTTGTGTTGAAATGAAGATTCTAGATAGGAAGCTTCTATGTATTCTAGATCATGATAAAGCACAATGTCATTTTTCTTTCTCAATTTCTTCAGCTTGAAGTTTGAAAGTATCTCTTCTACTACTCTTGCAAGACACTTGTCATCTGACATCTTGTCATTCTTCAAGTGAGAGATCATAGTGTTCACTTATTCTGATTCCTTGCATTCTCTCAGTGTGTTTAATGTGAATGTTTCTTATATCTGATTCACAGAACTCTTACTTATGAAATTGAGTCTGTAACTGATTGCATCAGACATCACTGTGTCTGATCTCTTTCAGTATTTGATATGAAGATTATACACTTGGAACTCTGAGATTCAACATGCTAAGTATTTGAAAGATTTTATCATTGATTGTAAATAGATGAGACTTTCATAATCTATAATCATCATTGTTGTATACTCATTGTTGATATATCTATTTCATAATATCAGTGTGTGCTTGATTACTAGTAATTCTTTTTCATGCACTGAGTAATTGAGCTCAGTGCTCAATAGTTTTCTACCATTATATATCACTGAGTGCAGCTTGCTGTTCTTGCTCATCTGTAGAAGAGTGTCTTCAATAGCTCATTCAGATGTATCTGTCTTAATGTAGAAAGATTTATTACAATCTGATTGAATAAGTACTGAGAATGTTGTTATACATTTTCTCAGTGTGAGAAAAGTCTCTTCACACATAACATTTCAGATGATTGAATGAAACTTCTTCTTTTACAGATTTGTATCTATTTCTCTTAAGAGATCTGAGAGTGATGCAGATATTCATGTGAAATCCTTGATGAACCTGCAGTAGTATGAGATTAACTTAAGAAACTATTGTATATAATGTACATTTCTCAGCTGCAGTCAATTCACTATAACATTCAATTTCTTTGAAATGAGGTGTATACAGTCATCACTTACTATATGTTCTATGAACTTCAACTCTTCTATTTCAAACACACACTTGATTGATTTGATATAGAGCTTATACTCTGTCAGAGTTGTAAGCACTTCATTGAGATACTTCAGATATTTGTTATATGAGTTTGAAAAGACTAGAATGTTATTGAGATATATGAGACATGAGATTTCATTCTGTTTATAAAGAATTATATTCATCATTGTTTGAAAGATGATGAGTGCATTTATCAGACTGAATAGTATTACTAGAAATTCAAACTTCTTTTATTATGTATTAAATGCAGTTCACAGAACTGACAGTTTATCTACACAGATCTGTCAGTATTCTGAGAGAAGATTAATCTTTGATAGATATCAGATATTTCTAACTGTATTCAACTGTTGTTGAATCTGTGACAGTGAATATTCATTCTTGATTATAAGCTTATTAAGTGCTTGATAATTAATACACATTCATCACTCTTCATCTGTCTTTTTCACAAATAGAACTGAAAAGCCTTACATGCTTGATAAGAGTTGTATAAGATCACATTCTAGAAGGTCTGTGATCTGACACTTCTGTTCTTCAAGATGTATTTGTGACAGAGAATATGCATTCTGATTGACTGGTTTTGCATCCTCTGTATCAATCTCATGTACAAATTCTTGTTTCAGTGACAATTCTGATGAAAGATCTGTTCAGAAGATCTTTCTATGCTTCTTCAGAAGCTTCTTTATATGCTTATTCTTCTGCATATTCTTTATCTTGATTTCCTTCACTTCCAGGTCCTGTATGACATACAGAATACTTTTGAATGAGGTCTTGTGAATCATTCTCTTTACTTGTTAATATGTAAGCAGATTTAACCCTTCCATATCAGAGATGTGAAATGTTCTTCTCATATCAGTTGATAGAATTGTATGAACCATTTTCTTTCTATCAGTCAACTATATATAGCATGTACATCATTGAATCTGCAGATTGAACCTTTGAAATCAATTAAGTCTGAGAATAAGATTGTATTTCATGTTCTGCAGCTCTTGTGCTCAAATATAGCAAGATCATTCTTCAAAGTGCAAGAGAACTCTTACTTTTGCAGGTAATATTAAATATCAGTTATTAGATAATCTTATGTGTCAGGAATTCTTCACTCAGTGAACTTCTTTCAATCTTCAGATTATATAATTATCAATATATTGTATTAAAGCTTCTGTGTCTGCTAACACTTTTGCAGTCATCTCTCAATTCTTACTCAAGTGTCTCTTATACATTAACATTTCAGGTCTCAAGGCATTGAGATAAGTGTTCACTTCATCATTCTCACTCATATCTCATTCAGAAGCCTGCTTCTTCTTTATATTCACAGAATTCAGAGAGTCATCTAACATGAGCATCTCTTTCACTTTGAAGACTTTTCATAGAATATCAGTGAGTGTCTTCAAGCTCACTGATTCTGCTAGTTTTTTAACTCTCTTGCTTCTCTTGACTGTGCATGCTGAGTGCAATCTTTTGTATCATGATTTTAGCATTCACAGTTGAAGCAAGCTTGATGCTTGCAATATCAAGGTTTTCACTCAGAGAATTCCTTTTTCAGAGAATTCAGTGCTTTAGTGATGACATTCAGATCTAGATTCATCATGTCTGAGTGTGTGACTTATATTATAGAAGTCTAATTATCTGTTCTCTGCTGAGGTATACTTAATTACAGTATTTTCTATCACAATTGACTCACTTGTTCTCATATAATGAGAATATTATATGCTTTCTTCACTGTGTCTGGCTATGAGATTAAGCATTTTCATTTCACTCTCAACTCAGATGTAAGATCATGAATGAAGATCTGTAAATAAAAAGATGTTGAAAGCTCTTCATTCAATATGAGATAGTATAAGCTGAAGTGTGTGAAGTATGATGTAAGATCACTTACTTATCTACACTTAGTGAAGTGTTTATAACACTTATCTCATATATTCACTTTCTCAAAGTTGTGCAAGATTCATTTGAAAAACTCATTTCATGTTTATGAAAATGAATATTACTCTGAGTCTGTGAGATTTATCTTTTTATCAGTTATTTATAATGACTTTGCTTTTTCATGTAGAAATATAGCAGATCTTAAGACTTGTTGAAATTTCATTAACTATCTGTCTGTGAGTTCATATTCAATCTGATAATATGATTGCATCTGACTTAGTCAGCTGATTGCAGCATCATTTTTCAGTTGCTATTAAAGCTTGATAACTTCAGCAGATCTTCTGACTTGATATATTTCATACTCAGATTCTCATTCTGCACAGCAGTCTCTGATGATGTGTACACTTCTGAAGAGATTATGAATGATTGTGATGAGATCTTCAGATTCAGTGTAGTTATCTATCTGTGTAAACATTTAATCTCTCACTGCAGATCTAAGATCTGGTTTTCTCTATTCTTATTGATGATGGTGATTGTGTCAGTGAAGCTCTTTATAGTGAATGCTTAATCTGCAGTGAATGTCAATTGTTATTTGACTTCTATCTCAGTCTGTCACTGTGTATGCAAGACCTTGATCTTGTTTAGAATTCTTGTACACATACAGAGCTTCAATTCTGATTCAGTGATTTCAGTCACTTTTCTTACTGCTTTGAGTAAATTCTCTGAGAGGTTCTGCATATCTTTCAGTTCAGGTAGCAGAGAAGAGTGTTGTTCATATCAGCTAGAAAAGATATTTATTTCAGTGGTTTCTTATTAATTATACAATGTCTATTATTATATCACTGTATCATTATATGATTTCTATTATCATTGTATAACTTCAGTGATGATCACCCTCTCTTTTATTCTTCTTTTGAGTAGAGAGTGAACTTCTTTGAATCTGGTTCATCACTCTCATTCTCTTTCTCACATCTCATTTGTTCGCATCTCATATGTGACATTTGCCTGAGTGTGAAGTTTTCTCTCAACAAGTGAAGCAGTATTAATCAGATACTCTTCTACTCACTGCTCTTTATACACTATCTTTTGAGACATTCTAGGACCACACTGATATGATAACTATGAATTGCTTCATAGATGAAATTATCACACTTTGAAGAAGCCTGTGCTCCTCACTAGTTTTTAGACATGCTATTGAATGTGATTCAAAGATTGCTTAAGCCAGCATACAATTACAGGCGTACACCGGCTTCTTATATATTGTAATATCATATGCTAATTTAATTAGCGGCCGCTATGACCCCTTTACACTTGTACGCGTACGCTAGTAGTTCGGAAGCGGCCGCGTTATTATCCGACGGTCGTACGTTCTTCCGAACCACAATCAGAATAACTGAGTGCATTGATTACTACTCACAGAGTTTGTGTACAATAACTTAAAGTATGTCAGCACAGATAAAACTCTCTTTAAGATGCTCACTGAGACTTATTCATGAATAATCTTGATAGACTTATAAGAGTACACTATAGAGTGTGATAATGCTTATAAACAGACTGAGAGAATTCAGAAGATCTGAGAGAAAGCTTATAAATTCTTGAGAAAGACTCAAGAGTATCAGAAGAGATACTATGACTTTAAGCATATTATAAAGAGTTTTAAGAAAGATGATAGAGTCTGACTAAGTCTAGAAAATATCATCACACAGAGATCTAGTAAGAAGCTGAATCTTTTATAGATAGAGTCTTATAAGATTATGAAGAAAGTTAGCTCACAGTTCTACAGATTAGAACTGTTATCTGAGTTACAGATATATAATATTTTTCATATCTCTTTACTTCATGAATATAAGAAATTCTTAGAAGAGAATTCTGTGACTCATCACTCTATTTATAAAGTACTAGAGAGTGAAAGAGAATATTAGATCAAAGAAATTATTAACTCAGAGAAGTGAGATTATAAGCTCTGATTCAAGATTCAGTGATAAGAGTATTCTAATAAGATGAATGAGTTCACTTAAGAATTATTCAGACAGATAAGATATCTGTAGAAGCTGAGACATGACTTTTATATTATAAATTCTGACAAGTCAGAATAATGCAGTCTTCACTAAGAACCTGATTATAATAAAGATATTAACACTGTTATTTATAAATTCTAGTCTATAAGATGATGAATTTCTACTGAGATGAACAGTCTGCAGTATATATAAGAAAAGAAGAAATTATATTCTTATTAAAGCTAAAAAACAAGAAAATAAACAGAGCTGTGAACACAATTTGAAGATTAATAAAGAAAAAATAAAGAAAACTCAAACTCACACTCTTATCATCTGTGATACTCAATTCTCTCACAACTATCAATTTCTCTCTTCAAAGAAGCAGAGAGTATTATACTCATGATACAGATAATTATTACATTTAATACAAAGACTGTCAGAAATGCACAGACTTCAGAGAAGTCAGACATCAGAGTGTACACAGTTGTAGCAGAGTCTTGAGAGCTGATCATCTATACATGTGATCAGATATCTCTTATGAAGCTGTGTCTGCTTTCTCAGTTATACTGAAGTATTCAGCCTGAAAATAATTGAGATACAGAGAGAGAGCTCATCTATTCAGACTAACTTCTGTTATGAATTCATAGTATTCACATTGCCTTAATTACTCAGATTTTGTGAGTACTCAGAGACTCATCTCTTATTGATAATGAGATTGCAGAAATGCGCCCGCGGTGCGAGAATCATTGATAGAGAACCTAGGCATATTCACATATACCTGGTCAGAGATTGTGCAGGTAGAAGAAGAATGATCATAGGTCTGCAAAGCTGCAGAAGACACTGACAACATCAAAAGCTTTGTAAAAATCATTAGCTAGAGTCTGTAAGAAATTACTTATAAGAAGACTTACAGCAAAGAGAAGAACTGCACTGCTTGAAGTCAGAGACTGATCTGAGAAAGAAATGAGATGAGCTGATCTGAAGATCAGATGCAGTGACAGAGCTGAAGAGAATGAAGACACAGTTATGAACAGCAGTGTCTCTGCTTCATCAGTCAGTAAAAAGCAATCAGAGAAGTCATAAAAACACTCACAAGAAGCTTAGTGACAGTCAGACATTATTTACAAAGATATTGAAATTGAAAAGATTTTTATTCTTGAGAAGTTCTTAAATCAATACACAGACATTGTTAGAAACACACTCTCTCTATTATCTAAGTAAAAACACTTCATAGATGAATAAAAATACTCATAGTTTATAAAGATAAGAGCTGCTATAGAAAAAGAGAAAAGAAGATGAAATTTCACAGACAAATCTGGAATATTTATACTACTCTAGAGAGATTTACTTACACTATAAGTGATTTCATGAAACAGTCAGATCACTCTAGTAAATAAGAGTGATTGTGAATCACAGGCCTGAATCTTTCTATATAACTATAAAGAATGATTGCAGGCTATGAACATCTTGATTCTACAATTCTACAGAGTTAATGAAAGAATGGGAAATTCCTCACAATTCTACAGTATTAAAGAACAATAATTCATGAGAATAAGTGAAAGATTAACTTATAAATATTTCTCTTTGATAGAGATAATTTCATAGAGAGTGATTTATCTGTGAGATGAATCTATGTAATGATTATATAAGAATTTCATGAAAATAGTTAAGAGTCAACTGAAACTCTTCTGTATGAAAGATATGAGATGAATCTGTATAATAGTCAGAGAAGAATCTATAGATTATAAAGAATCTTATAAAATAAGAAACTGAGTGACAGACTCTTTTTTCTTTATAATAATAAGAGATTTTTCCTCACTGAGATTTTTTATAGATATAAAGGGTTTTTAGTGAGTATCACTGCAGTGCTGAGCTGATTCTATGAAGTCACTCAGTGAAAGGCTTTATGAATAAAGCCTTAGAGAGAGAAGAGTATATAAGAAATTCTGCTTCTCACAGATTCTTTATCTCTATTTCTATCTCTCATGTAATCAATAGAGCTAGCGGCCCTTGACTACATATAACTATATAGACTGAAGTTCACAAATACTATTCATAACTTAGCTTGAATGCTATTATATATTTGACTTCTACATTTTATCTTTCTACCGTGAATACTTCTAGTAGTTAACAGTACATATCACGCCAAGCTGCAAACACCTGAATAATCGCCTGCGAGTACTTATTCTTACAATAAGAGAAGAAGAAATCATATTCTTATTAAAGCTAAAAAATAAGAAAATAAATAGAACTGTGAACACAATTTAGAGATTAATAAAGAAAAAATAAAGAAAACTCACACTCATATTATCAATATTCATAATACTCAACTCTCTCACAACTATTAATTTTCTTCTTTAAAGAAGTAGAGAGTATTATACTCACAGTACAGATAATTATTGCATTTAATATAAAGATTATTAGAAATGCACAGACTTCAGAGAAGCTGAATATCAGAGTATACATAGTTACAGCAGAATCTTGAAGACTGACTATCTATATATATAACTAGATACTTCTTATAAAGCTGTGTCTGCTCTCTCAGTTATACTGAAGTATTCAGCCTGAAAATAATTGAGATGCAGAGAGAGAACTCATCTGCTCAGATTAACTTCTATCACAAATTTATAACATTTACATTGTCTTAATTATCTGAATTTTACAGATACTCAGAGACTCATCTCTCATTAATAATGAGATTGTGAAAATGCGCTGCAGCGCGAGGATCATTGATAAGAAATCTAGACATATTCACATATATCTGATCAGAGATTGTGCAGACAGAGAGAGAGTGATTGTAGACCTGCAGAGCTGTAGAAGACACTGATAACATAGAGAGCTTTATAAGAACTGTTAGCTAGAGTCTGTAAGAAATTACTTATAAGAAGACTTACAGTAAAGAGAAGAACTGCACTGCTTAGAGTCAGAGACTGATCTGAGAAAGACAGAGAATTGACTACTGATCTGAAGATCAGATGTGATGACAGAGCTGAGAGAAGTGAAGACATGATCATGAGCAGTGATATCTCTACTTTATTAATCAGTAAAAAGTGATCAGAGAAGTTGCAGGAACACTCATGAGAAGCTTAGTAACAGTCAGATATTATTTATAAAGATGTTAAAATTGAAAAAATTTTATTCTTGAGAAGTTCTTGAATCAATATATAAACATTGTCAGAAATACTCTCTCTCTGTTATCTGAGTGAAAACACTTCATGAATGAATGAAAATACTCACAGTTATGAGAATAAAAGCTGTTACAGAAAAAGAGAAAAGAAGATAAGATTCTGTGAAGAGATCTGAGATATTTATACTACTCTCAAGAGATTTGCTTACACTGTGAGTGATTTCACAGAACAGTCAGATTACTCTAGTAAATAAGAGTGATTATGAATCACAGATCTAAATCTTTCTATATAATTACAAAGAGTGATTGCAGACTGTGAATATCTTAATTCTACAATTCTACAGAGTTAGTGAAAGTGTAAGAATAAGTGCTCACAGGCGATTATTCGGGTGTTTGCAGCTTGGCGTGATATGTACTGTTAACTACTAGAAGTATTCACAGTAGAAAGATAAAATGTAGAGATCAAATGTATAATAGCATTCAAGCTGAGTTATGAATAGTATTCATGAACTTCAGTCTATATAGTTGTGTGTAGTCAAGAGCCGCTAGCTCTATTGATTATATGAGAGATAGAAATAGAAGTAAAGAATCTGTAAGAAGTGAGATTTCTTACATACTTCTCTCTCTCTAAGACTTTGTTTACAAAGCCTTTCACTGAGTGACTTCATAGAATCAGCTCAGCACTGCAGTGATACTCACTAAAAATTCTTCATATCTATAAAAAATCTCAGTGAGGAAAAATCCCTTGATATTATAAAGAGAAAAGAGTCTGTCACTCAGTTTCTTATTTCATGAGATTCTTTATAATCTACAGATTCTTCTCTGACTATCATACAGATTCATCTCACATCTTTTATACAGAAGAGTTTCAGTTAACTCTTAATTATTTTCATGAAATTCTTGTGTAATTATTATACAGATTTATCTTATAGATGAATCACTCTCTATAAGATTACTCTTATCAAAGAGAAGTATTTATGAGTTAATCTTTTACTCATTCTTATGAATCATTGTTCTTTGACACTGTAGAATTGTGAGGAATTTTTCATTCTTTTATCAACTCTGTAGAATTGTAGAATCAAGATATCTGCAGTCTGCAATCACTCTTTATAGTTATATAGAAAGATTCAGGCCTGTAATTCATAATCACTCTTGTTTACTAGAGTGATCTGACTGTTCTGTGAGATCACTCACAGTACAAGTAAATCTCTTTAGAGTAGTATAAATATCTCAGATCTGTCTGTAGAATCTCATCTTCTTTTCTCTTTTTCTATAATAGCTCTTATTCTTATAAACTGTGAGTATTCTCATTCATCTGTGAAGTGTTTTCACTCAGATAATAGAGAGAGAGTGTTTCTGACAATGTCTGTATATTAATTCAAGAACTTCTCAAGAATAAAATTTTTTTCAATTTCAATATCTTTGTAAATGATGTCTGATCACTGCTGAGCTTCTTATAAGCATTCTCATAACTTCTCTAATTACTTTTTATCAGCTGATGAAGCAGGGGCACTGTCACTTACAATCACATCTTCATCTCTCTCAGCCCTGTCACTGCATCTGATCTTCAGATCAGCTGCTGATCATCAGCAGCTCATCTCATTTCTTCTTCAGATCAGTTTCTGACTCTAAGCAGCACAGTCTCTCTCTTTACTGTAAGTCTTCTCATAAGTAATTCCTTACAGATTCTAGCTGATAGTTCTTACAAAGCTTTCAGTGTTGTCAGTGTCTTCTGCAGTCTCACAGATCTACAATCATCTCTTCTCTACTTACACAATCTCTGATCAGATATATGCAAATATGTCTAGGTTTCCTATCAATGATTCTCATGCCGCGGCGCATTTCTGCAATCTCATTGTCAATGAGAGATGAGTTCTCAGGTACTCACAAAATCCAGGTAATCAAGACAATGTGAATGTCATGAATTTATAACAGAAGTTAATCTGAACAGATGAGCTCTCTCTCTGCATCTCAATTGTTTCCAGGCTGAATACTTCAGCACAACTGAGAGAGTAGATACAGCTTTGTGAGAGATATCTGATCACATATGCAGATGATCAGTTCTTAAGGCTCTGTCACAACTGTATACACTCTGATGTTCAGCTTCTCTGAAGTCTGTGCATTTCTAGCAGTCTTCATGTTAAATGCAACAATTATCTGTATCATGAATATGATACTCTCTGCTTCTTTGAAGAAGGAAATTGATAGTTATGAGAGAATTGAGTGTCACAGATATTAAGAATATAAGTGTGAATTTTCTTTATTTTTTCTTTATTAATCTCTAAATTGTGTTCACAGCTCTGTTTATTTTCTGTTTTTTAGCTTTAATAAGAACATGATTTCTTCTTTTCTTATGTACATCACAGACTATTCATCTCAGTAGAAACTTATTATCTTATAGACTAGAATTTATAAATAACAGTGTTAATATCTTTATTATAATCAGGTTCTTAGTGAAGACTGCATTATTCTGACTTATCAGAATTTACAGTATGAAAGTTATATCTCAGCTTCTATAGATGTTTTATCTGTCTGAATAATTCTCAAGTGAACTCATTTATCTTATCAGAATACTCTTATCACTGAATTTTAAATCAGAGCTTGTGATCTCACTTCTCTGAGTTAATAATCTCTTTGATCTGATATTCTCTTTCACTCTCTAGTGTTTTGCAGACAGAGTGATAAGTCACAGAATTCTCTTCTAAGAATTTCTTATATTCATAGAGTAAAGAGACATGAAAAATATTATATATCTACAACTCAGATAACAGTTTCAATCTATAGAACTATGAGCTAACTTTCTTCACAATCTTATAAGACTCTATCTATAAGAGATTCAGCTTCTTACTAGATCTCTGTATGATAATGTTTTCTAGACTTAGTCAGACTCTATCATCTTTCTTAAAACTCTTCATAATATACTTGAAGTCATAGTATCTCTTCTGATACTCTTGAGTCTTTCTCAAGAATTTACAGGCTTTCTTCTGAATCTTCTGAATTCTCTTAATCTGTTCACAGACATCATCACACTCTATAGTGTACTCTCACAGATTCATCAAGATCATCTGTGAATAAGTCTCAGTGAGCATCTTAAAGAGAATTTTATCTATACTGACATACTTTGAGTTGTTATATACAAACTCTGTGAGTGATAATCAATGTATTCAGTCATTCTAATTATAATTGACAAAGTATCACAGATACTGTTTCAATATACTCATCAGATATTCTGTCTGATTATCTATCTGTTAATGAAAAGCTGTGCTTAGATCTTGTGAGATCTTCAGTATAGTTATCAGGTCAGATCAGAACTCTTCTGCAAAGATTAATTCTCTATCTGAGACAATGTTTATAGATAATTCATACAATCAGATCACATCATAGATGAAGATGTGAGTCAAATTCTTTGACTTTAAGTTCTTATAAGTGAGTATAAAGTGTGTTATCTTGATGAAGCAATTCACTATCATCAGTACACTGTCAAAGCAGGCATTATATATGTTCTTGCTTTCAGAGAGGCTCACAAGAGTATTCATTTCTAGCTGTTTCCAAGGTTTCTGTGAGATGAGTAGAGGAGTAAGTTCTTCATATGATCTGAACCACACTATCTGTGAACTCTGATAAATAGTATAAGAATTCACTATTTTCTTCACAAGTTCTCACATCTTCAGTCAGAAGTATTTTCTTATGAGCAACTCATAAGTTCTAGTATCTGTAAAATGACCTGTTAAAGAAGAGTCATGATATCTTTTGATAAGTTCTATATATAGAAACTCATTCACAGGCATATAAATTCAGCTCTCTCTTCATAAGAGATTATTTAAGTCTCTTCAATTCTTTATTTCTGCAGGATTAATCTCTGTTATGAGCAGTTTCTGAATATACTGAGCATATTCATTCTTCAGTTGCAGTTCAGACAATCTGAATAGAAGATCTTATAAAGACTTATACTCTGTTTCTTCTTACATCAGGTCTTTCACAGCACTTTTTAAAGTCTGTAAACTCTTCAGATTATAGATACTCTCTTCAAGAATTCTTATAAAGATTCTCAGAGTGTTGACTCTCAGTGTTACAGAGAGTAGTTGTACAGACTTCTTCTCTCTCTTTTCTCTCTTCTCTTACAGAGAATTGAGAGACTCTTCAGTCAATCTCTTCATAACACTCAGTTCAAGCATTCTGTAAAGCTTTTCTGCCTTCTCTAGTCTCTCTGTATCTGTCATTCTGATCTTCTTAACATAGTCTGACCTGTAAGAGAGTCTGTCTGCTGAGTTCTTAGTTTCCTTAATATGTTCTATCTTGAATCAGAACTCACTCAGTCTCTGAGCTCAGTGAATCTGTTATTATGAGAGTTTCTTGATTGAAGTAAACTGTTGTAAGCTGTTATAATCAGTTCTAACAGTAATCACTATTATAAGGTCTTTAAAGTAGTGATATCAGTGATGAAAGAATTTCACTATTATAAGAAGCTTCTGATCATGAATACTATAGTTAATCTCTATAGATTACATCTTCTATGAGAAAAAGATCACTGAAACTCAGTTCTCATTTAACTGTAGTTGTGAGACTATTTCTGAAATTGTAAAGAAGAAGACATCTGTCTTCAATCTGATTAAGAGTAAGAAATCAAAGTGAAACAGCATCACTGTATCTGTGAATATCTATTTCAATCTTACAAAGATCTTATAAGCTTCTGAGATAAGAAAGTTCTCACAGTTCTTTCTTCTTAACAATCTTTTCATTCTTCATTTATAGAATGACTTCTTCTTATTTTCACTCTTCAGTATGTCTGTAAGAGTCAAGAAGATTCTCATGAATACAAAGATAAATCATCTATAGAAATTCACAAAGCTCAGAAAGATCTGAATCTTGTGAATACTAGTTGACTTCAGTCATGATAGAATAGTCTCAACTTATGAAGATTTCATCTGAATATCATTTACAGTGATTACATATTCTAGGAAATTAATCTAGTGAGCACTGAAGTTGTACTTTATAAGCTTAATATACAGTTCTGCCTCATCTAAGGCCTTTAACACACTTTATACATGCTCAGTGTGTTCTTTCTTCTTTATAAAGTACATCATCACATCATTCAGATATATTATCATGAAGACATTCAGATATGTATGAAGTGTTTTATTAATGAAAGACTGAAATGTCACAGAGATATTAGTCAGATCAAAAAACATCACTAGATATTCAAATAATCTCAGTGCAGTTCTAAAGACAGTCTTTCATTCATTCTCAGACTGTATTCACAGTCATGTATATACATTGATCACATTCAGTTGTGTGAATATGACAGCTTCTGTGAGATGATTGATTACATTCTTAATCAGAGACAGAGAATAGCAGCTCTTTATTATCTTGAAGTTCAGGTCATAGTAATCTACACATAATCTGAGATCTTTATTCTTCTTCTTCATGAATATCACAGAGGCTTCTGCAGAGACCTGTGAAGATCAGATAAAGTCATTCTTCAGATTCTTCTTCACATAGATCTGCAAGATCTCTGTCTTATAATAAGAGAGCTTATAGATTGATTCTCAGAAGAGTTTCTGCTCTTCTATTAAATCTATTATCAAATTCTTCTCACAGTGAGAAGAAAGCTTAACTGTCTTTGCTGAGCTGAACATCTCTGTGAGATCTTAGTATTTCTCTAATATCTGAAGCTCAGTTTTTATAACTGCAAGATTTTCAGACACTTATAAAGTCATTATATAGATGAGCTTGTCTTCTCTAATCAACTCTGCAGTATCAACTGATTCTATCTTCATAAGTAAGTCTATCAACACTGATTGAAAGTATAAACCTGACTTATAAACAGCTATGTGCAGATTGTGTCTTTGAAGTCATACAAGTCTTAAGTACATGTTATCTGCAATATCTACAATAATCACAGTTTCTGCAAATCTTCTTCAGGTTTTAGAGAGATCTTGTAATTCAAAGATAACTCTTATAAGTCTCTCAGTTTTCAGATCTGAGTTCTCACACTCTGCTTATTATAAGAGCAGGTTCTCAGTTTTCATCTTTCAGCTTATTCACTCTATGAGCTTTAGAGACATCACAGTGACCTGAGATTCTGAGTTCATTAATACTTCTCATACTTGCAGAGCAGCAGTATCACAGTACAGTCTCTCTCTGTAAGTAAGCATTTTCATCAGAGAAGTAACAGATTCAGATGTCAGCTTCAAGACTCTTAAGAAGACTGTTGCTGACTCTGTCTATAACTCTTTAAATTTCTATTTTAATTTATTCAGACAGTTTATATAGAGATATTCTGATTTAGAACAGATAAAACAGAGTCTCTTTTTCATAGTCTCTCTATTATGCACTCTGTTCATAGAAGCTTATAAAGCTCTCTCTTTCTACTCAGCAGTCAGACATGAATCTCTCTATGTCTTATCATCTTTTTCTAACAAATCTGTTCTCTATTGTTCTGACTCTTACAGAGTCAGTCAATGATTCACTCTCTGCAGATCTGTGACTCTCACAGTGATTTATAAGTAATGAATAAGAGTTATCAGTTTCTTCAGAGTCAAGAGCTTAGAGTCTTGCTTAATGAGCTTATTCTGCATGTCTTTATTCAGTCTCTTTATAAATATCATTATTCAGGTCTTGTTTCAGAGCTCTGTTTTCACAGATCTCAATTCACATCACAATTTTATAAAGCACTGTGAGTAGTTATTATTATTATTATTATTATTCTTCCATTATACTCATATGCAAGCGGAGCTTATGATGAGTCCTTGTGTGATGTTAAATACAGGTCAAGTGTTGATTATACAGGAGGAAATACAGGTGTTGAGATCATGCCAAGATAACAAGAACATAGGAAAATACAAAGAAGTGACAATTAGATACATGCGATAATAACTTCCCAGCCCAGAAACATAGAGCGATTCATTGAAGCGATTTGTACACTTCTGTATTTATTAGAAACCTGAGGTGCTTGAGTTCCGGATTTAATGTATCCCCTGCGGGTTTCGAACCCACGCGCCTTGGTTTTCCACGCCAAGGCGCTACCAGGTGGCCGCATTAACCATTCGGCCACTGGGGACACTGTGAGTAGTCTTTATCAGATTTCTTATCTCTTTTTCTAATATTGATGATCACAGCTCAGATATTCTCTATTCAGCTCACAGAGTCTTTCAACTTATTCTCTAGATAAATCTTGAGAACAGATTAGTGAGATCTCTTATAATCATTCTCTAGATAATTCAGTCAGTTCTTAGCTTCAGTGTAATAGAGATCTGTTATTATATAGATAACAGCTTCTTCATCTTTCATGTCACACAGCTGAGCTTGTAAGTCAATTTCAAATATAAACTCACAAAAGCTTTTATAGATTGTAATTTAATAGATGATCTTAAGTGATTACAGCTTAAGAAAGTTTCTTTTCAGTTCATAGATATCTCTGAAGATTATGTCTAGAGACTCAGTTCAAGAGTGTTTGCAGACAGTAAGTATTTCTTATAGAAAAATAGCTTAATTCTGTGAGAGATGCTCAAGAATGTTCTTCACTGAGATTGATTTATTTATGAATTCAGAGAGTTTCTCTATCACAGATGCAGAGAATGATATTCTGTGAGTGATTAATAAGTTCTCTAAGACTTCTTTTACAGAGATTATTCATAATTCAGATGACTGCTTCTGAGTGTCTGCAGTAGAGTTCACAGAAATGAGAGCATGTGAGTTTCTAGTTCTTTCAGTTATAACAGGTAATTGCTGACTGACTGAGCTTGAAATGTAAGAATAAGTGCTCACAGATAATTATTCAGATGTTTGCAGCTTGATGTGATATATACTGTTAACTACTAGAAGTATTCACAGTAGAAAGATAAAATGTAGAGATTAAATGTATAATAGCATTCAAGCTGAGTTGTAAATAGTATTCGCGAACTTCAGTCTATATAGTTGTGTGTAGTCAAGAGCCACTAGCCCTATTAATTACGCGAGAGATAGGAATAGAAGTAAAGAATCCGCGAGAAGCGGGATTTCTTACAGAAAGAATGAAAAATTCCTCACAATTTTACAGTATTAAAGAATAATGATTTATAAGAATAAGTGAAAGATTAACTTATAAATGCTTCTCTTTGATAAGAATAATCTCATAGAGAGTGATTCATCTGTGAGATGAATCTGTGTAATAATTATATAAGAATCTCATGAAAATGATTGAGAGTTAACTGAAATTCTTCTGTATGAAAGATGTAAGATGAATCTGCATAATAGTCAGAGAAGAATCTGTAAATTATAAAGAATCTCATGAAATAAGAAACTGAGTAATAGACTCTTTTCTCTTCACAGTAACAAGGGATTTTTCCTCACTAAGATTTTTTATAGATATAAAGAATTTTTAGTGAGTATCACTGCAGTGCTGAGCTGATTCTATGAAGTTACTCAGTGAAAGACTTCATGAATAAAGTCTTAAAGAGAGAGAGATATGTAAGAAATCCTGCTTCTCATAGATTCTTTATCTCTATTTCTATCTCTCATGTAATCAATAGAGCTAGCAGCTCTTGACTACATACAACTATATAGACTGAAGTTCATGAATACTATTTATAACTCAGCTTGAATACTATTATACATTTGATCTCTATATTTTATCTTTCTACCACGAATACTTCTAGTAGTTAACAGTACATATCACACCAAGCTGCAAACATCTGAATAATCGCCCGCGAGCACTTATTCTTACAATATTGAAGAATATCAATATAAAGATGTCTATGAATACAAAGTTGAGAATCTTAACTATAATCTTATACTAGAACTTATCTAGCTATCTGAACAAAGCATCTTATTAAATACTTAAAACAGAAACTTAATATTCTCTAATAATAATAGAATTCATGAAGATGATATTCATAAGACTATAAATAAACCTTACACAGATCTCTGTCAACACTTATAAAATACTCTGAAAAAGAAGTTATTAAAATTACTGACAGAGTCACTGACAAAGTCACGGATAGTAGAACTATGTATCAATCTATTCTATTAGTCTGACTAATATTAAGAAAGCTCTAGAAAAGTTATCTTATACTATAATAACAGATTCTCACATAAAACTCTCTTAATAATATCATGAATATCTAGATATCTTCTGATAAGATAATATTATAAATATATCTTCTTTACAAGACTCAGAAGTGAATCACAGTATTAAGTTAGAAAAGAAGAATGATAAGAACTCTGAGTTATTATAAGACTCTCTTTATAATATATCTTAAGATGAACTTCTTATTCTTTGAAAGACACTTAATAATCTGTTGAATAAGAGATTTATATATATTAGCAACTCTTTCACTGCAGCTTCTATTCTCTTTATAAAGAAGTCAGATAAAGAACTCTGATTCTGTGTGAACTACTGAGATCTGAATAGACTGATAAAGAAAGATTGTTATCTCTTATCTCTTATCAATGAAACTCTAGTACATATCAGACAAGCTCAATGATTTATAAAGCTAGATATTATTATCATATTTCATAAGATTCATATCACTGAAGAAGATGAATAGCTTACAGTATTCTGAACATATTAATCTCTTTGAATAAATAGTTACACTTTTTGAACTGACTAATATCTTCAGTATATTTCAGAAGTATATCAACTGAGCACTCTGAAATTTTCTTAATAAGTTTGTATCTACTTATCTAGATAATATTCTCATCTTCACTAATGAATTCAGAAAAGATTATCAAGAGTATATATGAAAAGTATTATAATAACTACAAGAAGCAGAACTATCAATTGATATTAATAAGTGTGATTTCAAAGTTAAGAGTACTAAATACTTAGATTTCATCATAGAAGCTGATAAGAGAATTCAAATGAATTCTGAGAAGATCTCTGTCATTCTTGAATGAGAAGCTTCATATACTGTGAAAAATGTACAAAGCTTTATTGAATTCACTAACTTCTATCAGTGATTTATACAAAACTTCTCAGATATTACAAGATTACTTACAGAACTTACTAAGAAAGACTCAGTATTTCAATAATCAGTGAATACTGAAGCTGTATTTATACAGATAAAGAAGATGTTTATTAATATCTCTCTATTAATAATATTCAATTCTGATTATAAGATAGTTATTAAAGCTGATTTCTCTGACTATATAACAGAAGAAGTGTGGCGTGCTTCCGCTCTCTATTCAAGTCAATCTTCTATTCAGCTCTAGCTTCTGCTTCATTTCTTGCTGTTTTCTGAAGCTTCCGCTCCTACCTTCTTTCTCTGCTCTTTTCTTCATATGCAATCACTTCTTCTATGAGAGCTTTCACTTCTTCTCTACAGAGCCCTTATTCTTTTCTTCATATATAATTACTTCTTCTATGAGAGTATTTACTTCTTCTCTACAGAGCCTCTGTTCTTCTCTTCATAGGTGATTACTTTCTATTCAAGTCAATTTTCTATTCAGCTCTAGCTTTCACTTCATTTCTTACTGTTTTCTGAAGCTTCTGCTTCTATCTTCTCTCTCTGTTCTTTTCTTCATATGCAATTGCTCCTTCTATGAGAGTTAATCTCTATAAAACAATCACTGTATATATAAGAGTGTACGCTCATCTCTCATCTTTTAGAGAATAAGACAAGTTTTTATCCTTATATCTGACTCTATGTAGCGGTGTACACTACAATTTGATAGCATGTCTTGTTAAGAATCAAGTTCTTCTAGTCTCTTTAACTTCTGCTTCATCCTTGATATACATAGTACTGATGATTGAACTGGGCTATAAATGCTGAGAATTGACTAGTCAGTAATTAGTCTGATTAGTTATTCTATCTTCTTTCAACACTGCAGCTAGTGATTGATCTAGCTTGTAATTATTCAGCTGTTCTATCTTCTTCAGCACTGCAGCTAGTGATTGATCTAGTCTGCAGTTATTTGAATCTATCTCATTTGACACTACAGCTAGTGATAGGTCTGACTGATAATTATTTAAGCATCTTCTGCTTCAGAACACTATAGCACTAGTAATCAGTCTAAAATGTAATTATAGTTGCAGTAAACTCATCTTCACACTCTTATACAATTTCATCAGCCTCATCATGATAATAAAGCAGAATAGATGAATCACTTAAAGCAGCTCTCATCAGTCACTTTCTTCTGCTGAACTGAATGAGTCTGTCAGCAGAATTGAACAACTCATCTGAGAATTCACTGATGAATCTGACTCAGGACAAACTTACTCACAAGCAATGACTGAAAAGCATGCTATTATAATTGCAGAAGTCTGATGAAATACAGACAGATAGTATGAGAGTGTCAAAAGCCAAGTGATGCTGTACAATTGTATTAAAGTGAAAGATATTCTTATAAGTGTATCAGCTAGATATTATAACAATATAAAAACAGCTCTTAACTCTGCTTCAGTAGCAGAATGAAAGAATGTCATTGATCTCTGATTACAGGCCTTTCACACAGACATTACAAAGAATACTAAGAAGAGAGATTCAATAGTCTCAAGCTTTTATAAATTCAACTGTTAGAACTGTGCTTCTTCTGATGAAGCAGTAATACTAGATACAATTGAGAAGTTAGAACAGCTAGAAGCCTGACTGATCTGACAAGAGAATGAGCTCAATGAATATGAACATCAGCTTAATCAGTGAAAGAAGCAGTTGAATAAGTGTACTGCTCTCATTAATGAATGTGTCAGCAAACTTCAAGAGAATCTTAAACAATTGACAGATAGAAGAAGCAGGTTGATGAAAGTGTGAAATAGCTTTCACACTGAGGAAGCCATACTCATCACTCAAAGACAGAAGCTGAACTGTCATCAGCAGACAGATCATTCAGCTCAGATTAACAGAACAGATATCAGAGCTGATGATTCTCTCAATGAGTCTGCATGATAATTAAATACCTTCTTTAAGAAAGGCTTCAAATCATCTTCTAGAACCTGATGAATGCTGATAATTTCACAGAGATTATGCAGTGCTGGAGACAGAATACACTGTCATAATCTAATAAGAGATAGAATTAATGTTCTCAGAGAAGCTGACACTGCATGTTTTACTTATAACTCAGAGAGAAACTGAATGCATAGAAACCAGACACTCACTTATGACAATCTTGATCTTTCACTTGATAGTGAACCCTGTTCATCTGCATGAAGTGACAATAGATCAGTGAGATTATAAGCTGATAACATCATGCTATTCAACTCAGTGAAAATGAATGTAATGATATTTATCAGTCACTTGAAATTCATCATTATGCAGGAGAGAGACAACGCGGTTCTCTGTGTATTCTCTCTGTATCTAAAGAGTCAGGTGTTGAAATGACATAACAGTCTGTCTATTGAAATGAGAAAGAATATGAATGCCTTTCTCTCTATCACTATCAATGAGTTAAAATATGAGTTTCAGCTATCAGAAGAAAAAGCTTGAATGAAAGCTTAGACTCTGTGTTTTTTCTTTAAGAAGTCAGATGAACTGTCTCTGATGTTATACATCTCACAGAAGATTAACTTACTGTAAGTCACTGCAATCTCTGATCTCATTATGATAAAGAGACTCTTATAAGAGAATTTAGAGTTCAATCTTTTCTTGATCACATCACTTGTTTCTGCTGAATAATTGAACAACTTTCAATAATAAATTAAAGATAATGAGTCAGTCATCTGACACATCTAAACTGATCAGAAGTCTTAATTCACTGACTACATGTGTAGTTTCAGATGTTTTGAACAGAATAATGACTGTCATTCATATCACATCTCTCTGTTCAAGCAGACAGAAGCTACAAAGCTGTCTGTGTCTACTGCAGAGATGACAGTAATTTTCACAAGTGTCTTCACAATGAGTAAGTTGCTGATTTAGCATATAATAGAAGAAGGAAGACTGTCAGTGTCTGTAGCAGAGTGCTACATCTGTAGAGACTCTCATTACATCAATCACTATCTCAAAAAAGAGAAGAACAGCAATTGTCCAGTAAATTAAGTCAAACTGAAGAGTATTAGAGAAGATGATAATGAGCTGCTGAATCTAGATCTCAGTCTGAATTCTAATAGTGAGTCAGAAAAATAATCAGCAAGGCAGGTACTGAGAGACTCATCTCATTTACAGATATTCTCTCAGATAATTATTGAAACATCTTTAATACTGATATATATGCAGTTACAGTGTGTGATATTTCTATAAGTGATTAAGAATATATTAGCAGACTACAGTATTTGTCTTACACCTTTCTCACTATTCTCATTATTATGTTACAAGACAATCTCTCTGTTTGCATGAATACAGGCACAGGTATATCACTTATCAACATAATAATAGCAAATCTATTCTTCTCTCATTGTCAACTGACCTCTATACTGCATGATTGATATGTGAGTATTCAAGAAGTTGACTCAGAAGCTGATGAATCAAATCTATTCATAATAACAGATCTTATCTTGAGAGTAGACAATGATTCTCTTTTCATTGTTGAAGACAAATTCCACTTAGTGTGATATCTCAGATGCAATATAATCATAGTTAATAATGTATTATTATTGATGAAAGCAACTATCAATGTTCACAGTGAGCTTGTTACATTTCATAGAAGATATTTCATAAATGTCAAGATCATCAGAGATGCTATCCGCGCGAGTAGATACTCATTAAACTCACAGCCACTTCAGCAGCAGAAGAAGATTGTCATTTGTGCTGCTAATGTCAACATCATTCATCATTCTAACTGAGAAGATTCTCTGTTTTCTATCTCATACATTGAATTACATTTAGCAGATGCAGAAGACCAGAATAATCTGCTTCAAATTTTCACAGCAGACACTCTCACTGAGTAGATTCAAGTGAATGTATCAGATCACTGAGCAGCAGAAGACTGAGCAGTCATTCAAGTGATCATCAACTGATATCATAAACTATTTAGCTTCAGTCTAGACTTATTTTCAGATGATATTAAGATGTCACTGTAATTCATTGATAAGAGTAACTTTTTCAGCCTGAAACAGAGACTCTATTCTCTATCTTGAAGAGATTGTGAAGCTGCTGATCAGATTCTGAACTCACTTCTGTAAGATAGAAGAATTGAATGTGTTTCTCTCAGAGACAGAAATCTCATTACTTCACTCATCTTTGTAATCTGACTTAGAGAGAAGCTGAGAGTGATGATTGATTTGTGAAAAGTAAACATATACTTACTTCTCAATGTATACTCTCTACTGATATAATAAGATATGTTACAATCACTCAGCAGTTCTATGATATTCTCATTTATGAATATTCATCAAGACTTCTTTCAATAAGCAATTGAATAGAATGATTATTTTAAAATCATATTTATAACTCTGCACTGAGATCTTGAACATTTTACAGTTACTACAATGAGATTGACAACCTTGTCTGAGTTCTTTCAACAGTGTATGAAGAAGATTCTAGCAAAATTTCTATAATAATTTGTGTTAGTCTATGTAGATAATATTATCATCTTCTCTTACTTACTGAATGAATATCTTTATTATATACAGCAAGTCTTCACAGCTCTTAAAATATCTGAGATAACAATATCATTAACTAAATGTCATTTCATGTACTTCTCAGTGTGTTTACTGAGTCACTATGTCAGCTGACTAGACATATCTATTCAAGAAGAGAAAGTAGCTGCTATTACTAATCTAGTCTTCTCTATAATACTCAGAGAACTAGAAGAAATCATCAGCCTCTTCAATTATTATTATGATTTTATCAGTTTTTATGCAGATCAGATGAAAGCATTAGAGACTCTCAAGATTAAGTTACTGTATAACAGTTCAAAAACAGGTCAGAAAAGAGTGTCATATACAGCTAAGATTAAGTTAATGAGATTTAAGAACTTACTGCAGTTTCACACTCTGCTCACAGAAGTCAGACATTCATTTGACATGATAAAGCAAGTCTTGATGAATGCTCTTATTCAGGTATATCTCAACTTTAAATGTCTCTTCATATTATATGTGAATATCAGTAAGCAAAGAGATATTGAAGTAGCTCTATATCAAGTTGAAATGAATAATATTGAAAGACCTGTTCTATTTCTCTCTCACTGATTAAGTACAGTTGAAAAGTGCTACTGAGTAACTGAATTAAAGTGTCTTGAACTTATATAAGCTCTGCAGAAATTACTGCAGTATTTAGATAATAAGTTTACAGTTATTATGAATTATATCACTCTTATATCTGCTTTTCAGTCATCAGTAATAGATCATCATAGTAACTGACTAATGAATTGAGTCTTAGTTCTAAGCTTATATCTTCTGCAAATGATAATCTGCTATCACAAGAGCACTATACATACTAATACTGATACTCTATTCAGGTTGCACTGTCTAGATAATGATTCAGAAGAGATTCTCTCTGAAGAGTAGAAAAAAATTCACCAGATCATCATTAATCAGACAGATGAATTGATAACAGACACATCTTCAGTGAAGATATATATAGTTTCAACTACAGTAATAGAGCTTACTGATGAATTTAAAAAGTAACTATACTGAGATATTCTCTGTGACTCAGCATTGAGAAAGGTCTTTCACAAGGCCAGTCAGAAAGAGTGATATCAGTCATTTACAGTGCAGAACAGACTATTGTTCTTTGAAGAATTGCATCTCTGTATTCTTAAATTACTGGTATGAGATGTTATCTGTATATGTCACAACACAGCAGATCACTCTGGTCTTTATTAAATGAAAAATCTTATTCATCAGTCCTTCTTTCTTTCTCATATCTGAAAGAGAATCCTGGACCATCTATCATGATATCTCAATTATCAACAAGTCAAATCACTGAATCACTTATTAGAGAGTAAATTACATCTCATCTCACTCTTAAAACAGCTGTTTAAAGTTCTTTCAATTGATTTTATTACAGAATTATCTGTGAGTGATAATCACAACACTATATTAACAGTCACAGACAAATTTTTGAAAGTAGTAATTCTAATTATAGAACAGAAATGATGAAATGCTTTATAATAAGCAGAAGACTTCTATAAGAAGATAGTCTACTGCTAACAGCTCTCACTGACAATTATTTTAGATAGAGATTTCAAATTTACATTATAATTTTGAAAGTCAGTTCTTCAACTCATGAGAATTAAGACATGAATAACAACTGTCTACAATTCTCATTCAAACAGTCAAAGTAAGTGAATTAATCTCACAGTTAAAGTCACATTGCAAACACTTCTTATAGATGAATATAAAGTAAATTGAACTACTCTGCTTAAATAAGTGAAAAGAGTGTTGAACTCAGTAGCTGTATAGTCAGCAATGATCTCTCTCTTCAAATTACTCACAGATGTAAAGTCTAGATAACTGTTATTAAATAATGAGAAAGCTTCACTAGATGTAGCTGAGTTCATCACTGTGTGAGATGTAATATAATAAGACATTTTTGACTTATATACTCTGATAAAAGCTAGAATGACTGAGTTCTTCAACTGATCTCATTTCTAATCAACTATTCAGATTGATGATTAAGTCTTCTTGAATCTCATTTAAAAGGCTTAAAAGAGCTACATGTTAAAAGAGACATTGAAGCTATTACTCTTATAGATAGACTCATTTCATATTCTTCAGAAGATATCAGATACTGTATTTCAATTGAAACTATCAGTCAGTTGATAAATACACTCAGTAATCTTCATCATTCATCTGAAAAAGACTGTGTTAACAGAAGTGAATATGAAGCACTCATTACTAGAATCAGTACTTATTGATAATCAGTCACAATTTGAAGTTGAAAATATTATAAGAAAGTGTATAGAGAACAGTAAGACTTATCTTCAGATTAAGTGAAAGAGATATAAAGATCTGACCTGAGAGTCTCTTGAAGTCATCACACAAGACATCTCATACCTGGTCAAGGTCTTCATGATTAAGAAGCCTCGCGGTCAGCTAAGTAAATAATAGAAAGAAAAGTAAAATAGAGACAGAGTGAAAGAAAGAAAGAAAATGTATTATAATCTAATTTTAGCTATTAAATGAGAAGATAAAGAAAATAAGAAAATCATTATCTTTCACTCTTTTCATCATTTCACTTTATCTCTTCTTATCAATCATCTTCAAGCTCTTTCTGCAGCTTGATCTTCTGCTCAGTGAGATGTATATCTCAAAATACAACATTCACTGATAATCTCTTATTCATAAGATCACTGAAACTCACTCTACTGAGTAACTTAAAGAAATGATTATTGATCACAGTATTTTCTGCAGCTGAAATCATGTTAATGAACTTAGCTATCTTATTCAGTTTCTTTCATGCAGTCTGAATAACATTCAGATTATACTTGTTAAGATTAGACAGCTGTCTCAGCATCTTTAAATCTTAAGCTCTATAATTAACTGTGCAGTCTTCAGAAGACAGAATTAATAACTGTTATACATTACTTATCTTAACCTTGTAAATTATCTTAGCAGAGATTAAACAGCTTATCTTCATCTTACTGTCTATCTTCACAGATGTTAAGATACTCTGCTCACTGATTTGAACATGTTTTAAGAGTTTCAGTGCAATTGAACTTAACATCTTATACTTGAAAGATGTAAATGTTCTCTTCATTGAAACTATAGTTGAATCATTCTTCTCTCTCATATCACTGATCTCAATGATATCATCAACATTTATCTTCTTAGTCACAGTCTTTTCAAATTCAGACATACTCTCTCTAAACAGCAAGTTATTCATGTTTCATCTGAGTTCATATTAGCTACAGTAATTTAAAGAGCAGTGAAATCTCTTATTTCTTCACTGATAGTTGATATAAATATCTGTTGACTCTTACGGCCGTTGCGGTTAGCAATCTCACTAGATCACGTGACTCATCACTATATTATGTTCTTGTAGATAGATCTATCAATACACAACCTTTAATTATTCTACAGGTTATAGCTCAGATGACACATTTTTCTTTTTAAAACATTGCATCAACATTTTTAACATGAATAGTTCATCTTTTTTAGAAAGACTCTCACTCTTTATTAGAGATATTTCATTTTCTCTGAATCTGCTAGTCAGCAGATTTATATACTTTATTTTTTTTAAGAAAGTGTGTTCTTCATTGTGAAGAATATCACTTTTTTATTTTTTTTTTTTTTACATATCTAGAAGAAGCAGAGCCATCTCAATATGAGTGATACACCTGTTACTTCAGAGTTCAGCTCAAGGCCCAGAATCACATGCTTCACTAGATGACTCATTGATAGAATAATCACTCATTATGAGAAGGCTTCTGACTTGCAAGATGAGACTGAGGTCAGTTTTCACCAGAGTATGAAATTTGATGATGAGACAATGAAGGAACTTCAGAACAAAGAAAAGCAGAGTCAACATTCATCTGTAGAATCTATTCATTTTAACTCATTAAATTCTTCATCATTTCTCACTCTCAGAATGCTGACTTTTAATAATGATCTGAATCAATCTATCTATTACACTGCAGACAATCTTATGAATCTTATACAGATAATGCTACAGAATCAGATGACTGTGGCTGAAATCACTCAACATCTCACTACATCTGTCTCTGCACAAAGAGACACTATAAGAGATGAGTTACAGAAATATCAGAAGAAAGTTAAATATGCACTAGATATCAAATCAGTGATCACATTTGATAACTCTAATTATGAAGTCTGATGTATTGATATGTTGACTGATACAGAAGTTATTGATGAAACTGACATTCTATTAAGAACTCAATGAGAATTCTCTTTTACACATCATATCAACTCTGAGAAGTGAAGGATTCATTTCAAGTCTCTATATAGATGTATGCTATCAAGTCTTATTGAAAACATTCAAATCATTATTAAAACCTTGAAAGCTGACAATGCTGTGGCTCTGTGAGACAAGATCAATGTTGAATATATAATATCACTAGCAGAAGAATAAGTTAATGTCTTCAAGAAATTAATGAAATTACAAGTTAAGAAGAATGATTATCTTACTTTTCAGAGACATTTTCACTATCTTATTATCTGTCACAAGAAGCTCTGTCAGAGCACTGAGAATATATATCATAATCTTTTCCTCAACAATCTACAAGATTATCAAAGATCATTTGTCAAGACATGTTTGAATAAGTTTTTCTTCACTGACCAGAGACTCATTATTAATATTGATATTAATAATTTGATGAAGCAACTGATCAATCATACATTCAAGAAGATCATCACTGAGCAGAAAAAGCAGTCTCAGGCTGATTCTGTGACTGTAAAAAAGAATAAAGATAAGGACAAAGATGAGAATAAAAGCACACCTGTATGAAAGTGTAAGAATAAGTGCTCGCAGGCGATTATTCGGGTGTTTGCAGCTTGGTGTGATATGTACTGTTAACTACTAGAAGTATTCATGATAGAAAGATAAAATGTAGAGATTAAATGTATAATAGCATTCAAGCTGAGTTATGAATAGTATTCACAAACTTCAGTCTATATAGTTGTGTGTAGCCAAGAGCTGCTAGCTCTATTAATTATGTGAGAGATAGGAATAGAGGTAAAGAATCTGCAAGAAGTGAGATTTCTTACATACTTCTCTCTCTCTAAGACTTTGTCCGCGAAGCCTTTCACTGAGTGACTTTATAGTCAGCTCAGCACTGCAGTGATACTCACTAAAAACTCTTCACATCTATAAAAAACCTCAGTGAGGAAAAATTCCTTGTTACTGTGAAGAGAAAAGAGTCTGTCACTCAGTTTCTTATTCTGTAAGATTCTTTATAGTTTACAGATTCTTCTCTAACTATCATACAGATTCATCTTACATCTTTCATATAGAAGAGTTTCAGTTAACTCTCAACTATTTTCATGAGATTCTTGTGTGATTATCACACAGATTCATCTCACAGGTGAATCACTCTCTATGAGATCATTCTTATTAAAGAGAAATATTCATAAGTTGATCTTTCATTCATTCTCACAAATCATTGCTCTTTGACACTGTAGAATTATAAGGAATTTTTCATTCTTTCATCAACTCTGTAGAATTGTAGAATCAAGATGTCTGCAGTCTGCAATCACTCTTTATAGTTATATAGAAAGATTCAGGTCTGTGATTCACAATCACTCTTATTTACTAGAGTGATCTGACTGTTCTGTGAAATCACTCACAGTGTAAGCAAACCTCTTTAAAGTAGTATAAATATCTCAGATCTGTCTGTGAAATCTCATCTTCTTTTCTCTTTTTCTGTAACAGCTCTCATTCTCATAAACTGTGAGTATTCTTATTCATCTATGAAGTATTTTCATTCAGATAACAGAGAGAGAGTATTTCTGACAATATTCATATATTAGTTCAAGAACTTCTTAAGAATAAAAATTTTTTCAATTTCAATATCTTTGTAAATAATATCTGATCACTATCAAGCTTCTTGTAAGTATCTCTGCAACTTCTCTGATCACTTTTTACTAACTGATGAAGCAGAGACACTGCTGCTCACAACTGTATCTTCATTCTCCTCAGCTCTGTCACTGCACTCAATCTTCAGATCAGCAGCTCATCTCATCCCTCTTTCAGACCAGCCCCTGACTCTAAGCAGTGCAGTCCCTCTCTTTGCTGTAAGTCTTCTTATAAGTAATTTCTTACAGACTCTAGCTGACAGTTCTTGTGAAGCTCTCAGTGTTATCAGTGTCTTCTGTGGCTCTGCAGGCCTACAATCACCCTCTCTCTACTCACACAATCTCTGACCAGGTATATGTGAATATGCCTAGATTCTCTATCAATGATCCTCACACTGTGATGCATTTCCACAATTTCATTGTCAATAAGAGATGAGTTTCTGAGTACTCACAAAATCCAGGTAATCAAGACAATGCAAATGTCATGAATTTGTGACAGAAGTTGATCTGAGCAGATGAGCCTTCTCTTCATATTCTCATTATTTCTGAGCTGAATACTTCAGCACAACTGAGAGAGTGAACACAGCTTTGTAAGAAATATCTGATCACACATGCAGATGATCAGTCTTCAAGGTTCTGCTGTAACTGTGCACACTCTGATATTCAGCTTCTCTGAAGTCTGTGCATTTCTAGCAGTCTTTGCATCAAATGCAATAATTGTCTGTATCACAGGCATGATACTCTCTGCTTCTTTGAAGAGAAAAATTAATAGTTGTGAAGAGATTGAGTGTTATAAATATTAATGATATAAGTGTGAGTTTTCTTTATTTTTTCTTTATTAATCTCTAAATTGCATTCATAGCCCTGTTTATTTTCTTATTTTTTAGCTTTAATAAGAACATGTTTTCTTCTTCTCTTGTATATACTGCAGACTGTTCATTCCAGTAGAAACTCATCATCTTATAGACTAGGATTTACAAATAACAGTATTAATATCTTTATCATAATCAGATTCTTAGTGAAGACTGTGTTATTCTGACTTATCAGAATTCACAGTATGAAAGTCATGTCTCAGCTTCTGCAGATGTCTTATCTGTCTGAATAATTCTCAAGTGAACTCATTCATCTTATCAGAATACTCTTATCACTGAATCTTGAATCAGAGCTCATGATCTCACTTCTCTGAGTTAATAATTTCTTTGACCTGATATTCTCTTTTACTCTCTAGTGCTTTATGAACAGAGTGATGAGTCACAGAGTTCTCTTCTAAGAATTCCTTATATTCACAGAGTAAAGAGACATGAAAAACATTATACATCTATAACTCAGATGATAGTTTCAATCTGTAGAACTGTAAACTAACTTTCTTCATAATCTTGTAAGACTCTGTCTGCAAGAGATTCAGCTTCTTACTAGATCTCTATATGATAATATTTTCTAGACTCAGTCAGACTCTATCATCTTTCTTAAAACTCTTTACAATGTGCTTGAAGTCATAGTATCTCTTCTAATACTCTTAAGTCTTTCTCAAGAATTCACAGACTTTCTCTCAGATCTTCTGAATTCTCTCAGTCTGTTCACAGGCATCACTACACTCTATAGTGTACTCTCACAGGTTCATCAAGATTATTCACAGATGAGTCTCAGTGAGCATCTCAAAGAGGGTTTTACCTGTGCTGATATGCTTTGAGTTGTTGTACATGAACTCTGTGAGTAATAATTAATACACTCAGTTATTCTGATTATAATTGACAAAGCACTGCAGATACTGTTTCAATATACTCATCAGGCATTCTGTCTGATCATCTGTCTGTTGATGAAAAGCTGTGCTTAGATCTCACAAAATCTTCAGTATAGTCATCAGATCAGACTAGAACTCTTCTGTGAAGATTGATTCTCTGTCTGAGACAATGTTTGCAGATAATTCATGCAATCAGATCACATTATAAACAAAGATATGAGTTAAATTCTTTGACTTCAAGTTCTTGTGAGTGAGTATAAAGTGTGTCATCTTGATAAAGTAATTCACTATCACCAGCACACTGTCAAAGCAGGCATCATATATGTTCTTACTTTCAGAGAGGCTTATAAGAACATTCATTTCTAGCTGTTCTCAAGGTTTTCATAGAATGAGTAGAGAAGTAAGTTCTTTATATAATCTGAACTGTACTACTCATGAACTCTGATAAACAGTACAAGAATTCACTATCTTCTTCACAAGTTCTTATATCTTCAGTCAGAAGTATTTTCTTGTAAGCAACTCATGAGTTCTAGTATCTGCAAAATGACCTGCTAGAGAAGAGTCATGATGCCTTTTAATAAGTTCTATATATAGAAACTTATTTGTAAGTACATAAATTCAGTCCTCTCTTCACAAGAGATTATTTAAGTCTCTTTAATTCTTTGTTTCTGCAGAATTAATCCCTGCTGTGAGCAGTTTCTGAATATACTGAGTATATTCATTCTTCAGTTGCAGTTCAGACAATCTGAATAGAAGATTTTATAAAAACTTATACTCTGTTTCTTCTTGCATCAGGTCTTCTGCAGTGCTTCTCAAAGCCTGTAAATTCTTCAGGTTATAGATACCCTCTTCAAGAATTCTTGTGAAGATTCTCAGAGTGTTGACTCTCAGTATTACAGAGAGTAGTTGTGTAGGCTTCTTTCCTCTCTTCTCTTTCTTCTCTCACAGAGAATTGAGAGACTCTTCAGTCAATCTCTTTGTAATACTCAGTCTGAGCATTCTGTGAAGCTTTTCTGCCTTCTCTAGTCTCTCTGTATCTGTTGCTCTGACCTTCTTAACATAGTCTGATCTGTGAGAGAGTTCATTCACTGAGTTCTTAGTTCTCTTGATATGTTCTATCTTGAATCAGAACTCACTCAGTCTCTGAGCTCAGCAAATCTGTCACTGTGAGAGTTTCTTGATTGAAGCAAACTGTTACAAGCTGTCATGATCAGTTCTAACAGTAATCACTATCACAAGACTCTTGAAGTAGTGATATCAGTGATGAAAGAATTTCACTATTATGAGAAGCTTTTAATCATGAATGTCATAGTTGATCTTCACAGATTGCATCTTCTGTGAGAAAAAGGTCACTGAAACTCAGTTCTCATTTAACTGTAGTTATGAGACTATTTCTGAAATTGCAAAGAAGAAGGCATCTGTCTTCAATCTAGTTAAGAGTAAGAGATCAAAGTGGAACAGCATCACTGTGTTCATGAATGTCTGTTTCAATCTTGCAAAGGCTCTGTGAGCTTCTGAAATAAGAAAGTTCTCACAGTTCTTTCTTCTCAACAATCTTTTCATTCTCTATTTATAAGATAACTTCTTCTTGTTTTCACTCTTCAGCATGTCTGTAAGAGCCAAGGAGATTCTCACAAATGCAAAGATAAATCATCTATAGAAATTCACAAAGCTCAGAAAGATCTGAATCTCATGAATACTAGTTGGCTTCAGCCATGATAGAATAGTCTCAACTCACAAAGATTTCATCTGAATATTATCTGTGATGATTACATATTCTAGGAAATTAATCCAGCAGGCACTGAAGTTGTACTTCACAAGCTTAACATACAGTCCTGTCTCATCTAAGACCTTCAACACACTTTGCACATGCTCAGTGTGTTCTTCCTTCTTCATGAAGTACATCACCACATCATTCAGATATATTATCACAAAGACATTCAGATATGTGTGAAGTGTTTTATTAATGAAAGACTGGAATGCTGCAGGGACATTAGTCAGACTAAAAGGCAT
This sequence comes from Blastomyces dermatitidis ER-3, assembly GCF_000003525.1. Taxonomy (NCBI): domain Eukaryota; kingdom Fungi; phylum Ascomycota; class Eurotiomycetes; order Onygenales; family Ajellomycetaceae; genus Blastomyces; species Blastomyces dermatitidis. The sequence continues at coordinate 871,870 of NW_025544775.1, forward strand.
CACTAGATATTCAAACAATCTCAGTGCAGTTCTAAAGACAGTCTTTCATTCATTCTCAGATTATATTCACAGCTGTGTATATACATTGATCACATTCAGTTGTATGAATATGACAGCTTCTGTGAGACAGTTGATCACATTCTCAATCAGAGACAGGGGGTAGCATAGACTGACCGTGTGACCGTGTCTGAGACCAGGACCAGATTTTTTGATAGTTTCATTACCAATTCAACTGATCCCATTACATGGTTTTAACATTAGATAGTAGTCCCATACTGTCCCAGTGGGACTTACTGTCTACTCTTGTCACATTTTCCAAATGAAACCATGATTTCCACTTCTCAATTTAAATTATTTTTATTGCTTTAAATGACTTTAAATCTCATTTGAGCGTTACCAAAAAGCGTTACTTTTTAAAAAATTAAAAATAGTCTAAAAAAAACCTTAAAATGTCTAAAAATAGTAACTTTATGCCAAGAATGAGACTAAATGAGACCAAATGAAACCACTTTCTCATTTTTTTCAAGTCATGATTCCATTTTAAGATCTGATATATAGTCACTTTATCTGTTTTTTTGATAGCCAGTCCCAGCGGGATTCACGCCAAGAAATGTATGAAACCAGATCAAATGGAATCAAATGTGAAATTCATGGTCCCAGCGGCCAGTCTAGAGTAGCAGCTCTTTGTTGTCTTGAAGTTCAGGTCACAGTAGTCTACACACAATCTGAGATCTTCATTCTTCTTCTTTGTGAACATCACAGAGGCTTCTACAGAGGCCTGTGAAGATCAGATGAAGTCATTCTTCAGATTCTTCTTTACATAGGTCTGCAAGACCTCTGTCTTGTGATGAGAGAGCTTATAGATTGATTCTCAGAAGGATTTCTGCTCTTCTACTAAATCTATTATCAGATTCTCCTTGCAGTGAGAAGAAAGCTCAGCTGTCTTAGCTGGGCTGAACATCTCTGTGAGATCTTGGTATTTCTCTGATATCTGAAGCTCAGTTTTCATGACCATGAGGTTCTCAGACACTTACAAAGTCATCACATAGATGAGCTTGTCTCCTCTAACTAACTCTGCAGCATCAACTGCTTCTATCTCTGTAAGTGAGTCTGTCAACACTGATTGAAAGTATAAACCTGACTTATGAACAGCTATGTGCGGATTGTGTCTTTGAAGTCATGCAAGTCTTAAATACATGTTATCTGTGATGTTCACAATAATCACAGTTTCTGTAAATCTTCTTCAGATTTTAGAGAGATCTTGTAATTCAAAGATGACTCTTACAAGTCTCTCAGTTCTCAGATCTGAGTTCTCACACTCTGCTTATTGCAAGAGCAGATTCTCAGTCTTCATCTTTCAGCTCATTCACTCTGTGAGCTTTAGAGACATCACAGTGATCTGAGATTCTGAGTTCATCAATACTTTTCATGCTTGCAGAGCAGCAGTACTGTGACACAGTCTCTTTCTGTGAGCAAGCATTTTCATTGAGAGAGTAACAGATTCAGATGTCAGCTTCAAGACTCTTAAGAAGGCTGTTGCTGACTCTGTTCATAACTTCTCAAATTTCTATTTTGATTTATTCAGACAGTTTGTGCAGAGATGTTCTGATTTAGAATAGATGAAGCAGAGTCTCTTTTTCTTAATCTCTCTGTTATACACTCTGTTCACAGAAGCTTGTGAAGCTCTTTCTCTCTACTCAGCAGTCAGATATAAATCTCTCTGTATCTTGTCATCTTTTTCTGATAAATCTGTTCTCTGTTGTTCTGACTCTTACAGAGCTAGTTGATAATCTGCTCTTCACAGGTCTGTGACTCTCACAGTGATTCATAAGTAATGAATAAGAGTCATCAGTTTCTTCAGAGTCAAGAGCTTAGAGTCTTGCTCAATGAGCTTGTTCTGTATATCTTTATTCAGTCTCTTTATAAACATCATTATTCAGGTCTTATTTCAGAGCTCTGTTTTCACAGATCTTAATTCACATCACAATTTCATGAAGTGCTGTGAGTAGTCTTCATCAGATTTCTCACCTCTTTTTCTAATATTAATGATTACAGTTCAGGTGTTCTCTATTCAGCTCACAGAGTTTCTCAACTTATTCTCTAGATAGGTCTTGAGAACAGATTATCAGAATCTCTCATGATCATTCTCTAGATAATTCAGTCAGTTCTTGGCTTCAGTATAATAGAGGCCTGTCATTATATAGATAACAGCTTCTTCATCTTTCATGTCACACAGTCAGGCTTGTGAGTCAATTTCAAATACAAACTCACAAAAGCTTTTATAGATTATGATTTGATAGATGGTCTTAAGTGATTGCAGCTTGAGAAAGTTTCTTTTCAGTTCATAGATGTCTCTGAAGATCATGTCTAGAGACTCAGTTTAAGAATGTTTGCAGATAGTAAGCATTTCTTGTAGAAAAATAGCTTAATTCTGCAAGAGATACTCAAGAATGTTCTTCACTGAGATTGATTTATTCATGAGTTTGAAGAGTTTCTCTGTCACAGATGCAGAGAATGATGTTCTGTGAGTGATTAATAAGTTCTCTGAAACTTCTTTTATGAAGATTATTCATGATTTGAGTGACTGCTTCTGAGTGTCTGCAGTAGAGTTTGCAGGGGTTGAAGCATGCAAGTTTCTAGTTCTTTCAGTTATAATAGACAGTTGCTGACTGACTGAGCTTGAAATGTAAGAATAAGTGCTCACAGGTGATTATTTGAGTGTTTACAGCTTGATGTGATATGTACTGTTAACTACTAGAAGTATTCACAGTAGGAAGATAAAATGTAGAGATCAAATGTATAATAGTATTCAAGCTGAGTTGTGAATAGTATTCATGAACTCCAGTCTATATAGTTGTGTGTAGCCAAGGGCCGCTAGCCCTATTGATTACGCGAGAGATAGGAATAGAGGTAAAGAATCCGCGAGGAGCGGGATTTCTTACAGAAAAGTGCACTCACTGTAGAAGATATGAACATACTGTTAACAGGTGTTTCATCTTACACTCTGATAAAAAGAAAAAGAAGAATGACAAGAAGAATGACAAGAAGAAAGAGAAGAAGAATGACTTGATAAGTTCTCAATCAGCAGTAAATGCAGTAATTACAAAGATTGAGTTCTATTTCTCTTTCACTATCACTGAAAAATCATTCTCTAGATCTTGATATTTGAACATATATGCAAGCCTGAATATGACAGATGAGCTTCATTCTTTCTTAAATATCAAACCTTTTAATGACAACATCTCTGTTGATTCTGTGACTGAGAGAACTGAGTTTGTCAAGAAGATTAAGACTGTCATCTTGAAGATTGAGAGTGATAATGTTAACTTGCAGAATATTCATTATATTTCTAATATTACAGTTAATCTGCTCTTATTTGCAAAGCTTGAAGATCAGAGATTTTAATTTACATTATCTTTCACTATTCTCTCATTTTTCATTTGCAGAGTCTTAAACAGCATTATTTTTCATACAGTTCAGATCACTCAGAACAACATATATAAAGTCAATAAGCAGAAGTTTAATGAGAATCTCAATTATCTGAACAGAGCAGTCAAGTACATTGTGATGATGCCTCATAAGTACAATTTTGATTGAAAAGTTGATCTTTCTGTGACTGCTGTCACTACTGTTAATAATGTTGATTCTGTGAATACAAAAACATAGACATCAAAGATATCAAAGACTCTTTTGAATTGATATTACAATCTCAGTCATATTCACACTGATGCTATAATTGCTATAGCCAAGAATCCCCATACTGAAGTCACAATTAAAGATTCTAAGACTAAGTTCTTTTGCAAGAAATGTGTTAAGACTGATATAATACAAGATTATTTAAAAACACTGATACCTAGATCTATCTGACTCATTGAAAAGATTCATATTAATCTTGCAGATAGCAGACATACATTGAAAGATCTCTCTGATCATCTCTTAGAGTCTCATCAGAGAACTAAATACTGAATACTTATTACCTGTGATGTGACTCACTACTGTTGAATATATTTTTTAAAATTCAAGAATGAGACTGTTCAATACTTTGAGTTGTGGCTCAGATTCATGAGTAATCTCAGATATACAGCTCCTGCTTTTCTACAGACTGATATTGATGATGTTTTCCAATTCACATGTATACACACAGTTATGAATTCATATGATATCAAATAAGAATCAACAGCATCACATTCATCACATTAGAATGATGTTTCTGAACATGAAATCTACACTATTATGAGACAGGTTAGAGCTGCTCTTTTGAGAGATAATCTCTCTAAGAAGTTCTGAACAGATGTTCTAGAGATAGTGATTATAATAATCAATAATACTCTTACATCTACAGTTCTTTACAACTTGAAATTTTGATTCTCTACTGTAGAGATTTCTGTGATTTCAAGTTCATATAAGATTTCTTAATATGCACTTATGAATATCTCACTGAATATGAGACATTTTCACTGATTGAGTGCAGAGGTTTTTATTCACTTGCATGAATCTCAGCAGCTCATGAATAAGCTCTCTTCACATGCTGATTTGTATTGTATCATTGAATTCAGTGGCACATTAATATATTATCTATGACATTCTGAATCTGACAAGATTATTATCAGTAATGATGTGAGATTCTTGATCACTGAAAAATCAGTCATTATATCTGTGAAACTCATTAATCATGTTGTTGAACTGATTGTCACATCTGTGACACTCATTAATAATATCAGTGAATCAGAACCTGATATTCATCTGATTGATGATGAAGATGCTCTCAATATTGATAATCTGAATTTCACATAATTGCAGCCCGCGAAATTACTGACTATATATACTTCAAGTTTTATTATGAGTAATCTTCTGAAGTTCTATAAGAATGCTATATCTCAGTGAGAGAGAGTAAAAGATTGTTAAAAGAAGTTCATACAATACAAGATTACTGATCTGAAAAGATATAATATATGAAGTTTAATCTCTAGATCAGATATTCTGAGAAATGAACTGATTACTCTGAGTTATTAAGTGTTTCTTGAGAAAGATAAATCTGTGAACCTGAATACTGATTCTGATAATATTCTTAGAAAATCATATTAAGTGATTTATAATAACTGACTTAAGAAGAATTCTAGAGAAGAGATCTACACTTCTGTTATCACTGATACTGTCAATTGTATTCTTTTTGTAATAGCAGTACTATATGGTTGAACACTCTGTTAAGTAGATATAGTGATAACATATCTTTATAAGCATCTTACTAAGAAGATCTATATGAGATAACTCACTGAATTTGAGACAGATTCACTGAAAACACTTGTCTGCATAATTGAGAGTAGTCTATACAGTCTGAACTCTGCAGTGAAGATCTGATATAATTACTTAACAGCTCTGTTAAGTAATCTCAGATTTACAGTCAGTGCTCATGATTCAGCACTCTGATATCATACATTCAGATATCATCTCTATATAATGATCTATGTTGATGATCTCAACATCATATCTGAAGCTTCTGAGAATACTGATTGACTAGTGAGTATGCTTAGTAAGAAATTGAAAGTCAAGAATCTACATCAGTCAATCAAGTATTTAGATATGAAGATTAATTGTTCAGATAAGAGAATTAATTTAATACATTGTCAATATATTAAATATCTTATTAAAGATTTCTACCTTGATGATGCAGCTGTTATCAGAATATCAATGAAGAATAGATTCTGTATTAATAATTCCTCTATATCTGAGAAAGAGACTGATTTCATAATTTAGTGATATCAACATGATGTGAGTTACTTGTAATATCTTGCAGTTAAAACACATTCTGATATCACTTGTGCTGCCTCACTACTCGCTCAACAGAATGTTGATTCAATATCTCAATATTGAAAGGCTCTATTACATGTTATACATTATTTGAAAGAGATTATGAATCTGGGCATTTTCTACAGATGCGGCCCGTATGAGGGTTCTGTTTCTTCCGTCTCTTTTATTTCTTCCGTTTCTTCTGTTTCTTCTGTTCCTTCTGTTTCTTTCATTTCTACCGATTTTTCCGTTCCTACCGATTTTTTTATTTCTACCAATTCTTCCATTACCTCTGATTTCCCTGATGATTTCTATCTACTCTTCAGCTACTCGGATTCTGATTGAGCCGGCCTCTTGAATGATGATAGGAAATCAACATTCAGCTACATTTTTAAGCTCACAGATGACCTGATTTCATGATGTTCAGTAAAGCAATCTTGTATATCTCTAAGTTTCAATGAGACTGAATATATGACTCTTAGTAAGATGATCTGTGAGGCAACATGAATTCAGAATCTTATAATTGAGCTTGATTTCATCACTATATCTCTGATATGAATTCTTGCTGATAATAAGAATGTTATAGATCTCATAAGAGTGACAGTCATTACAGTCTGAAGTAAGCATATTAACACATGTTTTCATTTTTTATGTTAGCAGTTGAATCAGAGAATTATTGATTTAGAATACATTCTCATCACTCAGATAGCAGTGAATGAACTCATTAAATCTCTAGACAATGTAGTATTTACATGATTCATGATTTTACTAGATTTTACAGGTATAAAAGTTGAAAATGTTTAATTTTACATTTGTATTTGGTTTTGACAGACTATCTTGATGATTTGAGTGTTTTTGTATGTGATTCTTGTTATCTCAAGAGAGAGTATTGACTCTTACAGCTGTTATAGTTAGCAATCTCACTAGATCACATAACTCATCACTATATTATGTTCTTATAGATAGATCTATTAATACACAATCTTTAACTATTCTACAATATCATGTTCTTACTGTGTCTGTTTGTTATCTACAGAGATAATTATACATTTCTTAAATCACTTCTGACTCTTTATACAAGACTGATATAATATAGAAGCTATTTTCTTACAGATCTACAGAATAATAATATTCTGATTAGTGAAATTCTTAAGATTGATAGTCTGTGAAGTGATTAGCTTATCATTATTTATTCATCAGTGTAACTTTTACTTAACAGATAACTGTCTTAAATCTTTAATCAATTACTGACTGAATAAAATGAAAAATTCATGATTAATAAATAATATCTTCTCACTACATTCTGTAAGTCTTTCAATGATTAAGACAGTATTTACAAGCCTCTTTACAGTTGAGTTCTGCATAATTGATATACTCAGATGAGTGAGCTTATCATTCTGTTAAAAGTACAAGTCAGTCTTGTCATTATAATACAGACATCTCATACATATTATATTATACAGTCAAGATATCTAGTCACTCTTAATATTCTTCTTTCATTCTGACTTTCTCAAAACATCATCACTCAGAGTCTTATACTGCTTTTAACTAGCTCTTCAGTGCTTCTTATTCTCTTCTGTTGATAACAGTTCTTCAGTATTCATATTTATCTGTTCAGCTTCTGCTTTCAGTTCTACTTACAGCTCTTTATCACTGACTGCTTTTACAGCAGTCTTCTGACTCTCTTCTCTCTTATTCATCTTAATATCTTCTTCTGAAAACTGGTGTATAAATAATCATAACTTTTTCAAATAAGTAAACAGTGTTATAAGCTTTCACATCACAGTTTTAGACTCTTCTTGACTCTTTAAGCTTCTATTATATAATTCATCTGTTAACTCTTCTACAGTGATATCATACAGTCTAGCTGAGTGATAATAAGATATCACTGTCTTTCTCTTATCTTGATCTTTGATTACTTTATATGTGAAAAGATAAGTTAATAGTATCAGAAGCTTATCTATCTGAAATTCTAACTCTTTATCTTTATTATTTTCTTTCATCTCATTCTCATCTATCTTCTCTTTATCAGTCTTCTTACTTGTCTTCTCTTCTCTATTACTTATATGAAGAAGAGTATCATACTTCTTCTGACTTAATAACTGAAATAATTTCTCTAAGATCAAGATCTTTTTCATTATACTTACTGCATCTGTCTTCACAGCTGTTGACTTCTTCTTAAGACTTATCATTTTCATAATCTAATCTTCTATATATCATGATTTTTGCTAATTCTGCTATATTAAATTTTAGCAAGATGTGTGAGAAATAAGAGAAGAATAAGAAGAAAGTGATTATAATATATATATTGATATAATCATTCATCTACACTGATTTCTATCACTTACAGAATCTTTTCTCTATTATAATGAAACTTTCATTCTCATCTATCTTATCAAAGAACTCTTTCTTATTCAAGCTTCTTATAATTTCTTTACAATCTCTTTCTTTTCTTACAGTTATTTTTAGATTAAAGAACTTCTATCTCTTTCTTATTATTTCTTTTTAAATTATTCTTACATCTTTCACTCTTTATAGAGATAAACAATTCTTATATCTAATTATTCTTTATATAAATAAGTGATTCTATCACTCAGTCTTCTCTTTTCTATAATATCTGCAGTATATGTAAACAGACTAGCACTTCTGAATAATATTCACTTTATTGAACCTAGTGCTTATAATATCTATCATCTTTTTTCAATGTTATTTTTTCTTCTTCACAGACACATTCTTTCAGATAGAGAGACTGTGATGTGCTTTCACTCTCTATTTAAGTCAATTCTCTATTCAGCTCTAGCTTCTGCTTTATTTCTTACTGTTTTCTGAAGCTTTCACTTCTATCTTCTCTCTCTGTTCTTCTCTTTATATATGATTACTTCTTCTATGAGAGCTTTCACTTCTTCTCTACAGAGTCTTTATTCTTTTCTTCATATGTGATCACTTCTTCTATGAGAGTATTCACTTCTTCTCTACAGAGTCTCTGTTCTTCTCTTCATAGATAATTACTCTCTATTTAAGTCAATTCTCTATTCAGCTCTAGCTTTCACTTCATCTCTTACTGTTTTCTAAAGCTTTCACTTCTATCTTCTCTCTCTGTTCTTCTCTTTATATGCAATTACTTCTTCTATGAGAGTTAATCTCTATAAAACAATCACTGTATATATAAGAGTGTACACTCATCTCTCATCTTTTAGAGAATAAGATAAGTTTTTACCCTTATATCTGACTCTACATAGCAGCGTATGCTATAAGAAGTAATATTATAATATAATGATAAAGATATTCTATAATTATATATCTTCATATGTCAGAGATATAATTTTAAATTTTAAATTACTTTTATATGTATTAACAGCTCTTTATAACTGCTTCTCAGTGTAATTAGAAGATTTAGACATAATTATAATTAATAATAATTATTTAAAGATGAAGAATGAAGATATTGAAAATATTTTCTATATAGTGTGATTTTCTGTACACTGTGATACACTCACTACAGAGAGTGAGTAAGCATGACACAGTTATAAATCAATTTTAATCAGCTGTCACACTATGCCATGCCATGTGAGAGAGGTTGAACGTGGTTGGTTGTTGTTGTTATCTTCTAACTAACTAGCAGCTAGTGGAAGCTAAATATATGTGTGTGGGTCACGTGGGTTAGGGCTTGTGTAGTAGCTCCAACATGCCACAGTATTTTCTGATTTCTATTATTTAGCTAGTAATCTTCAATCAAGCAAGCTTTACACCTTTCACACAAAACTTTTGAAAAAAACCTCCGTATAGAACCTTTAGACATGAAGAATTCAAATTCAATATCATTAGATAATATTTCATCATAGAATTCTATTAAATACGTATTTTTACACAAAATAAAACTATGGAAAAAAAAATCACGGCGGTCTATCGAGACCACCAACATTCCCGGGCTGCACAGTTGAACGGGCGGTTATGAAGCTTTATCGATAAGAAACTAGCTGTGGCGGGGAAGCTCCGGCTGGGTGCGGCTCCCTCCGATGGAATATGGGAACAATTCACAATTCTGGGGAAAGAAATGTTTATATATAATTAACTGCCTGTATCCAACTCAATTGATAGAACCATATATACCCGCAAAGTACAACATTATTGTTAAAAATTGTTTATTATTATTCTCAATTTCCCCTTACCATATTATATTAGAGCAGCTGCCACGATTCCCAACGAATACATTCTCATATGTATAGACTCTCCTGTTAAAACCGTCAGGTAAAGAGAAAAAAGTATTAAAAAAGACACCATGTCAGCACAGGATCCTGGCTTCATCGCAGCTCTGGAAGAGGCCAAGAAGAGCGCTGCAGTAGGCGGCATCCCCATCGGCGCCTGTCTAGTCGCCAGGGACGGCAAGATCCTGGGCCGCGGCCACAACATGCGCGTGCAGAAAGGGAGCGCTACTTTACATGTCTGTTCCCCTTTTTTTTTTCCCTCTTGTTGGTTTATTCTATTGTTTCGAAATTCGTTCATTCTTTAGATAATTCTATATACGGGGAGTATAACAAACAGGGGGATATTTCAAAATTATACCCAAAATGACTCTCCATACTGAATTACAATATATAAGTTAACTAAAACCAAAATTCCCGCCTTAATAGGGTGAGATCGCCGCACTCGAAAACTCCGGCCGGCTACCGGCCTCCACCTACGTTGGCGCAACAATGTACACCACCATGTCCCCGTGCGACATGTGCACCGGTGCCTGCGTGCTATACAAGTTGAAGCGGGTTGTGGTGGGTGAGAACACCACGTTCATGGGCGGCGAGCAGTACCTGATTAATAGAGGGGTGGAAGTTGTTGTGCTGGATAATAAGGAGTGTATAGAGATGGTGCAGAAGTTTATTCAGGAGAGGCCTGACATTTGGTGAGTGGACTGGGAAGACGGCTATTTTGTTTTTTATTTTTGCTTCTTGGTGTAGTCTATTGGATTGTGCTGATCGGGTTTTGTTTATTAGGAAGGATGATCTTGGGCTGTGAGACTATAACGTTGGACTGGATAAACGCAGAGGTAGAAAGAAGAAAGGGGGTTTAGATTTTAAATATAGGCGCGGACTTTTGGATTGGATTGGATCACCATAAACATATGTCAATGCGTTCTGTATGTTGATTTTTTCTAGCTGATGTTTGTGTACATATCATGACCGTAAACAAGCTCGAAGCTTCCCCCCTTGATCTTTTCTATCTAACTTTTTGTAACCTTCCATTGGCCCTTTTATTCTCTCATTCATGCGGATGTTAGGCGGTGAATTTCCCGGAAGTAGAATTTCAAGTCCTCTGGGTCAACAAGAGGAGTAATTCCTATAATTCCTGGGTATTAGTATCCATACATCTTCATTTCCCTTTCCAAACCAACTAAATCCATAGGGTAATATGATTTACGTACCATGACCCAAATTTGCAATCCATCCACGCTTCTCACCCCAGAAGCCCTGCACCATATTTTCCACAATCGCAGTAATCGACTCACGGGTGCCATACAAGCAGCCCGGATCCGCATTGCCCTGCAACGTAACCCTGCCTCGGGCAATTTTCATAGCTTCCGCCGGATCATGCAACCAATCCAGGCCCACAACATTATACCCAGAGTCACACAGCGCATCCAGCGCATACCACGCCCCCTTCGCGAAGACCGTCATGGGCACGACCTCCTGGCCCATCCCCGCCAGCCTCTTCGGCAAATTCGCAGAGATATAGCGCAGATATGGCAGCGAGAATTCCGCAAACGACGACGGCGACAGCTCGCCAGCCCACGAGTCGAAGACCTGCACGAGTTGCGCACCCGCCGCGACCTGCAGGGCAAGGTATTCGACGCAGATCTCTGCAATCTTCTGCAGCAGCGCCTTCGTCGCCTCGGGATATCGATACACCCACGTCTTGGACTGGATGAACATTTTGCTCCCGCCCCCTTCGACCATATAGCAGAGCAGGGTCCAGGGTGAGCCGCAGAAGCCGATCAGCGGTACGCGGCCCTTCAGCTTGTGTCGTGTGAGTGTGATGGCTTTGTAGACGTAGTCGAGTTCTTTTGCGACGTCGACTTTCTTGTCTAGCACCTGGCGGTACTGCGGGTCGTCGGGGGATTTTAGTGGTTCCGGGAAGCTGGGCCCTTTCTTGTCGATCATTTCGACGGTCATTCCCATGGCCTGTGGGATGACGAGGATGTCGGAGAAGATGATGGCGGCATCAATGAGCCCTGAATAGCGCTCGATGGGCTGTAAAGTGAGAGTGGAGGCGATTTCGGGGGAGCGACAGCATTCGAAGAAGTCATTTTTGGCCTTTACCTGATGGTATTCGGGGAGGTAGCGGCCAGCTGTGGGAAGCGGTGTGTTAAGTTAGTAATTGGTCCTATCTGGCTATGAATTTTTTTTATGATTATTTCATTTTTCCGTCCTACACCATCGGGTTTCATCGTTTCTCTCTCTTTTCTCTTTGAATAGGTGCAAAGGCCGGGAGTTGAAGGGATTGGAGGGGGAGCGGTGGGGTAAAATTGGCGAACCTTGTCGCATAATCCATATTGGAGGGCGTTCTATCTTCTCGCCTAGAAATCACAACATCAATTAGCCACTATATTAACTGACGGGATCTTAATGAGCATGTACCTCGAGCAGCTCTGAGAAGAAGATCATTTTGAAGGGGTTCGAATTGATGCGACGACATTTTGGGGGGGGGAGTGAGTTGGTGTTGCGAATGGAGGAGAGACGAGAGAAAATAAGTTGTGACGAAATAGTTCCGACTACTACGGAGCCTGGAACGGGAAGATTTAGATAAAGAGTTCGAGAGCAGGCATTTATTTTCCACATGCAATATTCCCCCCCTCTTATCCAGTCATATCTTTTTATTTTGTTATTTTTGAAACAATGGAAATAATATATACCCAGAAGTTGATTAATTAAGAGTATCAGGTTCCTGTTTCAATTGTTTATAAAATTTTCTCTATGCGCAGATTTCATAACTTGCATACAGGACTATAAAATCGGGTAGTAGATTCAATGAACGCTTTGGGGAATTCATTCATCGTCCCCTTTCCCCCACTTCCTCAGATTCCCGACACTATATAACGTAGGTGTGAGGGCCTGCGCATGCTTTTTTGCCTCCTTTTCATCTTCAGAACTAGCTACAGCAAAAGTACCACGATTGCTGACCGCCATGGCCATCTTGCTGTCAACCTCTGTCCACTTAAACTCTTCTCGTTCCCACGTTACTGAAAACACCTGAAGAAGTTGTTGCTCTGTATCTGGCGATTTTCGCTGGTCCGTTGTGGATCCAGGCTTGTGTACATTGTCGACCGATACGATAATGTTGCCCTTGTTATCAGGTGACACGACCCCAAATGCATTCCCTGAAAGATGGACGGGTTTTTGCGCGGTAATGTTACCATCAGGATTAAACCTGAATGGAAAGAGTTTTGGGATCCTGGCGCGAAAAAACGTTAGCTTATCGACGTTCATACATACACATCCAAATATCCGGTCTGTATTACCTACCCTTCTAAAGTTACGAGAATTGCACCGGGTGCCTTCTCGCTCAAGGAAGAATTGTCTGTAAAGGAGACCGTATATATTCCATTTATCGCAATTCCTGGTGCGGACGGTTCCGCTGCGGTAGCAGACTCTTCGTTCGATTCCTTAACAATGCCGTCTAGTGGAATCGGAATCTTTTGCAGAAGTTTTCCTTCTGCCCAACGCCACGCCAGAATATAATCATCCCCCCCACCGGATACTAAAGTCGACGCGCTCCATGGCAGGACACATAATCTACTCACAAATGCCGTATGACCTAAACAGTAGGTCTGAATTATATGGGATTGAGGGGGCCCTCGGGAGACCCGAATATGCTCATCTCGGTCTGCAGTTATTATAAAAGGTCGGCAAACAGCGGATTCGGAATCGACGCCTAAGTCCACGTATGCGACGTCAGTGAGCATGGACACATGTCCTAGCAGTAGTTTGAGTTCGAATGTAGGGCTGGCTTTCTCAGTTGAAATCTTCGCGCCGAGTTTCAGCTGCTGCTCGAGCGCTTGCAGATTGCGCTTCGTATGAACTGTGAGTACAGAAGCAGATGGCTGAGCTGGGTGTGAGAGCTGCGCGCTTTTCTTGGGAGGTGGTTTATAGTCTTCTCTTGGGAAGAGTGGGAGAGAGTAGACGTCTCCGAATTTATCTCCACATATAATGGTAGATTCGTCGCTGGACAGTACAACTGCGCATGGTCGTTTGGGCATACATCTATGCTTTTGTTAGTACAGTTGACGAGTATCTTTTCATGTTCCGAGGTTTATCAAGTAATACTTACCGTTCGCTCAACTGAGAGAGCACTCCGCTCGTGTTCACCTCAAAGACCCGGATGCATTTATCTTCTGCAGTAACTACAACGACGTGGTTCCCGGATTTTGAGGCTGTCACAATTGGGATCGTCGACCAGGCCAGTTTCGACTCTTGCGATTTATCTGGCCCGTTTGCTTTACCCTCGTATGCCGTGGTTCCTTCAACGCTGGCAGCTTCCTGTTGGGTTGTTGGTGAAAGTTTCCGCCTTTTCTCACGAGGCTCACTACTTTCAGCATTGCCCTGACTATGCGAGTCTGCATTGGTTGCATGAGGGACCTTGGTCGCCGCCATCTCTTTATTCGACGGCCAGACAGAGAGCGACTTACCTGTGTGGCCATCTAGCACATAGAGCCTTGGTCCAGCAGCGCCCACGAGGAAATTTGGAGCTTCCCGCGCCCGATTTCCCAGGCATTGTATGCACTGGAAGGGGTGCTGGAAAGGCATGGTCTGATAATTGAACTACGAATGCGAACGTATGTTCTAAGGATCGTTGTTCCGCTGTGTAATTTTTCTTGTCTGTCTCGCGGATGATGCGCTAATGAAGTCCGGTCTTGGCGAGTTCTAGGGCCTGTTGAAAGCTCGCCAAATGAACACGATGTGGTAATAATCCGCAGATGAATCAGATCTATGCTAGCTAAGAATTTTGCAACTGAGGAAAGGGGTACGGAGTATAGTCTACTGCGTATATAAGAACAATTAAGCGTAGTTCAATTCATCTTCCAATGGAAGGGATCTACTATCCACGGCTTGTTTCTGGCGGGTTGGGCGATGGATGGAGTGAAATCCACGTGACCGAGGCTTGGCCCTAGTTAGCCGAAATCCACAAGAACAAAAATCCCGATCACAATCTTTCGGAAAAAGATTAACCATCACCAACCTCTATATCAACACCTCCAATTCCCTCCCACGATATTTACCTCGCCCTTAAACATCCTATCTTCATCCCAATAAGAAGACATGGGGGGCAGGTCCGCTAACAAATCTGCTTACTTCGAGAAGCTGAAGACGCTGCTCGATGAGTACCGCTCAGTCCTCATCGTCACCGTCGACAATGTCAGCTCGCAGCAGATGCACGAAATCCGCCTCAGCCTAAGAGGCGAGGCCGTCGTTCTCATGGGAAAGAACACCATGGTATGCCAATCAAGAAGCGATACTCCCTCCCGGAAGCGGATTGCTAACAATTGATCTCCAATTAGGTTCGCCGTGCCATCAAGGGCTTTGTCGCGGATAACCCAGAATATGAACGTCTCTTGCCTCACGTCAAGGGCAATGTTGGCTTCATCTTCACCAACGCTGACTTGAAAGAAGTCAGAGAGAAGGTTCTTTCTAACAGAATTGCTGCCCCTGCTCGTGCCGGTGCCATCGCTCCCTTGGATGTCTATGTCCCTGCTGGCAACACTGGCATGGAACCCGGAAAAACCTCTTTCTTCCAGGCTCTCGGTGTCCCTACCAAGATTGCTCGTGGTACCATTGAAATCACCGCCGATCTAAAGCTTGTTGAGGCTGGCTCGAAAGTTGGTGCTTCCGAGGCCACCCTCCTCAACATGTTGAACATCTCTCCGTTCACCTACGGTATGTCTGTTGTCCAGATCTACGATGAGGGCCAGACCTTCAGCCCGGAGGTTTTGGACGTTGGCGAGGAGCAGCTGTTGGCCACCCTCCAGTCTGCCATCCGCACCATCACCACCATCTCTCTGGCTACCAACTTCCCCACCCTGCCATCCGTCATGCACTCGGTTGTCAACTCCTACAAGAACCTGCTTGCGATTGCGGTCGAGACCGAATACGGCTGGAGCGAGATCGAAGAGCTCAAGGATCGCATTGCCAATCCTGAGGCCTATGCTGTCGCTGCTCCAGTTGCCGAAGCTGGAAAAGGGGAAGAGGCCAAGGAGGAAGCCAAGGCAGAGTCTGAGGAAGAGGAAAGCGACGAAGAAGAAGGTATGAAAATAGCCCTATCACGGAAAAAATTTCTTGTCCGTATTTTCAATTTTCCACATGTATACTGACTGTTGGCTATAGGATTTGGTGACCTTTTCGGTTAAATGCAAAAGTGCATTGGTCGAATTACAGAACATTGAAGCAAACGAATGTAGTATATCTATAGCCGTTATTTCCTTGCGCATTAGAGCTAAATGCGAAAATTATGCATATTTTTGATCCAAGCTCACCTGTCAATGCGACTTGCAAATTGACATGTGATTTCGTTCATAAATTATATTTACGCGACGCACCAATGTTTCACGCCAAACAAACATGCCATACTCACCAATCCCAAAAACAAGTAGTAAGTGTATCCAAATATCCTATTTTCCCATTTTCTCCGACCCCGCACATATTTTTCCTAGTGATAAATGCAATACTCCCCCGCTTCCCTGGCGAATGATTAAATCTTTTTAACCCCAATTCTTCCATGAAGATCAACTAAATAGCAACAACAACACTCTAATTTTTTAATGACGCCTCACTTCTTTAACGCATTGTTCCTTCGCATTCTTCATATTTTTTAAAGTCTAGAAGCTAATTCAGACCAGGTTGCCATTCTACACGCTCAAGGTATAGAATTTTTCCGCCCTCCCTGGCTGACTCTGGCCCGATCTTTCGTAGAATTCTGCTTCCCCGTCGAGCAAACGAAGCACGTAGTCGAAGGCCAATTTCTTGATCTCCCCCTGGCCGTTATCCTATGTCAGGAAAGGGATAAGAATTCGTATAATATAATCCATAAAATGGGTTTCCCACCTTGTGCACGCATTTTTTATTGTTGCTTTTCTAGTCATTCTTGTGACTCGTCTTATGTGAATTCAATGTCAAGCCAACCCTTATTTCCAACTGAGTTTGGAGGATCATCTATTACGAAATGAATACAGCCCAAATTGCTGCCACATACATACCTTTGTTCCCTACATATGTGACTTACTGTAACTGGAGGGTCCGAATCTCATCGTTTCATATAGCAAGTTATTTATATCTGTGGCGTTCTGGTATCCGTTTCCAGTATAATGCGAGGGAACGTATTCAGGAAGAAAGCGGTAAATGCGGAGGGGTCATCACAATCGGGCACGGGACGATGCTAGGAACATGAACAACAACATATCAATAGTCAAATTTGCATCAGGTTATATCACTGGCATATAAATACAAGCGCGGCAATATCCGTCTCCCTATCCTCCCGCTACGTACAGTACAACCAATCGATTCCCCTATCCCCCACATTGCTTGGAGTAAACAACAGACATAAACAACATATCCCAAAATGTGTTCATCTACTGTCCCCATTTCCAAGTCTACTTTCCCCCACCTTCATCCCCACTCTTCCCAAACCGTCCACCTAGTCCACCCAAATCCCTCCGAAAGAACTTTCCAATATTTTTGAGATTCTCATTCAGGTTCGTTGACCCCAGTCCGGTACCTTCTATACCGTCCCCTCGATGCCCTAAGCTTGCCCCTAACCCGACCACCGGAGTCCCCGTCCCTGGTGGGGAGGTCGCTGTGGGAATACCGGAGCCGCCAACGGCAGAGCCACCCACAAGAGGAGTCCCCAGCCTATCTACACCATCTCTGGCTGCGGATATGAGAGCAGAGCCGAGGCTTGAAGCATCGAATCGGCCTGGAAGAGCGCCTGTTGCTAGTGAGGTGCCGCCAGCTCCACCTAGGTTGCTCAAACCCAGGCCTTGGGATACAGAGGAGGAGGGGGCGGTGGACGACGGCGCCGGGGGCTGAAACTGTGTGAAGAGCGGATTGTTTTGTTGTAGGTTGGATGCGTGGCGGTCGGACGATTTGTGGATTTGAAACAGTTCCACGAGTTGGTTTTGTTCCTGTTTATTTCGGATTCCTTTGACTTCGAGGATTCTCCTGAAGTTTGTGTCGCTTCGGTCAGCGATGTGAATGAGATAAGCCTGTACCAGGGCTTCCGGCGGGGTGGCTCGGACTTGGAGAGTCTTGAGGAGAGGGTCGACTTTTTGGAAGGATGTGTTGAGTCGCTTGGTGAATCCGGCTGGTGGGGGCGAGAGAAGATTGGCGATTCCGCTTTTTATTGTGTAAGCGTCAAGGAGCATCTGTGAGATTTGTTAGCTGCGGGAAAGTTCGATTGTCTGATTTGATTAAGGAGGAGCCGCTCTTACTTGCTCAGCACCAGTCTCTGATACGGGCTTGCACTGGAAGATATTAGCCATGTAGGTGCTTGAAAGGTGCTCCACGAAATTATCAGCAAATGCTCGCGCATACTGCTGCTTATGCAGCATTTTTAGGATTTCCTCAGATTGTGACTTGGCACTGCTTAACAATACTGCAACAAAGGAGCTCTGGTCGCTGACGGTTTCTAACTTGTTCCAGGCTGTATTTCGCATCTCTTTCCACGATGGTTCCAATCCAACTTCGACTTTTCGCACCAGTCCGCGTACAGCTGAACTGGCAATGCCCATAAAAGCATCGGCTTGGCTCTGTAGGTCGACACTTTGCTTAAAGCGCTCGTCGATCCGTCCTTTAATTTTATCTTCGAGCTGGTTGCATGTGGAGTAGCAGTAATCGGCTGTGTTTAAGACAAGTATCAGGTCTTCTAAAGAGGGAGTTTTGGAAGGAGTCTGTCCACTTGCGCGTTCAGTGACGAAATACAAGAGCACTTGCTGGGCATATTGATCCAAATATTTTGCAAATAGCTTCGACAGCTCTGATAAACTAGCACCGGTGGATAATTTCGCACACTGTGCGAGGGATTGTCGATAAAATGTGAAGAGTTCGGTAGAAGAAGGAATAACTAGGCGTGACGTAAACTCCTCATCTGGAGGTTTTATTGGTTGTTGTCGATATTTCGGTATCAGCGCAGATAGCTGTTTGTCCTGAGCTTCGATCCATACGCTAAGGTACGGTTCAAAAGCTTCAGATATCGACTGGCCAAATACAGGAGATTCACTCGATGTAAATGTGTCGGAAGACGCACGAGATTGCGAGGTGAATCGCCTGTCAAGGGACTGTTCAAAATCGAGGGTCGTTTGCAGGCAAGAAAGGAGAAGGTTAACGTCCAACGTTTGCCCACTTCGAACTGATCGGGATAGGATCCCTTTAAAATCTTCCCGCGTCCCTTCACAGAACACATTTGCTAGGATTTCGCCGACTTTCCAGGAAGGAGGAAATATTGACGCATGCTCTTCATCGTACGTTTTTAACATTCTTCTGAACCAAGAATACCTTCTCGAGATATTATCTAACGACCCTGCTTCCTCGTTCCCTCGAAACACCTGGCGATATTCTCTCAGTTGCGTGTTGCAGTACCAGGTTATTAACCTTGATTTGGCCATATCCCCGAAGACTTCCATAACCAAACAGCCTTCGGTCAATACGCCCTTCCTTTGCGGGATCTCCCCCTTTGCAAATATAATCTCGAAATCTTCACACACTTGCTCGAGTAGCTCTCGCTGAATATCAGCCACATTACGGCTCAGTGTAGCAATCTGATCAATGGATCTATACGACTTGAAGTGGGCCATAAGCTGGATCACAGCAGCCAGTAGCTGCGCACAGTCGCGATATTGCCTTGATTTGCTCAGCGCTTTCAATTGCTCGTACGCAATAGTGAGCATTTGCAGTCTCTTCAATGCCGTCATCGACAGAGTTAAGTTCTTCTTCGCATTATCCAGTTGTTTAATCTCCGCTGTCATCTCTGTGATGGCTTGTTCTGTCTTTAAAGCCCGCTCGCGGACGTCATCAATCTTCTTAAATAGTTCAGTCATGTCTGTTTTTGCTGTTTGTACTCGCTGCACGCTTTCTGCATTGGAAGCAGCTTGTCGTTCGACGAGCGAAGCGATATCACTGTCGAGCTCATCTTGGTACGTTTGGAGCGCTTCGGATGTTTTGTATACTGATGCGAGGGCGGAGGGGTGAGAGAAGATGGCATTAAGGTGGTCTATTGGATCGTAGTCGGCTACAAAAATCACTGTCAGCTCGGTATATGAGATTCAAAGAACTATTGCTAGCTTGCCTCCATCTAGTGGATCCGGATTGGACACGCCGTTCTCCGTCATGAGGGCGGTGGTGGGTGACATCCCAATGAATTGGACGTCACACCCGGCCACATAATGCGGCTCACTCTGGTAACATGTGGTCTTATGCGAATACTCAATATATATGGTTCATAGGGACCATCGATGTAGATTGGTTGTTCTGTGAGCTATACATAAAGTGTTTGCCTGTAGATTATTGGACACAGCCGTAGATACGCAGGTCGGCTGAACTATCACGTGACATATTTGGAGATCTCCTTTTCAAACTTATAAAAATGGGGGAAATACGATATGTTGCTTATATTACTACAATTTAAGTATGGGACTTCGAAATAGTTTATGTAGTCGCTTATCTAACTGATACATCTCAGATAATTGTACCTTGCTACCGTGGCAAGTTGGTCTTCCATTGGTCCTGCATCGAAACGAATTTCTATATCTAACTGAACCTAACCCCTTTGAGTGCAGCAACAATACCGTTTCGTAGTGCCTTCAGATATAAACTTCAAAAGTAGCAAAACACAAACACCTGTAGCGCCCATTTGAGCTGGCTGCTTGTTCAGCAACAGCGCTCAGTCCAGCAGTTTCAATCTCTCTTGCCTTGGCCGCTTCCTCAGAATTACCTGATATGTTCCTTTTAGTGCTCCAGTAAATGACCGTCCCAAAATCAATAGGCGTTGCATGCTTTCTTCTATATCCCAACCCCTGCCAATAGTTCGCTATATGAATAGATTGTAATTATACTCCAGTCAAAAACGCATCCGGAGGGAGCTTTCCCTGATTCTGTCGAGTTTCCCGTGTTAGTGTCAAAGCAAATTATATGCGGGCATGCAATATGTGGATGCGACTCACCTTCAACTCTTCAAAGTTCTTCAACGCTGCTTCTATGTCCCAGTTGTTTCCAGACAAAGCCATCTCTGAATATGCTAATGTCATTTTCGTTCGGAAGCTGGTTTCCAGAATAGTTCGTTCCTTCTGGACCTGCTCTTCTGGCTTTCCAGGTACTGCTAATCCGAAACCATCTTTTGCCTCAGGATGAACTTGCTGGGTGGTGGGGATCGGGGTCGTGATAGGGCCTGGGATGGGAGCGGCGATCGGGGCCGGAATAGATGTCTGCGCAGCTTGTGGAATAGCTGCGTTCGTAGGAGGCTGTTCCGTCTCTGGAACAAATGCTTCGGACCCGCCAAATGCCCTCAAACAGAGCATGTCATTAACAACTCGTAAACCACCAACTCCACCGCCTGGTCCAAGGACGAAAGTACGATCAAAACTCCGCATTTGTGTTTTGTTCATAGCTGGTTCCTCAAATTCTTCAAACTTTCCATGGACGGTTATAAGAAGACCGCCAACCCCTGTGGCGCTCTGGCTGGTGGGATCGGGAAGACCAGGGATGGGATGGCATTCTATTAGCCACTCTTTTGGGTCTGCAAGAATATCAGGATGTTTCGTTTTTGGCAACGAGTTCCATACTTCGCGAATTTTTTCGGTACCAACGAAGATGCGGGCCATTCGCGCAGGGAGATGGCTAACTCTCAGGAGATTTCTACTTTTTCTGATGTACGAATCCCATCCTGAAACGTTATTTCCTCGCAGGCCTCGTGGAGCCACGGGATTGACGCTTAGTGAAAAGGTCGATTTGGCGTCGTAGATCCCACTCACCAGGTCGTTTCGATCGTTGTCAAATCCAGTAAAAAATGCTTTTACGAAATTTTCACCAATTCGGGATTCATCTTGGAAACTAGCAGGTTGGATCGGGATCGGAGTTTTCCGTTGAGCAGCTATTTCTTCCGTTGTTCGCACGGTAACATTATTTAGCGTTCTGAGTCTGGGATACCACTTGAGCATAGTTTCCTTGAAGTTTGGGTCAGCGCTGATTGGGTTTCCTGTAAGATCGAGAAATTCGAGATCTCTAAATTTCCACCTCCAAGCAAGTAGTGATTGAATATCCTTAAATTGGTTGTTTGATAAATCGAGATGTTTAAGAGCTGGGAATGTTTGTGATAGCGTAGTAACAGAAGTAACATTCGGAAGTTTATTCTGAGCCAGGGTGACACTGTGGACAAGATCCCTTCGTTTATCGGGAGAGTCGAATGTAAGTTCGCATATTTTCATGAGAGCCGGAAAGAATTTAGACTCCGTAGCAGCAGTGTTGAACATGCCCATGTCGAGAAGGTCTTGATCGGTGCCAAGCTGTGAAAGGTTTAAGAGTTTCCCTGGCTCAGAGTATCTCTTCCTTAAAAACGCAGTCATTCTAGCCTTTGTATCGAGGGCGGCTTCCGATAGTGGTTTCTTTTGTGTGTGACTGACACTGGAGTCGCGGTATTCTTCAATAGTAAGTGGCTCGCCCGCAAAGCTCGAACCGTTGACCTTTAAAACCCATCCCACCTGCTCCGGGCGAACTGATATAATTAAAGCATCCCCTTCGACATGTGACTAGTTAACGTTAGCAAGGCTTAATAACCTTGATAAACTGAAGGAATCCAACGGTTGTACGACATATTTAGACAGTGTCTCAATCGTCGATCTGGGGCATTCGGCGCGAAAGGGTAAACAGCCCAGGGAGGATGTATCTGCGAATACGTCGGTGGCCGCTAGAATGTGGTGTTGCACATACCTTGGAAATTTTAAATCGTGAGTGGGCCGCAGTGCCTTGGTTTGGGGGGTGGGCTCTTCTCTCGAGGAACAAAATGAGGCTTTCAATACCACCGTCGGGATTCGAAGCCGCTTTGCTGCGTTTCCATCCCCGCACGCTGACTTGAACCAACCCTTTGCCCTGTGTCCGAGGGCGACCGTGTCCGATATTCACCTGGGAGGATGCATTGCTGAAGATAGCTTTTTCCAGTGCATCCAAAGTCTTTTCTTTGTCGCCTAGCCGTCTCGGCTCTCTCCTTTGACCCAAGCCCCCAGCTCCTGGAACAGCCCTGCCCCCAGAGTCACCACGCCCGCGACTTCGTCCTCCGCGCCCTCTTCCAGACACAGCGCCATCCATGTCCAGGTCACCATCCCGATCTACGCGAGAAGGGGCCCCTCGTTTGCGAATTCCTCCTCCCCGATCTGGCGTTCCGGTGCGGCTGCGGCCGCCTTTCGTAGCTTTTGAGCTATTCATTGTGCGGGGGACAGCTGAATTATCGGCCGTAGCATTCAGTGAGATGGAATGGTATCCGTATGGCGGGCAGGAGCGGGCAAAAGTAGGTTTTATACTCGCCCCTCAGAGGAGGCAGTCGGCATGAGGTTCAAATAGTTGGAGGAGTGGAGACGTTTGGCAAACAGGGCCAGCCGAAAGAGAATATAACGCGAGAATAAAATAAGTATTGGCTAACGGTAGAGGTATATGGGCTAAATACGGCGTTGTTAAGCTGGCAGGCAGCAAGCACGGGAGGGAAGAACGCAGAAAATATATGACCGGACAAGATGGAAACAACTTTTGCCCCTGTCAAGGAGGCTCAAGTGCGGGTGTCGCTTATTGGGCACTACTAAACGCGATCACATGACGCGGCTACTTTTGGCCTATCTGGCATCAAGTTCTGGCCAATCAGCAGCTGCTTTCGTTCTCAAGGTTGGTTTGGGATTCGAGATTTCCGGGTCTCCTTTTTTACTCGATAACTTTCTTGTACTATTATTATGAAACAAATTGGTAGTCTCTAACCTGTACACTCTTGGCGCTGCCAAACCTCGTCGAATGATTCATTCGCTGAAGAAGCTAAACCTGCCAAGTTGAGGAGGTACTTGGGCAATTCCTCTTGTTAATAACGACTAGATCTCGCCTTCAGCTCCCCCTCGAGCACTCGCAATCGCGCAGTTTCCGATACAATGCCTCCTAAGTCACGGTTTGCACGACTAGACGCTTTCACAAAAACCGTCGAGGATGCGCGGATACGAACCAGATCTGGGGGGGTTGTCACAATAACTGCACTGATCATTATCTTCTTCCTCATATGGGGTGAATGGTCGGAGTACAGACGTGTAGTGGTGCTGCCAGAGTTGGTTGTTGATAAGGGCAGAGGTATGTTGCCTCTTGCGAACTGAGGATATTGCGTGGGTGCAGAGCTAAGCCGTTCAATGTTATTTAGGGGAGAGAATGGAAATTCACTTAAACGTAACTTTCCCAAATCTACCTTGTGAGCTCCTCACCCTGGATGTCATGGATATTTCCGGCGAGTATCAGACAGAGGTTGTCCATGGTGTCAATAAATTGCGCCTCAGCCCGGCAGAGGAGGGAGGCCAGGTTCTCGATATTACTGCTCTGCAATTGTGAGTTACATATCTTTAATGCTTCTTAGGTTATGTAAATCGACAATTTAAATGCTAATAAAAGGTACGGGACATAGACACTCTAAAACCGACAATGCAAAAGACCTAGACCCAAATTACTGTGGCTCATGCTACGGAGCCCCCGCGCCACCCAATGCACAAAAACCTGGGTGCTGTAATACCTGCGATGAGGTTAGAGAGGCATACGCAGCGAAGCGTTGGTCCTTCGGACGAGGAGAAAATGTCGAGCAATGCGAAAAGGAAGGATATAGCGCCAACCTAGACGCCCAGAGAAAGGAAGGATGCCGTGTTGAAGGAGTGATCCGCGTTAACAAAGTTATCGGCAACTTCCACATTGCGCCTGGCCGCAGCTTCACAAATGGCAACATGCACGCCCACGACCTGAACAATTACTACAACACTCCCATACCGCATAACGTGGGCCATAAAATCCACTACCTCCGCTTCGGGCCCCAGCTGCCCGATGAGGTTTCCCGCCGCTGGAAATGGACTGACCATCACCATACCAACCCGCTTGATAACACTGAGCAACACACAACTAACCCCAGACTCAACTTTGCGTACTTTGTAAAAGTCGTAGCTACCTCCTACCTGCCGCTGGGATGGGATGACGACTGGTCTAGTACAGTGCATTCTAAGGTGTCCAACAATGTGCCCTTGGGCAAACAAGGGGTCAGTTTGGGCTCAGGTGGAAGCATTGAAACGCACCAGTACTCCGTGACCTCGCACAAACGGTCTGTGGACGGGGGTAACGATGCTGAAGAGGGACACAAGGAGCGCCTACATTCGCAAGGCGGTATCCCGGGTGTTTTTGTCAACTATGATATTTCCCCCATGAAGGTGATCAATCGCGAGGCGCGAACGAAGACTTTCTCTGGCTTCCTGACCGGCGTGTGCGCGGTTATTGGAGGAACGCTGACTGTTGCCGCGGCTATTGACAGGGCGCTGTATGAGGGCTCTGTGCGGGTGAAGAAGCTACATAAGAGCTGATCTAGTTGTCTTTTTTTTTTTTTTTTTTTTTTTTTTTTTTTTTTTTTTTTTTTTTTTTTTTCCTCGTCATTCTGCGTGTTCCGATTCGGTTTGTGTTTCTATTTCTTGTTTTCCTAGGTTTATTTAACCTATTTTGATCCTCGACATACTTTTACTTTTTTGCTTACTTCCGCAAAAAGGTCTAGGATCATTTTCGACTTCAGTCGGATTGGGATGGCGGATATAATTGAGATGAAAAAGGGGGAAAGGAGAAGGGGCGCCGGGCGGTGCGGTGTGTATGTGTGTGTGAATGTGTCGCGCGTCCTCCCCTTTTTACCTCTTCCACCCATCGAACCTAAACCAACCCAACAAAACTTTCATGATAGAGGAATCTCAAAATAAGTGACGTGTCAACAAATTCTACCCCCTTTTTCTCCATTTTTCTTTTTTTATTTTTTGTTCTCCAGCTTTTGTCACGAGATTTTATGTATGGCGTTTTGTTTCATCTTCCATTTTTTTGCTCCCAAATCCTTTCCATATATATTTTTCTCGGTGTTTGTTTCGAAACTGTACTCTACGTTATGCAGCGACGTGAAGCGAAATTTTTACTTATTTAACTTTTTGTCTTACAGCTGACAAGTAAGAATAGAATACTTTATTTTATTTATTATTACTCCCTTAGATAGTTTCATTTTTTACCTCTCTTCAATATTCATACGACACTTGTCAATGAACATGAGTCATATGACACTGTTTCAGTGGTCAGAGCATAGTTGCACAGACAACAAAGATCAAAAATGAGCTTCAGAGAAAGAGGGTGTAAATAAGAGTTCTAATACTTTTTTCATCAGGGGAAGAGATATTAAAAAGGAATTTTTTTAAAAACAAAGTGTGAAGATATGAAAGAGCATGGGTGGAACTGATATAGATATGTAAAAATACAGGTTTGTTGTGTGTTAGATTCACAGATTGAATATGGCAAGCATTATCTACCTATCTAGCATCCATGCAAAGTAAAACAAAGGCGGAATGGAAGTATGAGGAGGGCAAATGAAAAGGGCAAGCAAAAGAAAAAAAAAAGAAAAAAAAAAAAAAGAAAAAAAAAAGAAAAAAAAAAAAAAAGAAAAAAAAAGGCTGTGCAGGTTTGATGGTGCTATATGAAAACAATGAAAAGAAAAGAAAAGTAATAGAAAGAGAACAAGGAGGGGGGAAAAAATCATGCAGCAAGAAAATGACATAGCTCATCCCAAATACAAAAATGATAGCACATATTCTAATGATGGTTGATGCAATGATTGTATATAGAAAAACTGCTAGAAAAAGGATAACAGGCAACGGACGCAATGGACAGAATACAAGAATGATGTAAGAAGTATGGGAAGTATGGGAAAGCCGATAAGGAAAACGAAAGGGCGTCCGAGATCATTGAGGGACTCGAAAGAGGAATAACAGATAAAAAGATAAAATGTTTCAGCCGTCATTCCCGTAAGTCGACAAGAGATCTCATCGTATATACTATATATAATAGTTTCATAGATTACTTTTCTCTATTGCGTTTTTGTTTCCCGAGACTCATTTGGTTTAAACTGCTAGTGGTGTGGGGCTCCCAAACCCGCTTTATGATGAACTGGTGGCTGTTGGTAGTAAGGATTTGGCCGATATCCCGCTGTCGCTGTCGCTGTAGCTGTCACCGGCTGCTCTTGATACTGCAGCGGCGAGCGAAGTTGTTGGCTACTTAACAAAGATTGCTGGCGTTGGTGTTGGTCGACCGACCATTGGCTTGGTGATTGATGCTGGTGTGGGTAAACAGAGCCATAGCCACCAAGCGTACTATCGGACCTGTTATACTGGTAATATTGTGGTGTAAAGTGTGAGCTTGCTTGGTATTGTGCTGGCACGGGTTGTGATTGAAATGGTGATGGGGTTTGCGCTTGTCGATATTGGCGTTGGGCGATAGCTTGTTGGACCATTTGCCCGCTAAGACCCTCCTTGATAGCCCTTTTCTCGCGTTCTCGAGCGTCTATGGCGCTTACGAGGCTTGCGCCGTGAACCGGGGCCTCACTTTGGTTTTCACTACTAATGTTGAAGAAGGAAGACCCGGTCACGCGCGCGACATATTCTTGCTCCCGTGCGGAGAGTTGGGGGCAAATGTCAGAATGTCCGAACATTACACTAGCCCCACGAGAGTGTGGACGAGGGGGCATTTCCCGCATCATTGCTTGTTGTCGTGCTGTATTGGTCCAATCCCCAGACGGGGGGGGTGGTGTAGATCCTAGTCCAGAGTGACCCAACATGACAATGGCGCCTCGCGAGTGCGGACGGGCTGGTAGGTCTTGCTTCATTGATTGTTGGCGGCTATGGTTTGTCCAATCGCCAGATGCTGGTCGAGGTTGAGTAGTACCCGGCGGGAAACGAATGGGAGAGCTGAGCCAATTTGCACCTGCCTTCCGCTGGACAAACTCTTCAGGTGTGATATGAGGGCCAGGGCTCACTGACCCGCTCACCATCCCGGGTTGCCAGATGATGTTTCGTCGGTGGTCGTCGTTGGATGGAGTTTTCGGGAGGTGGGGACCCCGGCTTGTTTCCCTTGAAGGCCCTCGCCTTTCTCGGCCGATGGTAACATCTGAAGGAATCCGCTTGTGAGTTAACAGCACTAGCGTATCTGAGGTACTGGGTCGCCTCGTCGTGGGCATATAAGCCTGTGTTGGCCCAAAATCGACAGGGGGGATGTCCGGATTGTCTCTGCGAGAGGTAAGGGGGTCAGAACGTTGATAACGGGCATCACCAATCACTACTTCTGATTTTTCTGGCCCCTCGTCTCCAACAACTTTCAGTACTCCCATTCTTGGCTTTAATGACTTTTGCGACCGCCGCGAGACTGAGGACTTGTGAGAGCTGGCATAGTCAGGCGAGGACACTGAACTTTGGTCATATACGCTTTCTTCATCCTGGACATTCTCCACTGGTACCGTGGGAGACCGCCCTCGAGCTATGATTCTGTCTAATGCATCAATGTCAATCGCATGACGCATACTATCTAGAGTCGAAGCTCTTTCAGAGGGCGGACTTTCAGAACCATATGGAGTCTGGGCGACCGGTTTTGGGGAGGTTGCTTTGTGGGTATCGATGGAAAGAAAGTTCATTCCAGAGCTCTGGTTCTCATAGGAATCGGGACTCGGGGAGTTTAGGATTGGGCCATCCACTACAGGAGCGTTGTTGTCTTGGGAAGACGGCTTCGACGTTCTAAGGCTTACTTGGCTTTGGGTCGATAAATTCATATCAGTGGAACTTTTCTCTTCGTTACCAGCATTCTCCGCATCCCCTCGCTGACCTTGATGATACGGCTGTTGGGCCGAAGTTTGCTCACTCCAAGCAACTGCTGCCCCCGTCGCAGCCAAGTTCCTGGTCATGTTCATGTTCATATCGACCATTTGGGATAAGGTTCCTTGTGACAACCGGTTCCCTGCTTTTTGAAAGCCCGGTGACGGTTGAGGCCTAACAGGGGGCGCCTTTCTGGGATCATGAAGGAAAGCCGGGGGCATGGCTACAGGTGCAGGGGGCGGGCTCTGTTGATATCCATTACTGAGTGCTTGGCGGTCTTGGACCTGGTAGTTGTTCAGTTCGCTATTAGCACTATCTCTTCGAGTGTATCCGGTGGGACCAGATATTCCATCGTACTGAGAGTTTCTATGCATTGGCGGCTCCGGGGCTAGCTCAGCTTCTTCCGACAAACTTTTTTCACCAGATGATAGGGATGGTGGAGATCCTTGTCCGCGGTAGTGTCTATGACCCATCGAATTGCGATCTGGCGGAACACCCAATCCAGCTTTCGGAATTTTTATATTTCCATCGCTAGAGCGATTAGGTTCTGGTCTCCCTGTCAAAGAGGGCGGTGGTGCACCATTCGCAAACCTCAAAGGTACACCATTTTGCGACGCTATGCTATTTCGATTAAAGCGCCCGCTTCCAGTCATGCTACTCTCTCGACTATTATTGTTCGTCATTCGTTTAACGGTGACATCTTTTAGCGCCTTTCGCCATTCCCGTTCGGTCCAATTATTGCTTCCCTCGGTATGTATCAGTGTAGTCACATCAAAAATGTCGAGATATCCAGGTTGCCGTCGTTTTGGGAGCGCAAACATTAAACTTCGAGTATTCAGGGTATCCGCAATTAGTCTGGTTGGTCTTCCGTAGAGACCAAACGTATCATAAACCGGAAATAGCCAACGAAGCATCATCTCTAAACCGGAAACTGCAGGATGAAGCTCTGGTAGAACGAAAACAAATCCTTCAGCAGTTGATTCAGATTTGCCGTGTATCGTTATTCGGCCTTCGACCTTCACCAATGTGGATTGATCAATTAGTGGCCGAGACTGTGGGTAGATGGCAAATGCAGAGAACGCATCCGTGACTGTAGCGATTGGCTTGACCTTTTTGGTCTTTTTGGTCTCGTAGAATTTAATGTTGCCTTTCAATAACGGAGCGTTTCGATCATAGACTGACTTCTTCTTCTGCTCCTTTTTCAATCTTTGAAACTCCTTCTCATCTGGGGGTGAAATCACACACCAGCATCGTTTCCAAGGTGTTCCAGGGCTAAACCTGACACTCGCCCAGTCTTCATACACGAATTTCGTTTTTTCTAGGATATTCTTAATGCCATTCAGAGTTTTCCCCTTGCCTGCAATGAGTGCGCCAGTATAAGATTCTTGCAATATGGTATTTTCAAACATGGCTATGCGGATAGCGGCAGTCCATTGAGTCAGCGAATGTAGCGACGAGAAATGGAGAAGATATCGGTTCTTTCCGGCGGTTGATATACTAAGAATGTTTTGGAGAGGCTTGCTCATTTCGCTGCGTGTGGGTAGAGTTTCAATCTGGTCGCAACATTAGTTACCTGCACGCCGTAAACATGATCCTTATTCTTTTTCTTTTGCCTTTTTTTTTTTTTTTTCAAGGAGAATGCAGAGCCAACGCAATAAGGTGGGATTCGAAGAAAAAGTAACAAGGATGGTACATACCATTTTGATTGAAGCATCAGCCAAGTTGATGAATGTGGGTGGAACATCTTCGCCCGGACCAGCTGCGTCCAGCGCTGCTGAGTCCCATAACGAGAGAACAGTGCCAATCAACTGAGCAAAGCAATCCACCCATTGCCTCTCTTGGAATGATCGACCATCTAAACGACAATATTAGTCAGGTTTCATGTCCTTACCCAAGACTTCTGAAAACAAAAAAGGAACAGGGACATACGGATATCTAAATCGTTTAGTTTTAGAAAATAGCCTTCCTGGTAGAGTTTGTTCGTCTGGGCGTTCAGATGATTCAAAACGGGCTCTAGCTCGGGGATCGTTTCAGAGGGCACGTCCATGACGGACGGTTGTGGGTAGGCGGCCGAAACTGGCCTTGAACTCGTTCGGTCAGATTTCTTTAATGTATGCGACAGTGAAGCTGTTGCAGTAGGGGAAGGGACTTTGTTTATAGGAAGAGGGTCGGTATTATTCCTCTGATGAGAGGGGAAGGCGTTTGGGGATGGAGCGGAGAATCCATCGCTCTTCGAGGTGCCTTTATTGGCCGAGAGTAACGAGAAGACTATGGCATCACATGGGGATTTAGCAACCTAGAGTATCATGGGATTGCATGTGCGTGCAGTGAACAGAACTAGGAGGGGGGAACAAGGCATGGACGGATCGGGAGTACAAAAGTATACTCTAGCCATCAAGAGAGACGACAGAAGGGATTGTTCTATCTGCACCTACCACTACGGAGACCCATATTTGCGGTCGACAAGAGTGGCCCGATTCAACCAGGGACTGTGAGACGTCAGGGAGAAAAGCAGCAGTGACACAGATATATATATATATATATATATATATATAAATGTCTGTATCCCAACACAAAGTGTGATCCCCGTTTCTTTTCCTTTACTTTTTTATTTTTCGTTGT
>NW_025544775.1:903284-940056 GCF_000003525.1 Blastomyces dermatitidis ER-3
TGCAGCGACGATGCTCACGGAGACTACCAGGAGAATTGAGAATATGTAGCGGATAATGAGGCGAGAGAAGAAGAAAAGGAAGGGGGTTTATGATGATGTCAGGCGGGAAAAGTCCTTGTCAATTTCCATTCCGGGGCACGTAGGAATACATGAACAACCATGGTGAATAGCAACAATATCTCGCAAACTAGGAGGGGAAGCCGGAGAAGGGAGGCCAGAGAGAGAACTCGGACGCTGATGAGAAAAAGCGAGAGTGAGATAGGATAGTTCGGAGGTGGGAGGCCCAGGTCGAACGGAGATTGTGGGAGGGAGGTGTAAGAAGGTTAAGAACGAAAGTTATCCATTTGTGTTGGGTGGGAAGAGGACGGGAGAAGGTTGGGATAAAGTTGGGATAAAGTTGGGGCGAAGGTTGTCTGGAAAAGACAATATGATGGATGATGGATGATGGATGCTATGTAGCTTCAAAATCGAAATTCAACGTTGCTTTACAATATGACCTGGGTTTCCTCTTAAAAGTATAAAATTAAAATATTAACTACTCCGTACAGAGAAGGAAAAAGAAAAGAAGAATCAAAATGCAAAAAGATCCAACGGGAAAAAGAAAAGAATTTGTTGCTTTTCTCGATTGATGTGATGTGGCTTTGTCTCACTGCTACGCTACAGTACCGTACCCCTACTGCATATGCACGTCCAAGAGGCCGGGTCATTTGGGATCATCCATTGTATGTACGGAGTACATGTACAAGTCCGGGCTGTAAATATCCATTTAAGGGACACCCGCAGGGTTCACCCCGTACGTACGGTACAGATGAGCTCTCCTCGTTCTAACTACTTAACTACTTAGAGAAGCATGTAGCCTCCAAGCAGAACTTCCTCTTGTTTCATATTCCTCCTCCGCCATTTGTCTCTCTGGTGTTCGTTTCGCATATGGGAACCTAGCACTAAATCTCTCGGTTTTACGGTTGCTAGTTGACCGATGTCTCAGTTTTAGCAACTTGTCAGATTTTCCTTTTCCTTTCATATCTCCTTTCTCTCCCACCCTTTTGTCTCTCTTCCCCCCATTTTTTTTTTGTTGTTGTTGTTGTTGTTGTTGTTTAACACCTCGAGCTTTTCATGCCCTTCCTCCAGCATTTTTCAGGTTTCCAACAGGCCTCCCTTCCCTGCGGAACCTTGCGGAGTCGAAATATAGTTAAATCACGTTCGCAGAAAGGACACTCTAGCGTAGAAACCCCCGGGCACGCACCGGGAAGTTGTATCCGTAGTTCTGGCCAGGATCATCGCTGGACACAAGCCACACACCGCAGGGCTACTTCTACTGGCGTCATCCCTCATGGCCCTCACGCACGCCTTCCACGCTGATCCCCAGCCCAAGCCTGGTCATCAGCAGCCAAGACCCTCCGGTCATCACCCGCCGAGAGAGCGATGCCACTTGACTGGTTGGTTTGTCAGTAACTAAGTTACTCCGTACGGAGTAGTGTCAACCACCACCGGACCGGTTGAGTTCAAACTGCTGCTAGCCAAGCCACCAAAAAAGAGCTGCACGACAGCTGCCAAGATTATTGGAAGACTTTCAACGAACGCGCAGTTCGTTGCGCAAGGTCTGATAATCCGAGAGCGTTACGAACGACCGCCCCGCCAAGTCGTAGCGCCTGCAAGCTTCGACGTCTGATGCTGTCATTGTAAGACATTATTTATTGTCGGATGCTTTTATTATTATCAGAAAATATTCCCCGTTAACCCCATAGGAAGTTATAAGGAGCTTTGCGCGTCTGTCTTCCTTTCGGTTTTCTTTCTTTCTTTTTTCCTAGGTGAGCGCTAAAGATAGTGTTGACTGAATCAGCGTCGATCCATCAGCACGCGGAAGTGCTGGGAAGTAGTTTATCAACCTTGGAGCTGGCAGGCTGATCGTCAGCATATCAAACTTAGTTTTGGATCATTTTTTGTCTTTGCTCACTTCGGTTTGCTCCAGATCCCCAGACGAATCCCCCAAACTCTACTTGAATCGGCAGAAACCCAAAACAGAGGAGCTCGTGTAGGGTAGGGGTAGGGACATTTATTGATATCAAATAACCCCTTCAGGCCAGCTAGTTCACCACTCATATGGCTTCAAGCAAAGTTGATTCCTAATAATAAATTAATAACTAATATATTATTTTTCCAACACTTTTGGGAACAAAGTATCCGTTGTCCCATATTATATTATATATATATATATATATTAAGTACACCTGCGCGACAAGTATGCTACACATTATTATTATGCTACTACAAGACAAGACACCTAGAGTAAAACATTGGGATTAAGAGGTTAGGAATTGAGTGAGTGCCTATGAAATAACCCGGAACATCCACCATTGGAGAATCTGAGATTCTTATTAAAGCGATTGTCCAGGATGGGCCGCAAACTGACAACTAACAACCTGTCCACTTGTCACGAAAAGCAAGGCTTGCGCCCGCACAGATCTTTCTGACTAACACTAAACTTTACTCCCGGATTAAGGTTCGGGTGGGAGTTGAATTGTTGGTTAGATAATCAATCCAGATCTGGCCAGAAGCCTAGAACCAAGGCTCCAGATCAACTCTATCTAATAATTAAATAGACTAATTTCTTCACAACAACAGCAAATAACTTCATGTTGCCAGAGGCAGGAGAAAAGAATATTTTTCTCCTCTAGCCCTCTCCGTTGCACTGAAGCCAGGTGCTAGTCAGCGTGTGTACCGGATAGTCTGGCGTGCGTTCAAGACAGGCTCAGGGATGGCACAGCCAAACCACCGCTTTTAACATCCACCACTCCAGCTGGGGATTGGGTTTGTCCTCTGTCGACTCTTCCCGCTGAGGTTCTGAAAATAAGGGATGATAGGGGGGAAGAGCATAAAATTCGCTGGTCCGTGGTCCCTCTGGGATTTTGATGGGTTTTCGTGGACGAAGTATATGTACTGTACAACTCCTCAAGGCAATATTTACTCACCTAGATACCATTGGTACCTAAGTACTTGAGTTTTCGAAGCCTTGAGTGACTGGATCAACAGCCATATACCACTTTACTCTTTTACCTGTCTCCTCTTTCTTTGTCTTTCGTATTCCGCTCGCTGGTATTTTAGCTGTATCACCTGTCCTTCATGCGCCATAAATATGGAAAGACATGCTTGAACAGTACTTTCACACAGTACGTACTTGACTTTGATTTAGTTTCCAGTGGGTGACTACGGCCTTATTTGGGCTTGCTTCTCCTGCTTTACTTTCCTTGTTTGTAATACCTCCAGGTGGTGTATGAGGATACCAATTTTTTATATACCATCTTTCTCTTTGCATGGATTCGCTCAATAATTCTACAGAGGTCTGCCCTTGTTTTGAGAAGTGAATGTGATGAGAGTCTCTGTTTAATTTTGTTGTTTGAAGCTTGAATATGACATACTTCATTCACTCATGAAAGTGATTTATAAGATATGACTGTTCTTGTTTTTGTCATCTTCTTCTTTTTCTGATGCAATCTTTCTGATACAATCAGATTCTCTGTGTTTCTGAGTGATGAAGATATCTTCTGAGTGAATAAAATTGTTCTTTCCTTTGTCATTCTATAGCACTTCTTAAGTTTATTAACTCTCAGCAGTTGTCAAGTTGAGAGATTACACTCACTTCTCAATCTATTTGTTTTTCTTTCTGACAATATTCTTTTTTCTGTCTGATATTTAGACATGGTGCATGGTCTTCTTGTTCTCTAAGAAGACTGCAAATTTTGCTGTCTAGATACAATTTCTATACTTTCAAGCTATCATCAAAACAATCTGTCACCATGTCCAGTATCTTCAATGGAATGGAAGTTCCCTTCCAGAACCCCCCTCCTGGGCTATCCAGGCCCTTTCTTAGGGATATGTATTTGCTAGTTGAACCTCTTGCACCTCTTCCTGACCCTCCTTCAAGAAGCACTATTCAATACAGCATAAAAGAGCGCTCCAAACTTCCCCCTTATGAGCCCCCTCCCGGTGATGAAGATTTTGCTCTAGTCTTCAGCACTGGTGACACCCCACCACCCTCAGAAGCTGGACCTGAGGAAGATTTCGAAAATGCCTACTTTACACGTCTCGAGCAGAAAATCAAGGACTTTGGGCGTTATTTCAACTCCAAGGCGTGGATGGTACATGTGCCGGCCATGGCGGAGAAACTCGTGAAGGATGCCACTCCGGGCACCTTCAAGCATTTCCTTCTATTGCTACTAGAACCAGACGAGACGTTCGCAAAGGCACAGCATAGTGTTCAAACCTGGCTTGACGAGAGATATTCTGGCCGCGGTGTCGACAATATCCCTGAACGTGGGCCCTACGCCTTATGGGTTGCGGAAAAACAACTACTGCTGGGTGAGATTGAGCTTCTCCGCAAGCTTGTCGAACCCTTGCGAGACGGGGGCAAGACCATTTACTGGCTGGAAAAGAACCATTGCAGGCATCTATACACGATGAGGTCCCTGAAGAAAGCTTACAAGATAATCATTGAGTTTGAGAATGAGACTACGACTAGGACAATTCTCAATGAAGAAGGTAAGTTATCGTTCCTCTCAGTCGATCATAATTTTGCCCGCATCCGGTGGCTAACTGCGATGACTAGAGGATTTTTCCCTCTCAACCCTTTCAGGTGATTTTAGATTGGCTGTGATGAGCATGAGAATGGCTAGAATAGACGTGTGCAAAGAGTCACTCTTGAAGCTGCCTCCGCCTACAGTCCCTAAATTCAACGACCCAACAACTTCCCCTGCCTCTGAACGACGTTTGCACAAATGTAAGAACCACCAGCCGCGCCCTGATGGTACAGAACACTTGGACAGACCGGAGTCATCTCTTTCGCCTCAGCCACATGAGGACTTGCTCAAATACAGACTCGAAGCCGCCAACTGCGCAGGCACGATGGATGATGTGATCGAAACTATGATGAACACTGCTCGTTGGCTCGCGAAGGCTCGCTGCACCGAATCCGTAGACCTTTTCTGCGACGTGGCCAGGATGTTCTCCCCACACGACCCTCCAGCAAATCTATCAAATGAAAAATACTCCCTCCTTCGTGTCCTGTGCGATGCAATGTTCGACACCGACGACGTTGGCAGCGAAGCGCCCTATGTCACAGACAGATATTCCGAAGACGACCTCGACGTAACAACCAACCGGGAATACTTCGTTGATGCCGCTGCATCGCGTCGCTCCCTGATGAGGGATCTACAGCTCCGAATGGCGGCTGAGCGCCCCATTGCTCCAACCCAGATGCATGGCCATCGCTTCAGCTCACATGGGTCAATCCGACGGGGGAGGAGAAGAGCGCGGATGCTCAATAAGCGTGCTAGGTCAGAAATAGCATTACCCAGGTCCATCGCACACCGTTACAAATTTACGTTACCCGCTGACCCTAGCAACTGGGCCGCGAACTACACCTCGCCGTTCGGTGAAGCCTTCCAGGCAGAGCTGGACCGGCAGGAAGAGAGTCGGGCCTACCAGTGTCTGAAAATGATCTGTGAGGAGGGGCTTAAAGCGCGTTCTCGTGCTGTACCTTCTCAGACGGCTCCAGTCCAGCGGGCCAAAGAAAGTGAGGTTAGTATAGTACACTCGTTATTCATTTATCGCCTGAAGCCAGCTCTAAAAAGCATCGATAATTCTAGACGGATGTAAAGCAGAAACGCCGTGGTTTGAGTGCTCGCTGCAGCGGCAATCAAGCTTCGGCAATGATCATCGAGGCACTGATGAAGAATGGACATGGGGACGCAGTATCTGATGCCCAGGAAAAAGAAAACCTTATCGTCCCTGGAAGAAGAACGCTTAGGGCCAAGGAACAAGTTGACAAGAGCGTGAGTCGACGCTTTATCCGCCCAGTCCCCGCCCTTGTTCGTTTCCACAAGGGAATTTTCTTTACCTTCACCCTTTTTCTTTAGGGTTATGGCCTTCTGACTAACATATAACTCCTCTCTCGTCCGTCCCGTTTGTTTCCCTTGCAGCAACGACATGTATGGAGCACCTTCTAGCTCAGCCCCTTTAAACCCATGATTAGACATGAGTTGGTGGATTTGAATCAAAGCCACACATGGGACTCGCTGGGGTTTAAAGAAAAAAAGAAAGAGAGGGAGAGAGAGAGAAAAAGATTCATTTCCGAACTGCTTTCTCTTCCATTCTTTCCGGGTCTCCAGAAAATTCATGACAAGTTGTATTACCCAGGTGGAAAGCAATAACGAGGAAATCGTTTCCTTAATCGGATTACGCGAGCGGACATACATAAGCATATCACTTATGTATGCAACCTAGCAAAGAATCACTGCTCTCTTCTGCCCCCGTTTTTCTTTCTACTCCCTTTTTTTTTTTTTTTTTTTTTTTTTTTTTTTTTTTTTTTTTTTTTCCCAACAAGTTTATCCCCCCACTTCTCAACTTGGCTCTTGCTCCCGCACTCCAAGTTAACAGGTTCTCATTTTGCCTTCGCATCTTTGTTTTTTTTATCTTTCCTACTCCTTCCTTTCTTCTTTGTTGTTCCGTCTCACATCCATTTAACCCCCGGACAACAATCCAAGGGTCAGCTTCCCAAGGGACACGGCACATACTTCCAATCATGGGTTCCACGGGATAAAGAGGAATGTTGACGACACTTGGCTCGGGCACGGAGGAGTGAATGGGCGAACGAATGGGCTTTGGTGGAATGAATTATGTTAATGAATAAATGACTGCTCTGGAATCTTTATTTTTAAAAATTTTTTAAATGGTCATTTGTGCCTCGGAAAAGCTTTGGCTTTATTATCTGGGTTCTTCTTACTTCTTTTCCTTCTGGCTTTGACGATTTTTAACGAAGAAATTCCATCTCGTGGTTGGGTTTTACTGCTTGCCCCTTGTTTTGTTAATTCAAATACAGAGTATAATTAGTTTGTATTCACATGCTGCTACGCTTTCTAGGTGAAGGTTCATCTTTTTTAGTTCTTTCCTCTTTAATTGTGCAAGCTGTGATGTGATGCTGTGTACAGCTTGCTGGACTTGAAACCCCCGACGCGAAGCAGAAGCAGGGACCAGTGCAGCTTTCTTTGGTGACGTTAACAAATTAATATAAATTAAAAAGAATTGGTTTCGCGTAAATAGCCCTATTATTTAATTCCTTCTCATTATGTATAATCGTATTTCCGTCATATTTCTACTCCTCATATAAAAAAAGTTTTGGATAGCAAAGCGGTGAAAGATCCGTAAGACACCAACACGGTTGACGACTGGTCAATGCTATCAGCTTATTCATGAATCCCTTGTTGTCTCTGTGTAAATGTCAAGACAGGGTCGATCAAAGTCATATCAGTATCTCCACCGTTGTCGACTGCAGAACCACAGCCACCAATAGCAAAATCGGCCATCGCAAATTCGTCACTAACCAAACCCTGCGCCTTTCCAATTACCAATTGCCCGTCACCTAGATCCTGTGGGTGGATATCATCACCGTTCCCGGCGCCAGAACCAGTAGCATATCCATGCCTACACCCATACCTCGTCAATTTATCAAAGTCGACATCAAAACTCTGCTCCCCACCCTGCATGGCGCGCTGCATGAATAAAATCTGAATATCATTCTCCTCCAAATTGTGCTTCGAAGCCATGTGCAGCCACAAGTCATAGTCTCGATGGAAGAGATGCGCACACTGCTCTAGCAGACAGGGGATGTGGCGCCCGGATTCCTCCATGTAGCCTTCGCCAGTCAGCATGGCGAGATTCGAAGGGGCTGCTGACTGGCCATCCTTATCTTTAGTTCGAGAACGAGAACTGCTCCCACCACCACCACTACCGCGGCTGCTGCTGCTGCTGCTGGAGCCGTTAAGGCCGAGCAGCTCCCTTCGTTCCGCTTTCGCATTTTTTAACCCCAAGTGTGCTGTGCGAACGTGTTCTTCTAGGGCAAGTTTGCTGCCGTAGCGTTTACCGCATCCGTTATCCTTCACGTTCCAACCTTCTACCTTTTTTGAGCTGGAGAGGTCTGTCTCGCCGCAGACGAAACGTTTCTCTCCCTCATGAACGGTTCTCATGTGCACGTTTAAATTGCCTTTTTTTGTAAAGTTTCGACCACAGCTCGGGTAGAGGCATGGGTGGATTTTGCGTTCTTCCACCGGGACGGTTCCATGGGTGATCTCAAGATGGCGGCGGAGGTCTCGGCTCGATGTGGAGGTCATACCACATTCTGGACAGGTGGGTGGGTGGACGGATTTCATGTGTGCTTGAAGTAAAGCATAGGTTGGGAAGACGGCAGTTTGATGGGGATTGGTCGTCCCGTTCGTCGCTGTCGACGTTTCGTCAATTGCCTTGGATGAGCATTCTATGCAGGCAAACCGTGCACCGCCGTGAATTCTGCTCTCGTGCGAGCGCAGATGTCCTGCTGTATCGAAGGCCTGCGTGCATTGCTGGCCAGTGGCTGGATCAATATGCGGACAGGGAAACGGTTTCTCATTTAGATGGGCGGTCAAGATGTGTTTTTGGAGTGTTGAATGTTTGCGGAATGTTTCGTTGCAAGGTGGGTATTCAGTACACCTGTACTTGTCCCTTCCTTCGTGGGCAGCTAGATGCCTTCGTAGCCGTGATCCCGTGACGAATGTCTTGCCGCATCCCTCTCTATCGCATATGTAGTCTCGAATGGTGGTATGCGCACTTTTTACATGGTGGCTCAGATGGGAAGCTCGTAGAAATGTCTTCTCGCAGCCTTCATATGTACAGCTAAATATTCGCTCGTTGGTATGTGATCTTAAATGTTCTGTAAGTCGTGCAGGCCGGTTAAAAGCTTTAAAACATCCCTCATAGGGGCAAAGGTGAGTTTTTCGATCTGACGGGTATCTCGAGGAGGCGGGAGAGTGAGGTGTGATGGGTGTTTCATGCTGGCTGCCATGGCTCAGACAGTAGGAAGATTGGGATGAAAAGTCCGATATGTCGCCATTATCAACTATATCTGCGAGATTGTCAGATAAAAGAGCAATTCGCAGCCACGCATGGCGGGCCATATCTGATGCTTACCGGAGCTTTCTGACGGAGCTGAATGTTGTAGCCGTTTAGGCTGTCGGTTAGTTTCTGAAGTAGCTTTTCGTTTCTGGGCCATGATGGTCATCTGCCATATGGCGACCAAAAATCAAAAAGGCATGTAAATGGATGGCATTGGTTATTCGTATCGGAATATCTTCTGTGTTGATCTGTGGGCCGAAATGTAGTAAATCTTGGCATAAAAAAGTTTGGTGGGATTTAAGCGCCAAGCGCCATAGGCGAAAGGCGCCAAGGTTTCAACTTTTTCTTCGCTCTTGACCTTCCAAAAGACATTACAGCAGCAACACAACAGGGGACAAAACATCATCAGCGCAGAGTGGCTGACTCACTCTAATTTGAAGAGCGTTCTTATACTGCATATATTTTTTGTCTCGGACTTTTATCTCTTCGTTTAAGCGCAATGTCAGACTACGGTGGAGGTGAAGACCACGATGATGCTGGGTTAGTAGCCTAATGTGTCACCGTGGCTCACTATCTGGAAATCTTGCGGCTCTGTGCAGCGGCGGATTTATTAAGGCCTTTTGAGCTCTTAAAACTATGTAGCTAATACTAGACTTCTTACAGATTTGACTATGAACCACCCGAGTACGAGTATATTGATAATGAGCCGGAAGATTTTGTTGAGCCGGAGCAGACAGAGCATGCCGAAGGTTATGCGATAGTCAATGGCGACGGCCAGCCTGTGCAGAATGGCGAAGAGAACATTGTTTCGGGGGACCCAAACGCCGGCGCATCCAAAGGAAAGGTCATGCTGCAGCAAAGAGAGAAAAAGGTGCCCAATGATCAGCGGACGACAACTCCCTACATGACCAAATACGAGCGCGCCCGAGTATTAGGCACACGAGCGCTACAAATCAGGTTAGTTTTCGTGGGGTTACCTATATCGGGGCAAACGATTGTCTCCAGCATACTAACCTGGATTGTCAGCATGAACGCCCCGATCCTCGTTGACCTCGAGGGAGAAACGGATCCTCTTCAAATTGCTCTGAAGGAGCTTGCTCAGAAAAAAATTCCGCTGATTGTTAGGAGATACCTCCCTGATGGATGGTAAGCTTGACTCTATATATATATATATGTGTGTGTGTGTGTGTGTGTGTGTGTGTGTATACACGTGGAGCCGTATCTAACCAATTTCGTCACCATAGGTATGAGGACTGGACCTGCGAAGAGTTGCTTTAAGCGTGCAGCTTTACTTTTGCTTTCTATTTTTAAATATGTCAGTGTTGATTCTGTGTTTTGTTTAATACCGTGATGATTTTCGCATAGCGGGTGGAGTTTGGGTGTTCCTTTGGGTATCGCGTTTACGCCCCTGTGAACCCTTTTCAATGGGCAGGGGGGGGAAATTGCTTGAAAAGTACAAGGCAAGCGGCTGGACGGTTGCCTTTATAGTGTGGATATAGATATTTCATAGATCTGTATAATGGTTTTCGCTTCTTTCATTCCCGATATATCAGGGGGCTATGGGCTTGGTTCAAAATGCACGTAGGTATTTCCCATCCTCAGGTGCCAAAATCAATATGCTCGTGCGATTCCGATACGATGCGAAATTGTAAATCATCGAATTGGTGATACAAAGACCATTATTGAACATTTAAAAATATTACTATAACCCCTCGTCCTCTAACCTAACGAGGCTTTGGGATAGGGAGGATGCTAAGGCAGGTAATTAGCCCTAACCCTATCTCACCTCCAACCTCATTCTCAGAAACCACCAACTCCAGTCATCGTTTTTCTATCTTCACAACCTTCCCCGACGGAAGTTCAATTTTATCATGGGTTCCCACCAACTCTCTGGCGCTGCGAGTCTCGGGATAAATATTGCCAGCCGAGGACAAATGCTCCTGCTATCGGCCGTGACAGCTCTAGATGGAGTCTTCTCCAAAAGAAACCCCACAGCGTTTACAAGCGTCGCTATCCACGTTTGACCAGAACCAACTAGCCAAATTCCAGGACAAGAATAACTAAAATGGCGCGGAAAGCAATTCCAGACTTAGTATTTCTATCCTTCCCCATTAATAACTTTTTTCATATATCATTCAGGCATTGCTTTGCTGGGTCCCCTGTTCTGGCGCTCTCACATCCTTGCTTTATGAAGAATACATCCATGGATATCTTCAATAAACAACTTCGATTTCTTTAAATATTTATTTACTCTTCCTTGGTGAGCCATACCCCGATATCCCGAGGTTCAAGTACTCTCGGTTGGGCCGACGGCTATGGGAGAGCTTTCTTGCAACAAAATTGGTGCTGCCCTTCCAACGACATGTTCTTCATCATCTGGAGGTATTGAGGTGAAAGAGGAACCTCAGAAGAATAACATATTGTCATTTGACAATGCCGAGCTCATTTATGATCGCGGCTGGAAAGCATGGTCACAAGTGCTCGCTGCTTTCTTCCTCTTCTTTAACAGCTGGTATATTTAAGACATCAATTTTTCATACTCCCTCTCCAGGCCCCTGAGAGATCCTGTATATTTGTGAAGCAACCGTAACTAACTAGAAAAGTATGTATAATACAGGGGAATTGTACTTACATATGGCAGTTTCCAAACTTACTATGAACAACACCTACTTGCGGATGAGTCGCCATCGACAATAGCATGGATCGGCTCGATACAGTCGTTCCTCCTGTTATTCGTCGGTGCCATCACGGGCCCTCTGTTTGACGCTGGCTACTCCCGATATCTGCTGATAGTCGGCTGGGCTCTTTATTCGTTTGGGCTAATGATG
The DNA here is from genome assembly GCF_000003525.1 of Blastomyces dermatitidis ER-3. Taxonomy (NCBI): domain Eukaryota; kingdom Fungi; phylum Ascomycota; class Eurotiomycetes; order Onygenales; family Ajellomycetaceae; genus Blastomyces; species Blastomyces dermatitidis. Next base: position 915,032 of record NW_025544775.1, read on the forward strand.
ACCAGCATATCTACCACATTTTGGCAGATCATGCTTTCGCAAGCCTTCTGTGTCGGCCTAGGGTCTGGAGCCGTGTTTGTTCCCAGTGTGGCCATTATTCCGCAGTACTTCAAACGTCGACGAGCACTGGCAAACGGAGTAGCAGCTACGGGTACGGCCCTGGGCGGCGTGGTCTATCCGATAATGTTCAGCCAGCTCCAATTGAAAATCGGCTTCGCGTGGGCGACTCGGGTGTTAGGCTTTACCGCATGCGCAACGGGTTTGATAGCACTGTCTTTGCTCCATGTACGGTTCAAGCCACAGGAGAAGCGTGCGCTTGTTCAACTCTCGGCATTCAAGGATCCAGTGTTCACCCTCTTCTGCATTGCACAGTTCATCGGTTTCATCGGTCTCTATAACGTGGTCGTCCATATACAACCCTACGTTATCGAAAACGGCATAATGAGCGAACACCTTGCCTTCTACCTCGTTTCCATGCTCAACGCCAGCTCCATAATCGGGCGTATTTTCCCTAATTTCATGGCCGATTACATTGGTCCCATAAATATCATGATCCCCATGACCCTCCTCTCCGGTATCCTGGCTATTTCGTGGATCAGGATACACACCACAGCAGGGGTAATCGCCCTAGTAGTCCTCTACGGATTTACTGCGGGCGGTTTCACATCCGTGGGGCCTGTTGTGTTTATGAACATCACGCCTGATATGCGAGATTTTGGCACCCGCTTGGGAATGTCGTTTGTTTTGTGTTCTCTGGGGTCGTTAGTGGGGACACCTATTGGTGGCGCTGTCGTTCATGGCACTGGGAGCTATGTGGGTGTGGCAGTGCTGGTGGGCGTCTGCTTTGTTGTCGCCGCTGGGGTCATGATGGTGGCTCGACTCTTGTCAACTGGGCCAAAGCTTTTCGCATCTGCATGATGGGATGGTAGTTACAGGTTTGTAAAGTTCAAATTGGAGTGTTCGTGACTGATTACTTCCAATGCAGCAATTCGCAAAATACGCATTTCCTTTTTTACATCAGCATTGGACTGGGGTCTGGGTGTTGAGAATATTTTATCTGGGTTGGTCATTGGCATCTTCGCACATATTATACGATTTGGCTGTACATACCTCACTCATAGCGCCTTTCTGCATGTCTTTTCACGTTTCCTCTGCATATACGTTGAGTTTATATGGCTTTATCGCTGCAAATATAATCCTATTCTCTTGACACAGAGCGACGTCTCATCAAACCCCTTGTCTTCATTTTTCTGTTAAGGCCTTTAAATACCAGCATATAGGTGGCCATACGCGAGGCATTATTCGTCTGGGCAAAGGAGGAGTTGTAAAATGGTTTAGTGCATGTAAACTCCAGGTAACTAGCTTCATAAAGTTGTAAACTCCCTCCTCCCTAACAAAATCAACTCTAGCTCACTTCCAAGAAAGATCACAGTGATAAGTAACCACACACTCAATAAATCTGGCATGTCAAAGGACGTAAAGTAAGAAGTTTTATTGTGGCATACAATTTCATTTTAGTAAACATCTTCCGGGCTGACCAAAAAGTTCTCCCCGTTCTCACGGGTATGTTTGAGCTCTTTATCTCGACTGAGGGGCTTTCGCATATCGAACGCATCTTCCCCTTCCTCCGACATACCCGTTGGGTCGTCACTGTAATAATTAACCACCCGTCTGAACACGGAGTATCTGAGAAGCACAGGAAAATATGAAGTTAGCGAGAGGAAACAAAGAGTGACAAAGATCATAGAAACAGCAGAGCGGAAAAGGTATCGACATACCCCATCCCTTTATACATTCCCACCGCAATCGTATTGCCCGCCCGCACATATAAATCCACAAACCACGCATCATTTCTATCAGACGCCCGCTCCAGGCTCTCTGTCAGCCGGCGTGCATGCCCCAATCTGCGCCAAGCTGGTGCAATAGTTAATACTGTAATGTGGCCATGCCATGGTGTGTAGTGCTCCGAGTGTCTCATTGAGGCGCGTTGAGATTCAAGCTTGCTCATTACTATGTTTTTTGACGAAAGCAAAAGAGAATTTAATAGTCAGTTCAGCTCGATTTGTACACTGAGGAAATTCAGCTTCCACGAAACCCTGCAGCAATTGGTGGACGCTTCTTTCTTTCTCTCCCTCTTTTCTGTTCTCTTCTTTCATTTATTTCTTCCTTCCTTTTCTATTTGTTTCTTTTAGATCAGAGCAAACGTACTATAGCCTATTATCTGGCCGTCACGATCTTCCACGACGTTGAAGAGCGACGGCCATTTCATTAGGTAGGTGAGGTAGAAATGGAGGTCATAGTTTTCTGTCAAAGCATCAAGGTTGGTGAGGTTGAGGGAGAAAAGGTCGGCGGGGGTCATGCGCCGGATGGTGGCCATGGTCGACTCGACGCGTTATATTCTGCTAGTTATGTGTTTAGAGCTTCGTGCATATATAGTATTAATTTAATGGAAGCTGATGTTGAGTTGAGAGCTGGTATGGTATGGGAAGATCGGGTTGCGGAGTGCGCGATTCTGTTAATTAAATATGATCTCCCTCGGCTTGGATATATCGCAAGCTTCTCTGCGTAAAAAAAAAACCTTCCGACATCAATCAATCGATAATCAATAATAATAAAAGCCGTTTGAGTGAAACAACCAACAGTTCAAGGTTTATTAATATTCAGTAAAAATATTTAGCTCGCCGCGAAATCACGGGACCGACCAGTCCCAACTCGGCAAAATGTCAATAACCAATCCAAGAACAACACCATGGATAAATAAAATAAACAGAATAACCCCCGCTGCTATTCGGTGCTCTGTTTCCTGTCATCGCCCTCCATGTGGCACAGAGAACCGCTTTTTGGATACACACGCTTTTGACGAGCACCCCGCGCCGTATTCGCGTCTTCCTATTGCTTATGTGCTGGCCACGATATCAAACTAAACAAGCCCTGCCTTCATTTCCGCAACTACGCCCAGTCCAATCCGTGCCCGACGCCGCATGGCTGACAGGGGAATGCTCTAAAGACAGGACGAGAAAATAGGAAATAAATACTGGAACAAAAAGCGAGACTATTTTTCGATACTCTTATATCAAATAATCGCCGTTCAACACTTCTACCTTTAAATGCGCGTACAACCTGCAATTCCCCCTCCTGTCATTAGCTGCCACCCCAGTCTTGCCGTGTCTCACTAAATATCTCATCCCACATTCTACCGAAATGCCTCCGCTCTCTCCTATTTCGCCGCCTCGAAGGCGTGGAAACCCGTCCCACCTAGACCTTTCGTCTGTCTCTTCCAACAATGCTTTGACACCAAATGGCCTCGGCCACAGTCCTCTACACTCACCGCTAACCCCGAGATATTCCGTTCCACTATCGCCGATGAGTCCTCGTCGACGCAGCTCAGGGGCGATGGATAAGTCTGCGAGATTTTCTGCGGAGTTTACTGCCCCGGAGGACTCAGGAGGAGGCGGACTAGGGAATTTAGCTGACGAACTAGCAGATGCTTGGGACGAGGACGGTGAAGGCGAAGAAGGAGAAGAAGACTTATCAGAGTTCCAGGAGGGAAATGACCACATGCAAGTACATGAAGAGGAGGACGATACGTCTTCTAGGTCAACACATAATACCGTGAGTGATTCAGGGAATCAACACTCGGGGGACGAAGAGTCAAATCGCAATAGTTTGCAGATTCCGAAGCAGAAATCAAAATCAGGACAGTATCAAAAACACCGTCGGCATGAACCTTCGTATGATGGTTCAGATTACGGTAATGACTCGGATTTTGAGGAGCCTGGTGATCTTTCTCCTGGATTAGAGAAGCAAATGGCGGGGGTTGAAAATCTTGTTCGATGGAGCATGGGAGACAATCTGCCTTCCGGCAACATTGTTGACCGAGTTGTCGAAAGCTTGCGGGATCTAGGCGGCCAGAGCGGGATTGAAAATAACGCTACTAGGTATGTAGAGCATCGTCTTTTTTTCCTCCTTGATTAATGTGTACTGCTCAACATTGGTATATGCTCGAAGCACTTTTCTTTGCTAACAAGCCACTCAAAGACTGATTACGGCACATGCATCCCTCGCCTCGCATCTAACCTCCCAAACACGCGCATTGCAAACCCTCACCCATCCACTCCTCTTCTCTCCGTTCCCCACCCTATCCTCTGAAGCAATAGATGACCTCGTCCCCCTGATCGATGACATTCTACCAAACCTCCCGTTCCCCGTGCGGCAATCCCCACATAACCAGGAACCCCAAACTTCACATGACGACCCCCTCCTGTCTCTCCGAGCGCTCCTCTCCCAAACATCTGATCTCACCCACGATCTTCGGGCTCTCAATGATACCATTCACGAATCCCGCCAGCTTACGTCGGCAGCAGCACGACGGCTGAAATCCGTACGTGAACTAGTCGCAGATATGCGTCGGGAAGAAGAGCAGCGAGAGGAGGGGACAAGATGGATTGAAAAGGGAGAGTGGGATCGGCGATTACAACAACGAGAAGCCGGGCGGGTGTGCGGAGATGTGGTGAGCGGGTTTGAAGCTGTATGTGGAGAATGGAGGGCCCGACTTTTTGGCGCCGAAGTTGCCGCTGCATAATTGATCTATATACTTTTTTGTTCTCTACTCCCCCCTAATTTTCGATATTTGTCTTGGTCTCAACCCTGTTCAGTTCCCTCGTTTTACTATTTGTTTTTCCGTTGGCCTCGTCCATTGGCCGTTTCCTTATATACGCGCATAATGTCCCCTCGCAATGGTTGCAGACATAGACATGTTCCCTGGATCTTTAGAATTCCCTTGTCGGAGTCCATACGTTTTGTATCCTATTTGTTTCCTTACATACATCCCCCTTTCCTGCGCTCGCCTCACAATCTACGCAGCGTATACCCTTAGAAAGGAGCCAAGAACCCTCTTGCAATAGAAACAATTCATTTGACTATAATTTTTGGCAATAGCTCACTCATATTACGATGCATCCAACAAACAATGCCCTATGTGCATGTATGTATGGACATACATCTATCTATCATGCAAGCATAACTACCTTCCACTCCCGCGACACCTTCACCCAGTCGACGAGGAATACCCAGCCAAGCTGACAACGACGTGCAATATTCCCATCCCACGCGATCATCAGCACGTTCACAATAGGAACCTTGTCTAGTGCGTTGCCATCAGCGTCAACATAGTTTTTCAGTCCAAGTTCTTTACTTGAATACGGCATAATTCCTATTCCAGATAACGAAAGCGCAATGAACTCGAACTTGGTGCTCGGTGCTATGCTACTTCCGGGCGCTTTCGCTCGTACGTGTTCTTCTCTAAGTTGCTCCGCATCCCCGCAGAGCTCCCCGATTCGTTCTCCTGACGAGTTGGTGATGTTAAAGGAGTATGAAGGCTTCGGTTCTAGGTTGAAAATTGCAGCTTGGGCTTTTGTTGCTATTATTCCCGCGAGTTTTGGATTTATGCCCTGCGTAATCGCCCCTGGCAGTGGTAATTCGCTCAGCTTGAAGGTCGATGGCATCACGTCAATACAGAAGTTGTGATAATATTTCCACCGCTTATTGAACATTTCACGGACGGTTACAAAGTTGTCAGTCCTTAGGGAGAAAGGCAGGGACGCGTTTCTTTTGTCTCCCAAACATCCTTCTATACAAGCAATAGCCATATACACCTGCCAGTCGTCATCCGGACCATGGGAGTCATGGCAGACATTGAAAGCCTCGATGACAGACCCGGAACCAGCTGGGACAGAGGTAGGGCGGCTTATACTATACCACGGCACTAAAGTCCCATAGAAGCCCGTTGCTTGGTAGTGCACTTGATCTTCAGCCAGGCCCATAATTGATGACCATGACCATGTGGGTAAAACCAGGCCCTGAGCAGTTTCCAGGCGCGTTATTGGGTTTTTACCAATGTTGGCATACCATAATAGAGCACGGTCAAAGTCAACTCGAGGTAACCCATTTATCATCATCCTCATCCTCATCGAATCAATATTCTTGTTATTATATAACGACTTAGAAATACCATACAAGGCTTTGTATGCGTCGGAGCGAAATGTGAGCTTTCGGGAAGAATAATGCCTGAGATGCCGCGCAAAGGATCGAAAGGTGGACTCATCGTCCGAGACAACCAGCCTGCTCGAGATGAGATCGTCACGACTTCTTTCGCCATTGAACATATCCTCATGGCTCATGGACCGTTCACATTCGAAGAATGCCCGCATATTTGTGAAATAGAGCCGTCTTCTCGAAAGAACTGCTTCCTGGTATGTCCACCCGCGCGTGTCCCACACGTTAAGGGGGTCATCCTCAACTTCACGAACGATATTCGTAATTCGCAAACCAAGTATGTCTTTGCTATGCTGGACTGCCATTCTCTTCACACGGCTAACACCGGGGATCCCAAAATCCATGCTGTCGCCGTAGGCGGCTATAAGCACTATCTGCGCAGAGGAGAAAATATCGTCCATTGCCTCGATCTGGGCTTCCTTATCCCCTACGTCATCCTGGATTATGCAAAGCCGGTCTACCCACAGGTACCTCTGGCCCATTTGAAGGCAGACTGTGATTGCATCTTCAATGGTCCTCGGCATTGTTGATGAAGGGAGGCCTCCATCTTTCTTCATTCCATCAACCGTTGCACATGTGGCTGCGAGCAGGGACGATGGTTTTGCGCCCCATACATAGCTGAGCCCAACGAAACGACGAATATCGCTTCGTTCAACAAGGCATCGTCTAATAACGTCGATGACTCGAAAGCCCTTGGGTAACGAGGAGCCTTGCGCAGCGGTGACATGCTGTTGGCATTCGCTGTGTGTGCTATAGCACTCGTTTATTTTGTCCTCCAAACGAGGCCAGAATAATACCTCTCCCACACTTGGGATGTGCGAGCCGCCTTTGCTCTTGATTAGCAAAGAAGTCTGCTACCATTTATCCATATATTAGGCTTACCTTCTCTAATCTCATCGATGTGAACATCGCCAACCCAAATATTCGACACTCCATCTCCATCGGAATAACTGACGTAAATATCCGCCGAAGGAACCCCTGATACCCCAGACTGCGAGTCATCGCTTTGGGGAGGCCCAAGGTAGAGGACAATATCATAGTTTCTCGCCCCTTTCACTTCTGCTATCCGCGTAGAACTAAGCCCAACCGCAACCATATGTTTCATGAAAGCACACAGTGAACATTCCCTTTTTCTCTTCCTTGAGACGATATTATTATTGCTACCATGGCGTTCTTCCTCCAGCAACCCTCTACGCAGAGGAAACAAAAACCTAGAACGAATATTGGGTTTGATGCAATTTACGAGATGTCTTAATCGTATGTGGCTGCAGAAATCACATATATCCAAATCTTGTGCTTCCTTGTCCCGAGGGTTGGTGGGGAGAGAGCAAGTGGAGGAGCATGGCTGGTGAAATAGTTCATAGCGTTCTTGGGGCGTTGGCTCAGAGTCGTTCTGCGTGTAGTAGAATAAAGAAGACTGACAGAGATGACATTGCTCATCCATTAATTATTCTGTGGAGGGGGGTGTATCTATATACTTTCCAGGAACAGACAAACAAATGGTTATATTATATTGAGGGGCGTGGAAAATCTTCAAGAACAAAACCGTAACTATCTATGTTATTATTTAACGGTTCTGCAGTTATCCGTAAAAAACTACGCTACGCCCCGTGTATTTATATTTTCTCAACCACCTACAAGACAGACGAACGAACGTGAAGAATTGGGAAGTATAAGAAAAATTAGAGAAACAAACCATTTACTGTGTAGGACCGTTAAAATAGAGCCAAATTTTCAATGGTCAATTACAGCCTACAAATATAATACTGGATTTGAATTAACGAATGGAGAGAGAAGGACATAAAACAGATGGCTACCGCTGCAGTTAGAGAGACAGGGAAAGAAAAAAGACAACGAGAATTAAAGAAATCAAAATCACAGGAGATATCCAGCACCAGTGATTGGAGATAAAAAAGCAAAACGACAGAACGACAGAGAAGGAAACACGTAAAAAATAATAACTCAGGACATAAATAAATTGGTTAAAAAAATAACGGATGGAAAAAATTTGTTCTTTTTATCATTCAGCTTGCTTTACATGGCTTAGAAAGCCGGGGGGCTAGCAACTTCATCATCTCATCGATCTCATCTCATCGCTATTTTTTCGTCTCTTAAAAGGGACGGTTGGGGGAGGTTGGGCTCGATCGAATGGGCAAACAAGATATGGAAAAGTGAAACCGAAGAGAAGGAAAAGAGGAACTTAAGAAAAATTTCAAGGCAAAACAGAGGACGAAAAAGTGATATGTGAAAAAGATACTAAAAATATTAAGTCACCCGATTTCCTTTGTCTCGCAAATAAAGAGAGAAAAGGTGACATGCGAAACACTGAAAAGGTAAGTTAAAAAAGCGACTAGATGAAACGTAAAATGGATAACTCCTGCACATCATCCTCTCGCCCTGTCGTATCATCAAACCATCACATTTCCCTACTACTGCTGCTGTTGCTGCTGTCTAAACCTGGGCCTCCATGCCTGTGTCGCTCCGCCGGAAGGTGGGTTGGAGCCCTCGCGACTCTCAGGTGCAGGCGAAGAGCTAGTTGGTGCTGGGCTTCTGGAGAGTGACTTGGGGGGAGCAACGGCTTCGCGGCTAAACCGCGGAGGCATACGCTCAGAAATGCGCTCGCGATCAGGTGCTCGCTCGGGCATGCGTTCACCGTTCGTCGAGAGATCTCGACCAGTAGCGGCGGCTCGTCGCTGTGGAGGAACGTATCCGCCAGTTGTCCGGGGAGGCGGGAGCTCTTCCTTGGCAGCGGGTGCTGTTGCCTCGGTTGGGGGAGTGACAGAGCCGGCCGCAGCCGCCTCCGCTTCCTTTGCAGCCTGGCGTTCTCGCCAGGTAGGGCCGGTACGACCTGTGAGATAAAGTCTAGGAGCAGTGCGTTCCGTAGATTCAGTGCGTTCCGTAGATTCAGTGCGTTCCATACGAACGGGGACAGCACCAGCTTTGCGAGCCTTGAGTTTGGCCTCGGCTTCCTCTTCTCGCTTCTTCTGAATTGCGGCTTTCTCATCGAGTATTCTAGTGACAGTATTAGTAAATTGTGCGAAATTCGTAACCAAAGCAGGGAAATCATACCTTCGCTCTTCCTCTCTGGCAGCCTTCTCTGCGGCAAGTTGGCGGCGCCGTTCAGCATCCCGAGCAGCTTTTTCTTGTTCCTCCCGTTCAATACGCTCCTGCTCCTCTCGCTGGCGTCTCTCCTGTTCCTCCCTTTCCATACGCTCGTGTCGCAAACGCTCTTGGACTTCCTTGATTCGTTGTTTCTTTTGATTCTCGAATTCTCTCTCTGCGGCTTTGCGGTTCTTTTCAAATTCCACATGTCGTTTCTCCTGAATGTTCTTTCTGAAATCATTGAAGTATGGCACCAGACGGCTTAGACGATGTTTGAGGGCAACATCTTCCTTATGCTTCAGCTTAGCAGCGGCCAGGGTATCTGCTTTGTTCTTCTCATAGATCTCGAGATCACGCTTCCTCTGCGCTTCGTAGTCTGCAGGGATATGCTTGAGTTCCTCCCGGCGATAGGCTCGCTCCAGATGGTCAATACGCTTGGCTGTGATTCGGACACGGTCGTTGAGTTCATTTTTCTCCTTCTCAAGCTGAGCCAGCTTGATAGTTCGAAGGCTGTTGCTATCCAATTCCTCCAAGTTAATTTCACTAACATCGATGCCCTTGACTCCGGTCTTAAGTTCCTCGAGTTGTTTCTTGAGCTCTTCTTGTCGAATACGGTCCTTCTCGTCCTGCAGCCGTTTGCGCTCGCGCTCGACGTGTTCATCATGCAATCTGCGTTTTTCAGCATCTTGCAATTCCTGCGCACGAATACGCTTTAGTCTCTCTTCCTCTTGCTGTTTCCTCTGCAGGGATTCCAGTGCAGCTTCCTTCTTCTTCTCAATAATGATTCTACGAGCAAGAGTCTCCTCGTGCTCCTTCGCAGCACCAGCCTTAGCCTTAGCAAAGGCAATTTGCTTGGCCTGGATGCGAGCTTGGTTATATGACGGGTCGACATACATGCAGGTGAGGTGAAGGGTCTTTGCCAAACGCGTAAGTTGGGACCTGGCGATTTCAGCGGGCGTGCTTTGGAGTCGCTGCACCGATCCCACTTCACTTTCAGCGGATCCGGCAGCACTTCCAGGATGCATAGCCTTGGCGGAGGAGAAAATATCGGAATCAAAAGTTAGGACGCCGGAAATGTGATCCACACGAATAGCCAAGTCACCCTTCTTGCAACCATTCATGATGAATTTCTCGATCATTGAGCGAGTAACTTGGAATGGTTCAGGGAACTGGGCGAGCTCATGGACGAATTTAACTTCAACGGATTCGTAAACCTGGGAGAGCTGTTGGAAGAGTCTTGTGAGGATAACTTGTTGAAGGGGAAGCACGTATTTTTCCATTTCGGGGTCAGCGCCAATTTGAGTGAGGATGGGGGAGATCTTCTTGCAAATCGACAATGGGTGGAAATCGACTTCCAAGATGTTGTACAGGTCCCGAATTTCTGGGCGGCAACGAGAAAGTAAACCCTTATTCAAAGCATCTTTGAAAAGACCAGCACGGGTGGGAGCTTGAGGCATGCCAAGAAGATTAGTCAACCGGGTGTTCTTGTTCTTCCGAACTTCGTCAACATCAACAAGCGCTCCGCGAGAGCGCGAAGTGCTAATGACCGGGATCGAGAGTGCCGAGAGAAGAACGAAAGATGCGGTCTTGGTCATCTCAGCTTCAGAGATAACTGGGTTTTCCTTCTTTGGACTTTGTCCTGCAGCGACAGCGGCGGCAGACTGGCGAAGGAGGTTATAGTAACGGCTCCAAGCTGCAGCGTGGAAGAGGTAGTTTTCGCTGACCAGGAAGATCCGGGTGAGCTTCTCATAATAATTGGCCATCATGATATTCTTGGCTGGTCGCTTGCTAAGGTTGAGAAGTGTATGGATATCTTCGACGCTACGGAAGCCCTCTTGCCACAATTCTAATTCAACAGCGACATTCAGTTGTTGGAAACGGGTATCTAAATGGCGCTGTAGAGTCTCTGGATCGCTCAGGTTGATGGCGTGCATCTGGCTGGAGTACTTTGCAGCGTTCTGAACATGGTTACGGAGCAGCTCACAGAGACGGCGGAACTCAGTTTTGCGAGTGTACTTCAAGCAGAACTGGAATGCCTGGAGCGCAGTGGTTTGATACATAACTTCCAGCCGTGCATTGTTCTTCAAGATTTCAAGAACAGTACGATATGTCTCCCAGAGGAATTTCAACCACGGGGTAACAATGGCTCGATCCGTTCTATCGCGAGATTGCTCACCAGAAACGGTTGCTAGAAGGATAGTCTCAGGCGTCTCGATAGCATCAAGATCTTCGATATTTGTTGATGGAGCAGCAGATTCGAGAGAAGATTGGATTTCATCAGCCTTAGCCTGAGCTTCTGTAACTTTTTGCTCTGCCAGTTCAATAAATTTTTTCAACACCATCTGTATGCAAAAAGGCACTCAAGTTAGCCTCACTATCCAGAAACTGCATTGTTGCCATTTGCCCTCTACCGATCCCATTAATCCCTCCCCCAATAGTCGTATATGTACTTAAATATATTTTCCTGAACCGGGGCATGTAGCAAGGAGAAAGGGAAAAAAGCTTACCTCAATTGTGCCAACATTGCTATTTTGCGCAATGTTTTTATATTGATAAAGGCCATCCTTTGCAGACTTTCCCTTTCGTAGATCCACGCACAACTCGACGAAAAGAATCATAACTGGCTCAAGGCTTGAAATGGGGCTGTTGCGGGAACGTTTGGAGGCGACTTGTTCATGGAGAACCGTCAGCGCAGCCTGCTGCTGGCCGACGGCAATGAGCTCTTCAGCTCGCTATGGAAAACATGAATATTAACATCGCAGGTTCCCAAATGGTTTTTTCATCTCCATATAGACTGATATCTTACCCTGAGGACATTCTCAGGCCGGATATGGGGCGGAGGTGGCATGCTGGGCAACCCTCCCCTAAACAGCGGACAAAGGGTGGTTTAGGACGTAAATCTCAAACCTGTCAATTTGACAAGGGCGTTTCTGCTTCGCTTATCGTGACGGGGGTAAAGGTCGTGGGTCTCGATGAAGAACGCGCGTGCGGAATATATCGAGACGGTCAACGACGCGATGAAGGGTCCTCTGGAAATGGAGAGGGAAGAATTTGGGGATTCTTTTCTGATGCTGGGGTTTAGCTTCTTTTGTGGTTGTGCGAGCGAGAACAGAAGGCGAAAAATTCCTGTGGGTTCCAAGGTTGCGGCTCCACTTCCTTACATAAGCCCTGCGCTAGTGGTAGAATCACGTGATATATCTCTAAACCTCCCGCAGCCAACATGAGACAAGTGAGGGAGAGTGAGTGGTCAAACGTCAGAACACAAGACGTTCGGAAGACCCAGGAGGAATATTTCTTGAGAAGGGCGAACGAAATGGCCTATTCATTACCTTTCATACGATGATCCGCGTGTGCACGCCAAACCAACATTGAGAATAGAAAAAAACAGGTCTTACCTTAGCACTCAGGGGTTGGAATTGCAGAAATATTACCATTTCATCCAAACCTCCCTTCCACTCCAATTATGTTTGCAATGCCACTTTGATTGCAATACCAGCCAGCCAATGCTTCCCAAGACTTTGAAATCATACCGAGTGTATTCATCATTCGATTCCATCTTCCACCCGCATCTCAGTCGATTGAGAATAAATGAAACCCTTTTGGCGTGCGGGATTATTGCGCGATAGTATGGCTCTGGATATGGTTACCGTTGATTGAAGAGTTCTTTTAACAAACAGAGATCGCAAGTTTTGTTTTCTGTGACTGAAATGGTCACCCTCTGATGGGCTTCACAACACCGTATTTTCCGAAGTTGCGTGGTCAGATTATGGCTATTGAAAACGTTTAGTTCTCGGATATACGAGTCCAACTCCAATTCATCAGTTTCTGATCAAAAGAGTGGATGGCAAACCCAGATATTATCACCGTTTGCCGTGCGTTGAACCCTATCGCTCGCTAGCGAAAGGAACAGGCTTGAAGAAGCAGGGCAACCGTCACGAACAAACTGACGGAATATAGGAGCGTCGAGTCCAGAAATTTTCAGGTATCGCAGAAACAGCAGCTTCCATTCGGATGCATGACATGGCGATCGATCAATGTTGGCAGCCTTCAAAAAAAAAAAATAAAAATAAAAATAAAATAAAATAAAAATAAAAATAAAAAAATAGACAAAGAAAGGAACGAAGACAGTTCATTCCGTTGAAGAGTATGGTTTGCCAACAATTGGCGCTGCTTGAATTCTTCCAGCCTGATATTCTCTATATATATCAGCCGTATCGAATGACAACCCTGAGACCAATGCTAGCCGCTCGCAAGTCTATTTATATGGAATATTGAACGCTAACCAATCATTTGCGCTCGATATACTCCGATACTCCAGAGTTAGATATATTCTAGGGTCATTGTTTTGCCAGAGGGACTGCTCAATGAAGGACCCCACGTTGACGGATGTGTCAATGATCCGGATTAATCGAGGAAGTGCGACAGTTGGGAGGGGAAGCCAAAAACTTCGAAAGGCAATAAGCAATTCAACTTGTTAGATGAAAAACGTGCAATTGGAATCAATTTCAATAAAGAGGAAGAGGAAGAGGAGGGGGGGGCTCATGACTGCCGTTTCTGGCAACAAATCTATCATATTGTGATACTTGTAGGAGTGTTGCTGCGTCTTAATATCTAGAACAGGGAAATGATAAAAAGGGTCTTGTCGACATGTAAAATTGCGTGTTACACCATTGAATGAATACTCAGAGAATTCCTCAACAGAAAACCCCCTCCTATCTAAATAAATTCATGCGCACAAAAAAATAGCGGGGGCTGAGACAAATATACGCTTGATGAAGTTGCGGTCAAGACTGGGGAAGCGGGGGAGGTCAGCATTTCTGTAGTCATGTGACATGCTTGCTCCGGATTCTGTTGCTAAAAGATATGCAGCGGCATACTGACTGTGGCGCGAAGTATTAAAAATGAAACAATTACATTGTTCTGGATCGGGATGTGATTGAAGAAAGTAAACAATCCATCACGGTGGTCTGGTTGTTGGTCAGGGAGGGTATTTAATGACGTTCATTTTGAGTTCAGCAAAATTAGGGAAAGCTTCGGCGGGCATGATGATCCCACCTTTATATCTGTCTGCAATTACACAATTGAGATTTCTTGTGACTAACTAATGTGCCTAGATAAATCCGATTGCATCTGAATATGCCAGTTGAGCGTTGTAAACCCCGCGCTTCACCTACGACACGGAAGGGAATCGAGTACGCAGAGAGCAAGCGCCCGCGGTACCCTTGGGGGAGGAGGCCCGTCCCGCCCGTGACTATGGCGATTTTCCGCTAGACGGCAGATCCCGTTCATCCTCATGGCAGATCGGTGGTGCGGTTCGCTACACTGAGGGTGACGAACGTCCGGCACGACTGAGAGCGGGCGACGTTATGCTGTTTGACCCGGCAGAGACAGATGTAATGGCATTCATCAGTCGCCTAGAGTTTATCGGAATTCTCTCATGCCGCAGTGCTGGGCCCAAGCAATTATTCATACTTCCAATATGGGGAATGGAAAACATTTAACTGCCCACTAAATACTCAATATGCACTTCCGTACAGACCAATAGAAGAGTAAAAATAGAACAATCCCTCGTTTGCTTACTGAAGTAGATCCAGGATCGAGTTTGTCAGCCAGTCACGAAGTTAATAATAGCGGCGGAAAATGCCTAATCGCAAAAGCAAATCCTCGTAATATTACTAGCGGCAAGCGACCCCGTTCTAGAAATTCTTGCGGAAGAAACCGCGCTAAACGAAGAAAGGAGGGAATGTCCATGTGTACAGCAGCCAATAATAGGTATGGATGTCAGAATAAGGAATTATAAGTACCAGCTGAGTTGGAGTAGGTTTGTGAGAAGGGGAGAGGGAGGGATTTGGCCTGCATTTAAAGGCCAAGCAAGAGTCAAAATTCAGAGGCTTGTATGGAGTAGTTAGTTGGGGTGGTGTGTTGCGTTAATAAGTCCTTGTCGCAATTGTGTGCCCGTAGTTCAGGCCTGTCATATCCGGGATTGGTGGAGGGCAAATGCGATGGAGACCACGGAACTCGGTAATTATGGAGGTATCGGCGCCAGGCAGGGCTGCTAAGGAAGAGGAAAGTAGAGGTTCCTGCAGCCCAAATAACAACAGATCACTGTTAGCAGAGAGTCTTGTCAGTTAAGGTGGATGTAGAGGCAGTGGTTAGAAACTATCATACAATATACAGAGTCCCCCGTAATAATGGTGCAGATAGAAGGCAGAAGAACAAACAACTCAATTGAGAGATAACGAAATAGCGCCCAGTATTCTTTGCACCTCATCCATCCCCCTCCTGTTCTTCGCTTTGCTTGGTGTTCTTTCTTTCCTTCTTCTCCGCCTCCCAAGCCCCCACCCATGTTTTAAACTTAGGCTAATTTCATGTTGAAAAGAAATGAGGAAGCGTCACATCGCGTAATCGGTTAGCCAACTAGGCCAGATGCTGGGATTATTAAACACAACAGCGCGGGCGAGGGGCTGTACATACATGTACTGTACCTTCGCTGCGGAAGTTAGGTGCAGAGTGACATCTGCCGGGCTCCGCCGCGCAGTCCGCGCCTGGAAGTTGTTTGATTATTAAAATACCAAAATGACAGCCCAGCCGCTGCCGATACGGCTCCGTAACCCACTAACCCCCCGCTAACCCGACGCCAAATACTAGCGGCTCCGCCTGGCTGCCCCTTTTTGCGTACAGGCCGTACGACTGGTATCCTATCACGTCGCCGTCTTTGTGCTCGCTTCCTCATCCCATCCTGCGAACAAACCAACACCAACCAACCCAGACAGACCGAACTACCACCACCGCCAACACCATCCACCACCATCTATTTCTCCCGTCACCACCACCCGCATCACCATTGCTGTTCATCTCTGAGGCTCCAGCGTCGGGCACTTGACCCTCTGTCGAGAATATCAACAGCTTTTCTCTTCTTCGAGCCGGCTCTCGCCTTTCTCTCGGAGCCAGTTCTCCGCCCGCCGTCTCTAGTTCGGACGGACGTGCAGGTTCATTTTCGCCAGTCTCCCTGGGTTCTCTCCTTCCTAGCCCTCCGCTACGTACTCCAACTTGTGGCAACATACCTCTTCTAAGGGCAATTCGGGCCATCACTTACGCACCATGCCCCCTGCGTACGAGCTTCGACCCGGTGGAGATGTAAAGAACAAGAAACAAAACATGGCCGAATTGAAACTACGACGTTTAAACGAGCTCAACATAAGGTTGAAGGAAGACCTAGAACGTCCGCGAGTCAAAGTGTCTGAGGCTTCCATGTCGTGAGTGTCTCCTAGCCCTTTGAGAAGCCCCGTCAAGTTGGTTTTTTATTGCGAGTAACTGCCCTCATCTGAGCACAAGGTTGCTTGCTACCACACGACTTCTTTGGGGTATGGAAAAGCACGATGGCTGACTGTTAAAAATTTCTTGGTTTGTTTCTGCCATCTTTATAGACTCATCAATTACTGCAATAATACAAGAGATTTTATGGTGCCTTCTGTGTGGGGTCAGGTAAATGGATTTCTCCTTTACCCTTTTTTGGCAACCCTGTACGGAAAAACTGGCAAATCGCGAACATTCACTAACATCAATATCAATTCTCCCTTTACCATTCAAAAGATTGACAAACGCGAAGATCCATACACGCCTCAACAATCGGGTGGCTGCTGTTTGATCATGTAGACTGGGTGGATTGACACAGCCATCTAGGCCCATCTCCTTTCATTTATAACCCATATCATTCGAAGATACATCCCCTCCCGAATTTTCTCTCCCAACGACCCTCGGATCTCCGCCATCCACACGCTCCGACTGCGCGCCCCAAAATCTCACCAGCATCCTCGCAACCATATTTTCCTTTGAAACGAATACGAACTCAAATCCCTTTAACCGGCCATGCATGAAATGAATGGTGTGGGCGGCTCACTCGCTTACACAGTTGGATGAAGCTAGGCTTCTCGCAGCATCGATAAAGCCTTTGGTGCTCCTATGTGTCCAAACCGTGTTTGAAGCGACGGCTTATTCAACCCACCAAAAACAACCTGTATTTGTGTATGTTGAGTATACGCATTTGTCTTGCTCCAAATTACTTGGCACAAGAAAAAGAATACACATTTCCTCCTATTGTTTTGGCTGGCATTCTAGGCTAGCAACCATTTATTGGCATTTTCCGTCGGCTCTCCTTTTAGCGGACCATCATCTCATGCTTTTTTATTTCTTTTGTCTCTGGCTGTTTGGTTGTTTTTCTTTTCTTTCTTTTCTTTCTTTCTTTATTTTTTCTTTTCGCTTTCAATTTTCATAATTGGATTATCCCAAACCCTTATTCCCCTATTTTCCCCCTTTATTTCTGCTCTTTTTTTCTTCTCTATCTTGTCTTTTTTGTTTATTCTTTTTTGTCTCTCATGTTCACCATTATTTCCCCTTGATCTCGATATTTTTTTCACTGTTCATGAAGGTGGTTTTGGCTCTCCTCTGTTCGTTGTCCTGGATTAATTCATATTGTTCCTCTCCTGTGTTTCCAACTTCCTTTTCTTTTATTTTTCTTCTCTCCATTTGATTTTTTCCTTCAACCGCTTGGGTAATGAAGGCCTGGAGCAGAGAACGGCATCCTTCAAATCAAATCTTTTCTTTGTAAAATAGATTTTGGGACGAAACGGCAGCAAACAGTGAAGCTAAAATATATATTTCCTATCTCCTTCAATTGCATTCAAATCCACCCCCGCCCCCTTCTTCTCGTGACCTTTGAAATCCTCGTACTTTTCACTGCACATCAAAACCCCCTCTCTGTCTTAAATCGAATGTATCCACCATCCATGGAACGCCTTTTTCATCAGTCTTCTAGATAGGACGGACGGAGCTGACAAGACGTCGAATAGAGACTCCAATATACGAACGAACCCCCGCAACACCTGCACCGGGCATCCGAAATCAGCCCCGCTTTCTCTCTCCCCCTCCATGAGGTCGTGGCCTCTTATTCCATTTCCTAGTTGGATCTTTCATACGCGAAGGCCTTTTTGCTGCCTTGCGTGGATGTACTACTCTTCCCTTCCCGGGGGGGGGTATTATCTCGCGAATTAAGGCAAACGCGCAGGGAGATGGAAGCTTGACATCTAACAAATAAACCCATGCTAAGAACTACGTAAAAGGACAAACGCAAAATGCCCTCCAAAATACGTGACCTATTATTCCTAGCGAATCGCAACAAAACGCTAGGTATAGTGTGTTATATATAATTACTCCCCGTTAAGATAGTAGGTAACTAACTATTCAATAATAATTAAAAAAAAAAAAAAAAAAAAAAAAGGACTTGTAACCTACAGGGTTGACCGGCGAATTTCTCCCTTCGATAAATCAGCCCGTCTTAACTAAAATTCCGGTGCACAAAGGGAATGAAACACTAGAACAATATATATGCATATAACATGGTAAATACTTTTTTTGAAGAAGTAGAAGCAAAAGAAAAAGATCCTGCAGTCTGCCAACGCCTTGGCCACTGGGGTTGACTGTCGCGCTTAAAGAAAAGAGGGGGAAAATAAAAAATAAAAGAAAGAAAGGTACAGTGCAGTAACTAACTGAGCTGCATAGTATAAGTGCAGGAGAAGAAAAAAAAGGGGGCGGGCTGCCTGAGACTGGGTAACTAACTTATTTATTAGAGGCGGGGAAGTGTGCGCTGGTTTTGCGATTTTCTAAAGATATAAATATATCTATCTAATCTCTAACAAATCTCGACGCCAATATTTACTTATATCCCCCGCCAATACCGAATTTCTCAACTCTATTATCTATCCATATCACACCTCAAATTCAATATCCCAATGACACAAAATTAAAACCAATCTAAAAGAAAAAAATGTCAGACCCAACTTCAGCCCAGTCCACCCCTTCCTTGCCCAATCCGCAACCAATACAACAACAAGAACACCAACAGCCAGAAAGCAAAGAAAAAGAAGAACAAATTCAACAAATAGCTATCCCTCTAGCAGAGGGACATCGGGAACTCGTCCACCTACCGCGCGTGACCATAAGATACTGTACGCAGTGCAAATGGCTGCTCAGGGCGGCATATGTATGTTGTCCCAATCCGTCTAACTCATCTCAACACAACGCTGTCAAAATAATCCGTAGCCCATCTACATATATTCTGTTCCAACGAGAACGCTTCTCTAACCCGCCGCCCCGTGTAGTTCGCCCAGGAGCTGCTGTCCACCTTCTCCACGACACTGGGGGAGGTGTCTCTCGTCCCGGCTACCGGTGGTGTGTTCACAGTATCCATCCTGCACGAGTCTAATGTCGATTTCACGACGGCGGAGACCGTGCTATGGGATAGGAAAGCGGAGGGCGGGTTTCCGGGTATGTTTATTTATTTATTTATTTATTTATTATTTTTTACTTTTATTTTTATATTTTTTTATATTTTTTTCCCTATCTATATTCTTCGCTACTTTCAGTAATTCCTAATAAATACGCGCAAAACAACGCCCCCCCGGGACCCCAACAGAAACAAAACAGCTAAAGTCACTCGTCCGTAACATTGTCGATCCCTCGCGGGATCTGGGACATGTTGATCGTGCCCTTGCTAAGAACCACGGGAAGGCAGGAGGAGCTGATACTACGGGGAAGACGGACATGAACGTGATGCCTACGCAGACCCAGGCACAGAACGGATCGTCTCCGCCTGTTACTGCCATTACCGATGTTTGTAAGGACTGTGAGTGAGAGGGAGGTTGGTTATATGGAGCTATCTATGTGTCTCTTCTCTACTTGGTGTGTTCAAATGGGGAGGGGGGGACCCTCCCCTACCACTCAACAAGGTGCGTGTGAAGGTGAAGGGCGTGGGATATGACTATGAAAGCTGAAGGGAATGAGTGACGTCCCCGTGTATGGACGATTTGGCCTAACTATTCACGACGGGTCCAATAGACACACCCCTCTTCGAAAAACGTATTGAATGAAGCGCCCGACTTGAGGCGTGGGGATGTCGATATTTCTGAATTTCCTTTTTTTTTTTTTTTTTTTTTTTTTTTTTTTTTTTTTGGTCTTCTAGACGATGTTATGTATGTGTGTACCGGACTTGATGTACTAGGCGAATAGTTATCACTAGTGTGGAACCATGTTCAAAAAAGAAAGTAGGAAAAATAAAAGAAAAGAAGATAAAGTCACAAAAGACCGCCCATATATAAGTATGCAACTCGAAATAATGATATAGACAAAATATCCAAATGAGTCCAGAGAAAAAAAAATATGGGGAAAAAAAAAAAGAGAAGAGAAGACATGCCGTAATTCATTCGAAGGTATCAGGAGAAAGAAGCCAGTCAGCCGCCGACCGCCCAACCCGTTGCTTAAAGGGAAAAAAACGGAAAACGGAAGGGGAAAAACGAAGCATGCCAGTGCCCACCTGGAAGTTAAGGTAATGAAACCGAGAAGGGATGAAAATATATATACATATATATAACGGAAAGAAGACAGAAATGGAAAAATGAAAAGAAATAAAGACAAGAAAGGAGGCACATGCCCATGCCACATAAAACACAAAAAGAGAGGAAATAAAATATAAAAATGAGATGATGTTTGGCATGATCATGATTTTCTCCAAAAAAAAAAAACCTTTCGCCGCCCCCCTTCCCCCAACAAACCCTGAAAAAAGGGCCCCCCGTTCCCATCCAACCGCCACGCCTTGCCCGCCCCTGGTATTTCGTATCCCCGTCCCGCTTATTCCAAAAGAAGAACCACGGCTAAATAAATTAAAAGAGAATAAAACACCAACCACAAAACTCCATCTCCGGCTAAAAGAATCCGAGAGAGCACTCGTTATGAGTGAAAAAAAAAAAAATCCATTGACAAATATACGGGAGAACCGGACTTAACCGGACGTGCCGATGCAAGGGGGAAAAATAATATAACTTCATAGGATATAAGAGAGGCGAGAGAGAAGAATCGATCCCTCACCCCTTATATAATATAAAATTGGGAAGGAAAATAGTGATTATCGACACCCGTTAGTCATGCTCAGGGGAGGCGATTTCCCTGTTGCGGCGCCAAAAGGCGAGCCGTAAGCGGCTACGTCGTCGCGGAACAGTTCGGTGGTTGACTCCATTCGTGTCTTGAGTGTGATGGTGGTGGTGGTGGTGGTGTACTGGTGCATAATCGTGATGCGAGGGGTGTGACGAATCAGTCGGAATGTAGTTGACGGAGGTGGAGGAAGTTGGGTTTGTGATGGTAAAGCCATTCCCCTGGGTGTGGTGGCCGAAGTTTTTATCGATAAAGGCAGCCATGAAGTGTGGAGTTTTCCCATCTTCGACGTTACTATGGTAGGTGTGAAGAAGGCTTGGACGGCCAGAAGTAGCAGCGGCGGGTGTGGCCCGATCATGGTCCACCACGCTGTCAGAACAGCTGCTTGGCAGACGATTTGCCCGATCGTGGTCGAATTCATGGCGCACATAACCATGTTCATCATCACTGGTACCTACGCTACTAAGGCTGCTGGCTTGGGTCGTTGAAGAGATAGGTGTCATGATAGTATTGTTTGTATACGTGCTCGTGCTTTGGGTCCGTGTTCCGCTCGTAATCTCGCTTTGGCGATTCACTGTAGTTACTGTCGATGAGCGGCCGGATGAACGCTGGAACGGCCGATGACATTGGTAGCGCCGGGAATGAGATGCTTGATTGTCATCTGCGGCTGACTCAATACATCTAGAAGCGCCCGTCGATATGGTCAAGGGAGGAGTGACACCGGACGAGTCATTGTGAGTTTGACAGTCCTTATCAACTTCTTTGGGCTCATACGTTCCACACTGCATATCCTTATTCAGCTGTAACTGGCTCAAGGCTGGTGGCAAGTTCCAAGAGGCAGGAGGGGTTCGATCAATATTAACAGCTGAACCTCCGGGGGGGTTTCGCCTCCCTGTAGGTTCCTAAGATCCGACTCTGATTGTGCCAACGGTGTCGTGTTGCTTTGGATCAATTCAAGGGACCCTCTGCTTTGTACATCTCGATTCACGATTTCCCGCCATATCGACTTATTCCGTCTTATTTCTACTGTAGTAAATGTCATCTCGGGTATCAGGTCAGCCATACTGTCGAACAGAGGCAGTGCAAATATTGTCATGAAATCGATTTGGCCTTTGGCGAGTTTGGGAATATTTCCAAGTTCCGGAGGGCCACCGAAGAGCGCTGTCTCCATTCCGATGGTCTTCTCCATCTTCCCTTGCTGGGCGAATTCCTCCTGCAAGGCATTTGTCCATCGTTTCGCAATGCTCCACGGGCGGGCCTATACAAGTAGAGAGGTTAGTTTACGGGAGTACGGTACATAAAACGGGCGGAGAGACGAGTCACGTACCACATTGCTAATGTCGGCGCATTTGATTAGCAAGCCGCAGAGTAAGACCCGATCGGTCTCTATTTCTTGGTCTGTCCACCCTTCCGTCGAATTGGTTTTGTGATATTTCTCCTGAAGTTTGCCTAAGCTTTCCATGAACTTAAAATGGACACCCATATCAGTCGCAAGGATAGAACTGATCATCAATTTACGCAGTTTCGCATCCGCGAAAACTGTGGGCCAATGGGATCGTAAAAGTTGCGAAAACGCAGCACAATGGAAAGATTCTAGAACAGAGTTATCGTTGTATAGCTGGGCAAGTGGAGCGTTCAGTCGGACGAGAAAGACATTATTCACTCCCGGATGACCGACGTCGTGTCCAATTGCCGTGATGAGGAGAGCTAAAGCGTCGGAGGGAGTCAACAACGATGATATTGGACTCACTCCCGCACGTTGACTGGTTCCATTCGGGTAAGGGGGTAAAGCACCGATGCTAACGAGAAGGTGAAAGGTCGATTGTAGGACATCTATAGCGTGGCGGAAATTGTGGTATAGGACAAAACTATTGTACGTGACACGAGTGGCAAGCAAGAATGAGTGGAGTTCCTCTAGAAAGTTCATGTAAGCTTGCGACCAGAACCCCAAAAAAGAACTAAGTAGTATTCATAACAAAAACATTCACTCACCGGAGCAGATTCGCCAGGGTTCTAGCTCTGGCATCTGTAAGGCATGCTCTAGCATTATTGTTCCAGCATGAACAAGTTCGTCCTCTGAGAAATCATGGGCTGCGAAATCCCATTTGCCGATTTCAGCCTCAACGAGCCGTTTCCGTTGGTCCAGGATATGAAGGTCACTAGGTACAGGTAAATATATTGGCATGTAACGAGGTACCGAGAGAGCCATACCTTTGGTATTCATCGACCTCTTCGTCAGGATTGCATATTCGTTTCATCAGTTTAGTCACCCTAGAAGTACTAATTAGTAGAGTCATATTTATGATGAGCGAGCTCATCACTGGGCTAAGCTAAGGGTACTTACATGGTCTCTCGAAGATAGGAGTACGGTTGTTGGTCATTGGCGCCAACCCATGAGTGTTTTGTGGGTCTCCCGGCTGCTGTATCCCGCCATTGCTGCCTCCTAGCTGTTTTAAATATTTTGTATGCATGCACTAAGAGACTCTGAAGTCTTGACGCCTCTAACGGGGTTGTAAGGACATCGACGGCGCCCGCATCCAGGCAACGAGTTATGCATCTGTTCACCAAGGGGAAATCATTTACTATATCCTCCGCCGTAGCTTCTGAATATGTTGATTTTCCACGCTCATCGTCTTCCCGGATGAAGCGTAACACAGCGACGGGAACCGCAAGGTTCACTTCAGTCTGAATTCTCACGTTCGCCGAAAACCTGGCAAGAAGCTCGAGCATGCAGAAGTCATCCGCTTCGGACGAGAATCGTAGAAATCGTCCAACTTTTGTGTTGGGTGTCGTTGATGGCACGGGTGGTGGTGCAAGAGACCGACTTTCAGACGATTGCCATAGTGGCTCAGATGAACCGTTGACGACGATAGAAACCAGGGCGAATAAGGGGTTGGAATTAGGCCGACAAGTAATATTGAGCTGCGTTAACTGTTCGGCGAATGATTTTCTTGAATTAGACAGGTAAACTGTTTCTAGGCAACCAATCATTAGCTGAATTTCTTGAAATTTCAACATGTTTTAAAATCCAAATAATACACTCTGCCGCAGGCTGTATCAGCTGCAAAGTGGTCTAAAAAAAACCACGAGGAATATACGACTACGTTACCTTTCCTGAAGACACCAAGAAAAAGTAGCACATTGGTGCGAATTTCGCCGCTTTCATCAGCTGAGGTTTCTAGACCGGAGTAGGTGGTTACTCCAGCAGTCGAGTCGGTGTTTTTGATCACCCAACGTTCATCCTTCACACGGTCGTCTAGGTATACGGCGCAAGCTTCTCCAAGCTCCATGCTGCTGGAATTGAGATATGGCGTTTTTCTGGAAAATAAACCTTTCTCAGAGCGAAGTCGACGGGGGGTTTATCCGCAGTGAAGATAAATTCACTGGAAAAGAGCCTCTCTGCTGTCTTCGGGTGTCCCGCTGAGCACCAATATAAGATATAGTCCACCTGTATTTTCTTGGGTTCCTGCTTTTTATATCAAAAAAAAAAAAAAAAAAAAAAAAACCTTTCAGCTTCCTTCACTTCTTCTACCCGAAACCGACAACCTTTTTTCCTCCCGATTCGGACTGAACGAGTCCCAAGACGTCTATTAGGAGAGAAATCCAGCGGCGCCAGCGTCGCCCTCAGAAAAAAGAAAAGAAGTATTGAGGATGTATGTGCAACATCCGGTTCCTACCTAAGCCGAATGGACCGGACTTGAGTAGACGCCCCTGAGAGAGAGAGAGAGAGAGAAAGGAGGGTGGCCGGGCAAACCAACGGGGTCTGTCTGGCCAGCGATTGAGCAGTTTTTGGGCGAGATGGGAAACTGCACGATCGACCCTCCTATAAAAACATGGCGACGGCGAACGCACTCGGGATGGTAAGGCGGGGGGGGGGGGGGGGGGGG
>NW_025544775.1:940156-982215 GCF_000003525.1 Blastomyces dermatitidis ER-3
GGGGGGGGGGTTGTGGTAGGATTTCAACACTTTGGGTGCGAAGAGAGGATTTTGCAAGGAAGAAATCTGTGTATGTATGTGTATACAGGGCGAAGTTCTTCCGACCAACAATATAACCTTTTCTCGACAGGCCGTTTTCAGATCGGTCGAGGAATTGGTTGATGGGAGGGCGAAACTGCGGTATGGTGGTATGGGCCGGCGGCGAACGCGAAAGATGCGACAGAGAGGATCTTGGAGGAGGGAATGGCGATGGGCGGAGAGAAGAGAGAGAGATTCGAGCAGCGATATCAGGGCGCTGGGAGCAAGTGGTGAAGTTGTTGTTTGCGACGCACGCGGTTGGAGTGAGAGACGGCGGCGGAGGGCGAAGAGGAGAAGCGAGTGAGCTGGAACAAGACTGACAAAACCTTCCAGAAGGGTTCAGGGATTTTTCGGGGCTAACATTGGACGGGGCGGGGAGTATGGTATGTATTATGTATGGGTATGATATGGTATGGTATGGTATGGGTATGGTTAGTATGGTATAGTAGAGTAACTAGGGTTATCAGATGCTGAGTGAGCTGTTACTTACAATATCAAGTAATGTCATACCATATCATACCATACCATACCATACGCAGCCACCGAGGCCCCTAGGTACGAATTTCCCGGCTCGAAATCCTGTGGGACAAAGGAGCGTTTAGGTAACTAGCGCAATTGGCCGGTCGATTAGCCACTTTGCCGAGATTGAAGATGACGCTACGCAATCCGCCAAGAGACGAAACTTGTCGTAATTGGCTCTGTTCCGTAATACCTGGGAATTTATTTGCTTTCTTTCTTTCTTTCTTTCTACTTTCTACTTTCATTGGAAGGAAGGTTTCTCTTCTGTTTGTTCTTGTCTTGGCGAACCTCGAAACTTGGGGGGGGCGAGAGATAGATCCATTATATCGCATCCTCATGAGAAAAGGGAGACATCGATGATATCAGATATCAGATATCAGATATCAGATATACATACACATCTCTTACTCCCTTTTGATATCAATTGTGATCAATGTTGTGTTTCTATCCAGCCTTTTTATTTTTATTTCTGTTTATTCGAAGTGGGCTGGTATGTAATATATACCCTCCCAGCCAGGATCAAAATTACTTAAAACTATTCTAGAAGCCCTTCCGTCGTGGCCACAACACCTGAATTTGAGCATTCCGCAGCAGGTACAGTACAAAGACGATGCGCCGAGTGCATCCGCGAAGCTTGCTGTGTGTGTGTGTTGTCGCCCGAAAACACTTCGACTTACCCACTATACCATACCACCTACTACTCTTGGCCGATTTCAAACCCGGCTGTCGGTTTCTGCCCTCTGACGAGCTCCGAACGGGTTAAGTCATAGACCTCATCTTCCGCGTCCGTAATCCGTACTGTGTACGGAGTACTCCGTACAGATTAGGCAAATAAGAAATCGCTCACCCACCCTATGATCCTCGGGAATTTTATCCCCTCGTCATCACTTACGGGATGCTCTAAGTTACCTTATCTCCTGGGTGGCATTTTGTTATTGGAAGAGCTGTATGAGAGTGGATATGATATCTAGCCTTGGAAGAAGTGCGCACAAGGCTGGACCGCTTACGGATACTCTGGACTCAACGATGGATGCACGCTGCGTAGGGGCCGTGGACAGGACATTCAAACGGTTGATCAGCACGCAGATGGCTAGCGAAAAGTTTGAATTGGGTATTCGGAGAATGAGCCCTGTACATACACAATATGCCACCACTGTTTGTTTTAAGGCCGTTGTTTGATGGAAGCAATGGAATGGGATTCCGAATTCTCATTTTGACCCGTTCCCCCTTGAAGCCGAGCTACTCCTGGATTGGTCCAGACAAGTCCTAGACTCCTGGGTGGCACACGACAAGAAATAAGAAAATAAGGGAAAAAAGAAGAAAAAAACAGAAAAGAAGAAAATAGAAAAAAGGACAACTAACTCAAAAGGAACCAATAAACTGGGCTGCTCTGCGCTCAGGTCCGTTGACTTGTTTCAAGATAACACAGTTAATGGAGTTCACAACACAAAGCCGAACTGCATCAAGAAAGGCATCTATTAGATAGCCCTCTGCTTGAAAAGGTCTCGAGCATAAAAAAGAAAGAAATACTAATGAGCCCTCTTTTTGGGGCCTAGGTAAAAAAATCCCCCCCGCTCTCGTATTCTTTGTTAGCTTCCATTCACTATTAATTATTGCCGCCCAAGGGGAGGGAAAAAAAAAGAGAAGCTGGCCATGTCGTGTCTGGACCAACTTTTTTTTTTTTTTCTTTTTTTTCAATTTATTTATTAAAAAAAAAAAAAAAAATAGTTAGTAGGCTGCGGCTATAAATTATTTTCGCTTGGTTCAGATGGAAATCATGGAAGCCCTGTTTTTGCCCTCTTATCTACTACTCTACTAGTTACAGTATACTCCGTACAATAAACATGAACATGACTGGCCCCAAAAGATTCAACGGCGTCGCCGGGCGGCATGACCGATAATAACACTCCAGCCATGGACTCATCGGCGCATCGGACATGTTCTGTTTGTTTGTGCTTACATAGAATGTGCGGACTAGCTTCAGGGTACATACAGACTTTTGACTCCGTACAAAGTTACAAAAGTTACAAGCTTAACCTTCGGAGGCCATGCAGAGAGAGCCGGCCGATTTGAGATGAAACTTCACTCGCTCTCCTTGCTGGCTTCGTATTTAGCACACTTCCCTTTTCCCCACCCCCCCCCCCCCCTGGCATTTGCGCCTGTTTAGTACAAGCCTGGATGGATCCATATATGTACCCTGTATGGGATGGGATGTAGCCCCCCCTCCGGGGGCCAGGATGGAATGACTGATGAATAAATGAAGAGTCTGAATTGACTGACTGGACTTCCGCCAGCCATACAATTTTCTCCCGCTCCCGCTTCCAAAAAGGTTCTAAAAAGATTCCTCCCTCGGCTGGAATCCAGAAACTGCGCTTGCACTAACGAAAATTCCTCTGCCCCAAAAAAAAAAAGAAATCCCTAGTTCCGCCCGCCGGGGCTACTACTCTACTACTGCGTACAAAGGAACAGCAAGAATAATAAAATAATAAAATAAAATAAAATAAAATAAAATAAAACAAAATCATAGGTAACACTAAATCAGTGGCGTCCGCTAACTAACTAAAATAATAAATTCTTATTCTTGGGAAGAGACTTTAGGAGAGACTTTAGGAGAGGGGGAACAAACTCTCTCTCTCTCCCCTTTTACTCCGAGTCGGCTCCGGGCTAACTGGACTGATCAAAAGGGAGGATAACTAGCTTCAACTGTAATTTGCGCCAGCCGGCAGTTGAAGAACTTGTCAGTTCCCTCTTTTTCCCCGCGCTGTTGCCCCGGCCGGGCCGTTTTGAAGAAAAAGGCAGATCAAGCTCGCTCCTTGTTACCTTTGACAGCTTCCTGTGGAGTTATGGATCATTAATAATGATTGCTTTTCCTATCCGCGCACTATGTATGGGTCTACGCTGTACGCTGCTTGTATGTTGACGGACGGGCTGTGGGTATGTTTTATATTTTTATCCATTTAAGTAAGCAAGATAGGGAATTTTCAATAATGAAAGGGCTCTTTTATCGCCACGACAAATAGAACCAAGCGAACTAAGCTTCTACGATGCATTATTTACCCACTCATGCCCCGATATCCCATCCCACAGGCCTCAAAAAAAGATCAATATTAAAAATAAATAAACGACGCCTTCTTCACAAGTCACCACCAGCCTCGTGTGCGCACAACTAGCAAAAAAGAGGCGGAAAGGAAACGAAAACAAGCACAACCAAAGCGTCGTTGATAGCAGCAGCAGCAAACCGCCGTGGGGCCGGATCATTCAAGCGTTGGCCCCAACCAGAAGCGGCTAAGTGTGAGAGCACTTCACTTTTACTGCGTATATCGCTAAGACTTTGGGGGGATTTCCGGGGCTAGTCGGGTAGATAGATAGATGAAGATGAATGGGCTGGTGGTAGCTTGCAGCTTGCAGCTTGCAACTTGCAACTTGGCAGTCCGCCGAATCGCTGAAATAATAATAATAATAATAATAATAATGAGATACATAACTTAAGTTACTCCGTAAGTACGCCGAGTGGGGTGGAACAACCCATGCCGTGCCCTGTCTTCCCTGGCCGCTATTCTTGTCAGTGGATCCTTGATGCAGAGGATGGGGCGGGGAGACGGTCTTCCAGAAGTATTCTTGACTAGTAAGTATCCTTCGTTTGCTGGTCGTTTTTGGGGACAGGTAATAACTCGTGTGTAATGTATACATGCATACGGTACGATACTGTATCTTATCATGTTGCCTATACATAACCAAACAGTGCCTACTACTGCGTAGCTTACATGCTACGGCGGTGATACACAGGTGCAGTTGCATATGTATAGAGAATTGAGTTTATTTATTTATTATTAATATTAATCAAGCTCAATAGTTGAGCTGATGGTTGACATTTCCTTTGTTGTGAGATATAAAATAGGCTTTGATTTCCTAACCAGCCAGCTGCTGCCAAGGTTGTTATTATTATTTCTATTTATTATTGAGATGTCCGTCCCGTCCTCCTCTAAACAGGGACATCAAACAATAATACAACGCAATAGCCAAGGCAAAACCAAAGAGCTATCTATCTATCTATTTATCCAACCACCCGAAGGCATCCATGGATACCAAACGATATCCCAAGAAGATTTCGTGACCAACGATCAAGGCACAGCGGAATGGAAAAGAAGAAGAAGAAGAAGAAGAAGAAGAAGAAGAAGAAGAAGAAGAAGAAGAAGAAGAAGAAGAAGAAATGCATCGAACAATCTTTGAAACTTCTTCCAGCCGCGCCGCCAGGCGGGCAGGGATAACCTGTAACTAACAGAGCACGAAAGACGCTGACCCTGTCTGCGTCTGACACGAGTGAGTCTCCTCGCCCTCACTATTAGCCGCTACCAATCGAGCCGATTGTGGACTGACTGCACCCAACTGATCAATCGTTGGGATTGATCTTGGTTGCTTGGCCCTGGGGTATGGTAGTTATGGATAGCATCGTTATCGTTATGGAGAGAGGAGAGGGCGGGAGAATTATTACAGTGTAGAGACTTGGGAGAGTCGGCGAATTTCTGGCTAGTTAGTTTCTCTTTTATTTTTTAATTAATTAATTAATTATTCTTCTTTCCTGGCGATTCTGAGCTGCACTTGCTGCTGACTGGGACTAGGACTTGGACTGGGATGATGTGTTGGCGTCGAGGATGGATGAGGTTCTTGGGGCTGATCATTTTTTACTTTTTATTTAGTTACTTTTTTTTTTTTTTTTTTTTTTTTTTTTTTTTTTTTTTTTTTTTTTTTGCCCGCCAGGTAAAATCGAACAAACAAAACATGACTTATCATAGTATATCTACGATGTAGTGTGTGCGTATGTATGTACATACATGTACATGTACACTGAGGCGGCTGGGATGAAGGATGTCGGGGAATGTCTCAATTATGTGCTGAATTTCAACTATTTAGTCTGCCTAGCCATGAATTAACTTCTCTTTTCCCATCTCCTCTCCTTCTCCTAGAATTTCTTTTGTCTGAACCGTTTTTCCGCAGGTGGACAGGAGTTTTTTCCACCTCTTTTTTTGCCTTCATTGTTGTTGACCTTTCGGTTTGGCTGGCTGACTATATCTAGATAGAACCTCTTGCTCTCGCCTACAGGACCAGACCTCTCTCTCTTTCTTCTCCCTTGGCTACTTCAAAAGGGCCGCATCAATAATGAATAAAAAAAAAATCAAGTTTATTGCCCCACAGCCTACTCTGTACAGGCCCGCTGAGATTCGCAAATGATTCCCAGCGCAACTTCTATACCTACCCCTACCAAGCATAGCCCACACTGCAAACAAAGAGCCCTCCCCTCCCTGCCTTGTTGCTCCAGATGACCCCCATGGACGCCCTGCAAGACTTGCCAATAATGACCCAAAAGCTGGGGTAAACTGCTTTTGATTCGCGGTTACTGCATAAGTCCCAAGGCCATAGTTGTTATGTCTATCTTAAACCGCCCCCCTCCGGCCTCAATCCCCAAGGCCATGGTACTGTATCTGCATATATATATATATATATATATATATAGTGTGCAGCGAGCATTCGATTGATATACCTTGCCTATTGCACATATGTACGGTACATGTACGGTACATGTACTATACATCCATGCTACATCCATGCAACTTTACACTTCCCTACTTTATAAAAGGCCAGTTTCAATCAGGAATATAAATAAAGAATTTTATGTGTTTGTTTCTTTTTTTTCTTTTCTTTTTCTTTTCTTTTTTTTTTTTTCCTATGACTTGGGTAAGAAACTGGGAAAAGGATTTCATTTTGTGGCTATACTATTTATCTCCCCTTTTCTTTTTCGTTAGTTAACAGGCACATATAGACATGGATGGTTCATTTATTTACTCTACCTACCCTTACCCCACTAAAAAGGCTTCTAAAAAAAGTTTATATCGTGTTTCAAAATGAGTTCCATGAAATACTAGCCTAAGGGGCCCCTGAAACCCGATGTGAATTCTGTTGATATAGTTATATATATATATTTCCTCCCTAACAAAATACGGAAATGTGAGTGTTGCGCCGCCATCAAAATGTGCGTTTCCTTGATGGTTTCCTCTCTCTTTTATTCCCCCTATCCTATCTTATTTGTATTTCTGTTTATTATGCTTAAAAGATACATACATGTACAGTACATACATATGACTTGGAGGAAGACGGACCAGGGCTTGGCGTGCCCAACCCTCCTCTTCTCTTGATCCAACCTCGACGAGTTTCCATGCACGCAACGTACTATACATGACATGTAACTTCCCCCATAGGATAGGGGCTAAGAAGTACACTAGAAGTGCCAGAGTTCGAAGATCCGCGTCTTCTTGATTCCTTTTCTTTTGGTGTGTACTTACTACCTTTGTCAGGGTTTTAATTCTATTCTACATAGGACGCATGTAGAAAGCAAATCGATGATAGGAGTTCAATCAAGGAAAAATGGGGGAGGGGGGAGTCCTTTTACACCTGTTGAAAAAACATATCCTAGCAACGTTTATAACAAAATAAATTGGGCCTGGTATATCAGGATCTAATGAATGTGTGTCTATGGAAATGCTTCTAGATCTTCCAAGTTAAAAACATATTATACTTATGCCATGTAATATTGATACTATACCAAGGGGTAACTAGTAGGTAGTAAATAAGTGTAGATTGATTGATACTATTGCCCCGGGGCGAGGAATGTTGGGTGCCGCTGAAAAAAACCATTGCAATGCAATTCGTACAAAATGCCAATGAATGGTAGGTCGCAAATCTGAGTCCAATGCCTGTGTTTGATGTCGTAGAGAAAATAACCAACAACAAGGCCCAACCGCCGCTGTACCACTTCACTCCTCAAGCTCAAGTTGCAATTGACTCTCTGTTACGTAGAAGATAGAAACCGGTTAGAGAGAGAAGTTTCTTTTTGGTTTTTATGTGTGGCCCATGGCTTGCGCGCGGGATTTCGAGAGAAGAAGAGAAGAAACCCTTGGACAACGTACCCCATATTTTATTGGCGGATCCAACGATGATTTCCGCCTTCGTGAGAAGCTTCGCGGAAATACGTTGCGATCCTTGGAGGTCTATATTTCGTGGCTGGGCCTATCAAATAGCGATGGTTAGTCTGACATTCAGTGACCGGAAAGATAAGAGAATCGTGGAAGATAAGCTATGAATCCGCTACCCAGTGGAGAGCAGAGGTTTGTTTGGCCAACCGGGGGGGGGGGGGGGCGGGGAAGAACAGAAACATCGAGCTCACCATCATCAAAACAGGCAGCAAATCCTTCGGGTCAGCCTCCGCAAGGGCTCTGAGCGTCTTAAACCCATTCTCCCACAATAATCTTGCGGTTCGACTCTTCACGTACGCCACCTGGGCCATTTCCAACAGGTCTGCTCGCGCTCCGGCCTGCAGACGGTCGCGCATGTGATCTAGCACGACTGCCAGCATGTCCCAGCCCATGCGTTGGCAGAATTTGACAATACCAGCGGCAAATCCATGGCAGATTTGGGTCAGGGTTTGGACATTGCCTCGCGGGATGTTGTATTTCCGTGCGATGGTTGATATGGGGACTTCATTGCTGAGATCACGCAACTGGAACGCTGTATATGCGCGATGATAGATGCGTGCGAGTGTCTCGTCCTTTATACGAGTCCGGGATTGTGCCCTGTCATTTGGAAAAATATATTAGGGGAACTGACTTCTCGAACTTTTGAGGGTTTTCGTTAAAAAAAAAAAAAAAAAAAAAAAAAAAAAAAAAAAAACTATGGTTATGACCAACGGTGTCACCAGGAGGGATTGATATGTGTTTTCTAGCACGACTTACATTTTGTTCACGAATGCAGGTTCCACCCCTACGAGCTGCAAGGCACGAATCCCGCTCTCATCAAGGTTGTTCATCTGGTCCCGAAAAATAGACCAGTCGATATCAGCCGGGGCTGAATTTTGAAGAGGGGCGAACATATAGAAAATGTGCATCTCCCCGTCCATGACGAAGGATTTCAAAGCCCGCTTCAGTTCATCATGGATGAAGATACCATC
The DNA here is from genome assembly GCF_000003525.1 of Blastomyces dermatitidis ER-3. NCBI lineage: Eukaryota > Fungi > Ascomycota > Eurotiomycetes > Onygenales > Ajellomycetaceae > Blastomyces > Blastomyces dermatitidis. Next base: position 948,753 of record NW_025544775.1, read on the forward strand.
TTCGGGGCTGAGCGAGGAGGACACCACAGCCTGCCCCAGTTGCGTTGGCTCGAAATATTCGTCTTGCTTGAGATCGACAAGGCCGTGGTCGACTAGCTCTTTGAGAGTACTGTCCACCATGGAGAATAGCTCATCCGTTTCCATATTCTGGTAGAGCAAAGTACACGTTACATATTCGTTAACGGTCTCCCGACTAGAAACAAGTCGAGTTGCGATGGCTTCAAGAAGCGCCCTGATAGCAACTCAGATATTAGCTGTAGTTAAGACAGGACAGAACTAACATGGGTTTAGTTAGTTATACCTTTTAATGCCCCGTTTTTCAGGGGTTAGCCCACTTGCGATGGCAGGCATTTCTGCCTCCAATAATTCTGCCACTGCCTCCAAGTCATCTTTTTGGCACAAAAGGTAGGTTTCCCCAACCTCATCTTTGCCCTTCCGGCCAGCTCGTCCCCGCATCTGCCGTCTGATCAACTTAGCCATGGGCCCTAAAAGTGAGAGTGTACACGATGATGCGGGGTACATACAGCATTGCTGGCCCAACCAAATCGCGGCCCATTCGAGCTCCGCAAAGAATAACTCGCCGTGCAGGGAGGTTTATACCAGCTGCTAGGCTACATGTAGCAACTAGTACCCGAAGGATACCCTTATCGTATGCCTCCGCAATCAAATCGCGTTCTTCTGTCGTTAAGCCAGCATCTACGATTGCCCAAAAACAAGTTAATAATAATTGTAAGAAGGGTGAGGTTTTCATCAAAAGGATATACTCAGCACTAACGGTGAAAAGCCACTCCTTTTATGACTGTCTTTTGGAATACAGGGTCAATTCCACACGGGAGGCTCTGCAACCCGGCGATGAGATCCATCCGACGCTCCGAAAGATCTTTGTCCAACATTGTTTCGTCTGGCATCGCCTGGCTAATGAGTATCGCATTACTCTGACAGGCTTGTCGACTGCCACAAAACACGAGAGCGCCATATCCGGATAGAGCAGTTTCCAAGGCCAACGACACCATTGCATTGGCAGTTGAGGTCGCCAACTCCTTATACGTCGATCGGTCGATTATTCTGCACGCAAGTGAGTTTCGTTGCGACGGGTCAGGCTTGTTTAACTGCGTGGCTGTTCTAAAAAACTCTTTAGAACTGGTGGCTGGGTAGATCTCATTGTTGTAAACAAGATGCTCCCGAATAGGTATCGGTCGATATTTGGAAATATAGTAATTCGCCCGCAACCATTTCGCGAGGACCTCCGTATTCTGGTAGAATTATGAGTCCGTGAGTAAGACGAAATAAGTTAAACCTTCGCTTCTTCAGCTTCTTCATTTTGAGATTATGGAGCACCAACCGATAATGTGGCGCTCATACCAACGATTTGGATGTCTTGCTTCAATAGCATTAATTTTGTTACCATGATCTCTATCAGATAACCACGATGCTCATCATCAAGCATATGAAGCTCATCCAAAACAACAACACCCAGATCGTTAATCTTGCACTCCTCAATGGCAGTGTTTACCAATGAATTGGCCTAAAAAGGAATTGGAAGGATCAGCCAGATATTCGCCGCCGCTGGTCGAAAGGAGGAAAAAGCCTGTCAAACCTTTTCAATCGTACAAACAGCTATATCTGTATCGGCCCATGTAGCTCTAGTTTTGCTCCCACCAAAAAACCCCGTGACCCGAATCGAGCTTTGCGGCTGTCGCCAGTGTGGTACCGACGAGGCCTCATCTACTGTGGTCGGCGTGTCAATGTTTTTAGTCACACCTTCCACCACACGGCGAAGCCATTTGAGCTTCTCTTGCACGAGGGCAACATAGGGAAGAACAAGGATAGCCTTTTTGGATGGATCATCAATGACACGTTTTAGCATCAACACATCTGCAACCAGGGACTTTCCACCGCCAGTCGGGGCACTGTACACGAGGTTCTTTTCCGCAGTGAGGTGACCTCTGCCAAGAAGACAGGACGCCTGCCATGGATAGATGCAGTTCACACCTAGAGAGGCAAAATTGGTAACCAACTGGGGCGGTAACCCATACGTTTGATGGGATAGGGATAGCAGTGGATTTTGCGACGGTCCCGGAGTAGACGAAACCGCTCGCCGTTGCGAGTATTCTGATATGGTATCATTGGATATCCCTACTGCATCCGGCACATCACGTATCCTGCTCGCAATGATACGTGTGGTGTTTGCCGTGGAAGATAAACTGGGACGAATAAATCCGTCTGGCTTAATAACGGTGTTATTCCCAAATGTTCGAATGGGCTGCTGATTTATAGTTGGTATCTGGGGTGACAAGAAGTCCCCAGGATGCGACCTCTTTGTTCCTGCTATGGAAGCTGTGGGAAAGGATTGGTTTCGCACTATATCAATAGACGTTTGAGGCTTGTCGGAGTGGGCATGGATGGTGGTTGGCAGAGAATTCATTTCGCATTGGGTTGCCCAACATTAAAACAAAAACAACATAAGGGAAACAACAGAAGATTTTCTCATTCGATCCAACGTGTGTAGTCTGTCATTATATCATCTTATTCATATCCCACACTCTGGATTATCTACTATATCGCGCCTGTCATTGTTTGGAGATTAGCTGAAATAGGCAGAAGATTGTTCCGCGCTAAGAGCGCGGAAGCGTATGATCACCGCGCAACATAGTTTTCCCGGTGTCCGTTTAAACCTCACTTTCTCCCTCATTCATCCACCAGTAACTACAGAGGACATTCGAGTTTTACCAAAACCACTAGCAGTTATTATTATTAGTATTCTTCTTCCTTTTATTCTCCTATTTCAGTGTGAACCTATACAGAAGATCTCTCTCAGCATCTTACCCTGAGAGTGTGATTCAAAGGTTGCTTAAGCCAGCGTACGATTACAGGCGTACGCCGGCTTCTTATATATTGAATCTCGTACGCTAAATTAATTAGTGGCTGCTAGGGCCCCCTTTACATTCATACGCGTACGCTAGTAGTTCGGAAGCGTACGCGTACGCTAGTAGTTCGGAAGCAGCCGCGTTATTATCCAACGGTCATACGTTCTTCTGAACCACATCCTCCCCCACCAGATTTGGTCACGCCCATGTGATCATGTCGTACACCCTAGCTTCATGCGGATTAGCTCGCCACTAGTGTTTCGCGATCATGTGGCCTATCCCTGATTCGGCTAGTGTCCCGCGTACACCCTCACAAAGAAACTTCCACTATATTACATCACTCATTCACTAACTTTTTCCATTCTTCAACCATCTTCTCCATCATCATCATCATTGAACATCACTATCTCATTCAAGATTTCTACTTCTTCTTCTGTTCAACTCTTTCCATCTGTTCATCTATCACATTGTATGTGTTTCTGACAATGACTCTCTGTTCTCATAACAAGCATCATCATAGTGCTCATATCAGGTAGTTTGTTAGCAGTAAGTGTAATGTGTTGTGAAATGTGATCAGAACTTGTTTATCTTCTAACAATTGTCAGAACAATGTATTATCATGAATGATGACACATCTTCTTCATCTTCTTATATACTCTCAACTATTTCTTCTTCTCAGCAGGTTTCTGATTGTGTTTTCTGACATAATTTTGTGTGAACACAGATACTGATATTTGTTTTTATTTATGTAGAATCTTCATATATTGACAGATCTGCATCTGCTGATGATAGTGAACTCAGTGTTGAATCATTGATTGAGAACTTGAAGAATATGATAATGAAGAAATTGTTCATATCATATATAGCTGAGTCTTCAGTGTTTCTCTCTGTCTCTTCTACTGCTTCTTTCTCTGCTACTCTCTTCTCTATTTCTTTCTCTATCACTCTTCAATCTTCTATACTTGTCTCTGTGTCTGGTTCTCCCGCTCCTGCTATTTCTGTTCCCGCGACCCCTACTTCTGCTACTTCTGGTTTTACTGCCTCTGTCTTTGTTACTAGCTCTCCCTGTTTCAAGGAGATGTTGTGTAGACTTAATGAATTATGTCTCTCAGTGTGTATGCTTCTGCCCTTCTTACTGACTTCTAGAATGATTTATTGTACAAAGATAGTATATGACATGACTATCTGAAGCTCAGTCACAGACACTGATTATTATATTCATTTTAAATATTTATGATGAGATAATTATTCATTTGTATCAGAGAATTATCTCTCTCTTTAACAGTGTCTAGATTGTAAGTCTTTTCATTTTTCATCTTTTTCTTCTGATGCTGATTTTCCTGTTCTTAGAAAAAATTGTTATGAGTTTTACTGTGTATGAAGTTGTGATATTCACAGACATTAAGAAGCTTTTTATAACTGTAAAGTTCAATATTGTGAAGATATTCACTCTGATGAATTCTTTCAGAATAATAGATCTGTATCAGTCTATTCTCTAGTGTCTGTCATCTGACTTCATGATGCAGGCAAAAGATATTCATGTTTTTGAAAATGAGAATGTGAATGTCATTCTCTTTTACACCTATAAGTGTGAGACTTGTATGCCTTGTCTGAGATATCATTGTGAGAATGAGTTATTCATATACTGTGTTCTACTTTCTGTATTTCCTCATGTTCTTCTCTCTCTTTCTGAGAAGTCTTATGTGTGTTGTAATTGCATGTACAATTCTAAGGTCAGTGAGTGTTCATTTAGTAACTGTTCTTATCTCTGATTCTGTGATTTTGTATACTAACAATAGTTCTTAGTTACTTCAGTGCTAGAGATCATTTTAATTGAAGATGATAACACTGCTAAGACTACTCTCTTCTGTTCTTAAGCTTCTCTCATCACTTTCTCTCTCTTCTCTGTGAGAAAGGTTGTGTGTACACTGAGTCATAAGTGTTCAGCCCTGAGTGACTCTCACTGTCATTTGTCTGATTCTGTGCCTTCTTCTTCTGTTTCTTCTGCCTCTGTCTCTTCTGCCCTGGCTTCTGATTCTGTGAATTTCATACTCTTCTTCAATTTCTCTACATATACACATACACATTTCTATATTGGCATTTCAGCCAATCTTGTGATAAATGACATTAATATCATACACAGAGTGGTAGAGGAATTGAAGATGTGTATGATATTGTTATGAGAGTAGCTTGCAGCTCTCAAATCTCTTGCAGATCTTGAGTTTTGAGATTTCCTTTGTTTTTGATGTTTTTCAGATGGCATGGTGTTGGAAATAGATTAAACATGTGACATATGAAAATGAATGAGATGTGTATGATAATATTTGTCTTTTTGCAGCTGACTCTTACAGTTGATGATCAATTCATTATCTCTTTTCTTTTTCTTATACTTTTTCTTTATCTGCTAGTCACTACTCTTACACGACCTCTATATGATACAGTGTTTGATGACTAGGTTCAGTAGCTTTCATCTTTGTAATTCTGTCTTGTGCATTATACTATCTCTCTTCACCTGCTCAGATTACTACAGTAAACAGCTCATTAAAACTAATCTTACCTGACCTCTGAGTGTTCTCAGAGGTTGAGATGACTTGGTCTCACATGTCTGTGAATATTTCAGATAGTTTATCCTCTGTGATCTCTGTGATTGAACTGATGTAAACAGTTAAATTCAACTCTGAATTTCTTTTTCTTCTGTGATCTGATTCATGTGCAAGTCTGTCACTTTGAGACTGCTCTTTACTGTGTTGTATTCACTGTCTGCAGTGTGTTATCATACAACTGACTACAGTCTCATCACTTATTGAAGTGTGATATTTACCTGATTTCTTCATTTCTTCTCATTCTTTCCTTGTAATCATGAAAAGATTGAAATAAGTAAGATCATCTGATTTGTAAGTATCTATGATTTCTCTTACTTCATGAGACTTTTTAATTATAAGCCTCTTCTTTTTCAACACTGATGATAGTGCTGTGAATGATTATAATCTGCTCAGGTCTTGCATCTTTGCTTTCACAAGTTATGAATTATTGATTAAGTTGTATAAGATCTGTCTCTCTGATTCTTTCAATGTGTACATTCTCAGAGAATGTGATTTGAGTATCTTATATGACTCAAACCATCTAGATTGAAACTTCTCAGAACTCTTATTGCATATGAGAACTTATGTTCTCACCTTGAGACTCAATTTCTTAACAAGTGAGTCTTGTATTCTTTTCAATTGAATTGCTCAGTTCAGAAGTAACTTGTTAGCTTTTGTATGTGCATAGCTGATCTCTTTCAATCTTGGTTCTGTGTCTGTGACTGTTGTGTCTGTAACTGCTGTTCTCTCTCTCATCTTTTCTGAAGCATTCTCTGAGATGCGCGGATGCAATTCATACAACAGGTAGAATGATGAACACTTGAAGACTGCATGCTGCTGAATTTGTGTAGCTAATAGCATCTGTCTGAGATATTCATCTCATAGTCTCATAGACTTACTCACTAGATATTTCATCAGCATGTTACTCAAGATTTCATTCAAGTATTTCATCTTTCTGTTTATCTGTGAATGATATGACATTGTTCTATAATGTCTTGTCTGTAACTGGCTCATGAAATGTCTCACTGCTTCTCTCATGAGATTTGCACTGTTATCAGTTAGGATCTCGCGCGGCATTTCATAGTTGATATAGATCTTATCATGTAGAAACTTCATCATCACCTTCTCTGTTGTCTCTGAAACTGCTTTTGCAACTGGTCAGTCAGTAGCATAATCAATAGCAGTGATTATTCATCAGTTTTCATTTGATGTTCGCGGCAATATGTCTATGAGGTTCACTTCTCATTGTTTGAATAATTGTATTGTACACTTCATCTGATATTGTACTTTCTTATGTTCTAACCCTTTCATAGATTCTTTTGTGACCTGGCAATTTGAGCACTTGTGAGTGTATGCCTGAATGTCCTTGATCATGCTTAGTTAGTATGCTCTTGATTTGAGTACACTCATGAGTTCAGAGCTTTCTAAGTGACTGAATTCCTTGTGCATGCGAGTCATCAAGTTGTGTCTAAATGAAGATTCTAGATAGAGAGCTTCTATGTATTCTAGATTGTGGTAAAGCACAATATCATTTTCATTTCTCAATTTCCTCAGCTTGAAGTTTGAAAGCATCTCTTCTACTACTTTCATGAGACACTTGTTATTTGACATCTTGTCATTCTTCAAGTGAGAGATCATAGTGTTCACTCATTCTGATTTCTTGCATTCTCTCAGTGTGTTTAACATGAATGTCTCTTGTGCCTGATTCACAGAACTCTCACTCATGAAATCAAGTCTGTGACTGATTGCATTCAGCATCACTGTGTCTGATTCTTTTCAGTATTTGATATGAAGATTGTATGCTTGAAACTCTGAGATTCAACATACTAAGTATTTGAAAGATTTTATTGTTGATTATAGATAGACAAGGCTTTTATAATCTGTGATCACTGTTGTTGTATGCCTGTTGTTGATATATCTATCTCACAATGCCAGTGTGTGCTTGATTGCTAGCAATTTCTTTTCATACACTGAGTAATTAAGCTCAGCATCTGATAGTTTCCTATCATTGTATGTCACTGAGTGCAGCTTGCTGTTCTTGCTCATCTGTAGAAGAGCATCTTCAATAGCCTATTCAGATGCATCTGTCTTGATGTAGAAAGGTTTATTATGATCTGATTGAATAAGCACTGAGAATGTTATTACACATTCTCTCAGTGTGAGAAAAGTCTCTTCATACACAGCATTTCAGATGATTGAATGAAACTTCTTCTTTTACAGATTTGCATTCATTTCTCTTAAGAGATCTGAGAGTGATGCAGATATTTGTGTGAAATCCTTGATAAATCTGCAGTAATATGAGATCAACTCAAGAAACTGTTGTACATGATGTACATTTCTCAGCCATGGTCAATTCACTATGACATTCAATTTCTCTGAAATGAGGTGTATACAGTTATCACTCACTACATGTCTCACAAACTTCAACTCTTTCATTTCAAACATACACTTAATTGATTTGATGTAGAGCTTATACTCTGTCAGAGTTGTAAGCACTTCATTGAGATGCTTCAGATGTTTGTTGTATGAGTTTAAAAAGACTAGAATGTCATTGAGATATACAAGATATGAGATTTCATTCTATTTATGAAGAATTGTATTCATCATTGTTTGAAAGATGACAGGTGCATTTGTCAGACTGAATGACATTGCTAGGAATTTGAACTTTTCTCATTGTGTATTAAACACAGTTCACAGAACTGACAGTTTGTCTATGCAGATCTGTCAGTATTCTGAGAGAAGATTAATCTTCAATAGATATTGAGTGTTTCTGACTGTATTCAACTGTTGTTGAATCTGTGGCAGTGAATATTCATTCTTGATTGTAAGCTTGTTGAGTGCTTGATAATTGATACACATCTGCCACTCCTCACCCGCCTTTTTCACAAATAGGACTGGAAAGCCTCACATGCTTAATGAGAGTTGTATGAGACTATGTTCTAGAAGGTCTGTGATCTGACACTTCTGTTCTTTGAGATGTGTTTGTGACAGAGAGTATGCATTCTGATTGACTGGTTTTGCATTCTCTGTGTCAATCTCATGTACAAATTCTTATTTCAGCAGCAATTCTGATGAAAGATCTGTTCAGAAGATCTTTTCATGCTTCTTCAGAAGCTTCTTCATATACTTGTTCTTCTGTATATTCTTTATCTTAGTTTTCTTCACTTCTGAGTTCTGTATGACATACAGAATGCTTTCAGATGAGGTCTTGTGAATCATTCTCTTTGCTTGTTAATGTGTAAGCAGATTTAACTCTTCTATATCAGAGATGTGAAATGTCCTTCTTATATCAGTTGATAGAATTGTATGAATCATTTTCTTTCTATCAGTTAACTGCATATGACATGTATGTCATTGAATCTGTGAGTTGAACCTTTGAAATCAATTGAGTTCAAGAATAAGATTGTATTTCATGTTCTACAGCTCTCATGCTTAAATATAGCAAGATCATTCTCTGAAGTGCAAGGGAACTCTTACTCTTGCAGGTGATATCAAATATCAGTTATCAGATAATCTTATATGTCAGGAATTCTTCACTCAGTGAATCTCTTTCAATCTTTGAATCATATGATTATTAATATATTGTGTAGAAGCTTCTGTGTCTGCTAACACTTTTGCAGTCATCTCTTAATTCTTATTCAAGTGCTCTCTATACATTAACATTTCAGGTCTCAAGGCATTGAGATGAGTGTCTACTTCATCATTCTTATCTGTATCTCATTCAGAAGCCTGCTTCTTCTTTGCATTTGTAGAATTCAGAGAGTCATCTAATATGAGCATCTCTTTCACTTTGAAGACTTTTTATAGAATATCAGTGAGTGTCTCTGAGCTCACTGATTCTGCTAGTTTTTTAACTCTCTTGCTTCTCTTGACTGTGCATGCTGAGTGTAATCTTTTGTATCATGATTTTAGCATCTGCAGTTGAAGCAAGCTCAATACTCATGACATCAAGGTTTTCACTCAGGGAATCTCTTTTTCAGAGGATTTGATACTTTAGTGATGATATTCAGATCTAGATTCATCATGTCTGAGTGTGTAGCTGATGTTGTAGAAGTCTGATTATCTGTTCTCTGCTGAGATATACTTGATTGCAGTATTTTCTGTTACAATTGACTTGCTTGTTTCTGTATAATGAGAATATTATATACTTTCTTCACTGTGTCTGACTGTGAGGTTAAGCATTTTCATTTCACTCTCAACTTGAGTGTAAGATCATGAATGAAGATCTGTAAACAGAAAGATGTTAAAAGCTCTTTATTCAATATGAGATAGTGTAAGCTGAAGTGTGTGAAGTACAATGTAAGATTACTCACTTATCTACACTCAGTGAAGTGTTTATAACACTTATCTCATGTGTTTACTTTCTCAAAGTTGTGCAAGATTCATTTGAAAAACTCATTTTATATTTGTAAGAATGAATATTACTCCAGGTCTGTGAGATTTATCTTTTTATCAGTCATTCATAATGACTTTGCTTTTCTGTGTAGAAATGTGGCAGATTTTAAGACTTGTTGAAATTCTGTTGACTGCCTGCCTATGAGTTCATGTTCAATTTGATAATATGATTACATCTGACTTAGCCAGCTGATTACAGCATTATTTTTTCAGTTGTTATTAAAGCTTGATAGCTCTAACAGATCTTCTGACTTGATATATTTCATGCTTAAATTCTCATTCTGTGCAGTGATCTCTGATGATGTGTACACTTCTGAAGAGATTGTGAATGATTGTGATGAGATCTTCAGATTCAGTGTAGTTGTCTGTCTGTATAAATATTTGATCTTCTGCTGTAGATCTAAGATCTGGTTTTCTCTATTCTTATTAATGATGATAATTGCATCAGTGAAGCTCTTCATAGTGAATGCTTAATCTGCAGCAAATGCCAATTGTTATTTAGTCTCTGCCTCAGTCTGCTACTGTGTATGCAAGGCCTCAATTTCATTTAGAATTCTTGTATGTGTACAGAGCTTCAATTCTGATTCAGCTGTCTCAGCTGCTTTTCTTACTGCTTTGAGTAATTTCTCTGAGAGATTCTATATATCTTTCAGTTCAGATAGCAGAGAAGAGTGTTGTTTGTATTAGCTAGAAGAGATATTCATTTCAGTGATTTCTTGTTAATTGTATGATATCTATTGTTATCACTGTATCATTATATCACTATATTATTATATTACTATATCACTCTGTTATCATTGTATAACTCTGATGATGATCACTTTCTCTTTTATTCTTCTTTTGAGTAGGGAGTGAACTTCTTTGAATCTGGTTCACTGCTCTTATTTCTTTTCTCACACTTCATCTGTTTGTATATATGGCATTCGCCTGAGTGTGAAGTTTTCTTTCAACAAGTGAAGCAGCAGCATTAATCAGATGCTCTTTCACTCATTGCTCTTTATACACTATCTTTTGAGGTGTTCTAGGACCACTCTGACATGATAACTATGAATTGCTTTGTAGATGGAATTATCATGCTCTGAAGGAGCCTGTGCTTCTCACCAGTTTTTAGACATGCTATCAGATGTGATTCAAAGGTTGCTTAAGCCAGTGTACAATTACAGGCGTACGCCGGCTTCTTATATATTGAATCTTGTACACTAAATTAATTAGTGGCTGCTAGGGCCCTCTTTACATTTGTATGCGTACGCTAGTAGTTCGGAAGTGTACGCGTACGCTAGTAGTTCGGAAGCAGCCGCGTTATTATCCGACGGTCGTACGTTCTTCCGAATCACAAGAGCAGAATTTATTTCTAATCACTCATCTAACTACTCTTACTCAGATGTATACAGATCTCAAGCAGTCTTTATATTAATTATATGATTTTATATGCATGTCATTGATCAGAGAAAACTCTTCACTACTTTTAATTTGAAATCTAGTATGATTCTGATTCTTTAATATCTCTAAACTAGACTGTTCAGAGAAATTCATTAAAATCAGATTATATCTGAGTGAATACAAAGACAATCTTTGTATATTAGAACTTAATGTTATTCTGTCTATTAATCATATATATATATGGTGAAAATCATTTTCTTCTAGTTCATTGATGAATCCTCTGTAGTCAAGTCTCAGAAGATTGTGAATGTAATCAAATAGATCATGAACAAGTTATCTTGTGTTAGAGATAGAATTCAAACCTGCAGCTCTGATGTCTTAGAAGGGTCATTCTCTCATAGCCAGTTCTCATCATGGACAGCACTTTTTCCCCATCAAACTACTATCAGTAAAGAAGATTTTTTACCATGTCTCATCTGTTTGTAAAATTAATTCCCCTTGTTGTTCACATGGTGGGGCCAAAATGTTATAGTAGTAGTAGCATGAAATGATCTAACTGGATTTGAATTTGATGTGAGGATGTGAAGCAATGAAGCATGAAGCAGACTGAATGAAATGAAGCTGACACTTTTTGTTAGTCATTTTGCATTTTTAGCTGAATTATTATTATTATTGGTTCTGACCTGACACAACAATGTTTCTGCGGGAAACTTCAACTCCCAACTCTTGTCATGGTGATGAACCAGACAGATAAGAACAGGTTCTTGATATGCACTACATACACCTAGTTACAATGTGGTGAAGGAACTTGCGCCACACTTCCCACTCATGTTGTCCCTGATAACTCTTTTCTGTGGCTTTTCACTCTTGGTCGGGGCGGTGGCGACTCAGCTGCTATTAATATTACTCAGTGTACTCCGTAGCGTATCTCCCATAGACAGGTACCTATCATTTTGCATTTTTTGCTCTAATCATGGAATAATAACAGTTCCCTTCTGGCTCTCCAGTCCATAGAAAAGTTCAAAAAAGTGCAAAGGATCATATTATTTATTAATTCTTTTTAAGAAGAAGAAAATAACTCAGAAGTGGAGGTTCTGTTTTCAAAGGAATGAGCAATTTTTTTTTTTTTTTTAAGTTCCCCCTGCCACGAGGCAAAAAGATGCGGGCTATAAAACCGGACAGACGGGACGGCGGGTGAGGTTACGAACTTACAGGTAGCGACAGAACACAGTTTTCCCCACACAACTACCCACGCTCAAAGTTCATACATACATACATAACCCTCTCGTTGTTTTCTCGGTGAGTTGACCATGGCAGTTGTTCGAGAAGGTCAATCCCATGAGTGATAGATGATTGAGAAAAGCCAATTGATCGAAAACGAGGTCTTGTGTTTGCAGCGTTTTTAGGGTATCGTATCAACCGTCCGGGGGAAGAATAATAATATATACTGGGGACTGCGCGTGTCTGCTGCGCCGCGCGGGGCGTGGGTGTTATTAAAATATAATGATAATTATAATCAGAATACGTCTGTCTGTAATCTGTACTCTAAATAATCAGAAGAAGGATAGTTAGTAAGAGTCACACATGGATTGGGTCCTGTCTTCGTACCCCGTACCCCCCCGTATGTTTGTCTCTACTACTACTACTACTACTACTACTACTACTACTACTACTACTACTACTACTACTACTACTACTACTTATTGCGACACTCGCGATGAAAGGAAAATAATAACCTAAACATAGAGATATATAGAGGAGTATGATATGCCATATTATCATCATCGTGTACTGTGTTAAGAACAGTGTTCAAAATAAGAGCTCCCAAAGCATCTTTTAAACTTAACGTTATTATATTATTGAATTTTGTATGTATGTACATCTCCGTACAGACTAGTTACTCCTTATGCCAAGTTGAGTCCAAAGTTATTTTTCTGAGTTAACTAGTGGAAGTTAAGTCATTTAAACTTTCTCACCAGACCCAGTCTCATTAATCTTGAAGGGGCGCAGAGTGAAGTAATAATACTACTTGGAATTTGGCGGAGCGGACGGCACGGTTGACGGTTGAACGGTTTGACAATGAAGGGGGAGGGAGGAAAGAAGGCAATGAGCCAAAATTGAAAAAAATAAATAAAAATAAAAATAAAAAATAAAAAAATAAAGATAAAGTAAAAATAAACCATCGCGTATGTTGTGTTTTGATCGAGACGAGACAGAGCGCGGTTGGTAGGTAGGGATGAATATGATTGTTTGCTCGAAAAGGTACTGCAGAGTATGTGATCCCCCGCCTCCCGCGAAGTTAATTATAAAGAATGATAACTACTAAAAGGCGCCTTCACCCCCTTTGACCAGGCGGCGGGGATAGGATAGCCTGATAGGGGAGTCATCTTTTTTGTTCTTTTTCTTTTTCTGCCATATATTTTCTGTTTGCCGGATGCCCTAATAACCCAGAAGGAAGTTGGCTGAAATATTTTGTTAATATGTTGTTTTCATAATGGCAATTGCCTGTCCTGTCCTATCAAGTACTGTACGGAGTAGTTACATTTTACATACATTACATAGTACAGCCGGGAGTACTACTGCTTTCAACAGGTTCCAAAGGTACACGCATGGAGATGGGGATATCAATACATCCCGTGCAAATTGAGGACCGGAAAGAGTAATAATGCCCTCAGCATTTAGGTAACCGTTGTAGTTAACTAGTTATAGGATGTTGCTGGCAATATATTATTACTACACAAGAGGGATGTCATGCCATCCTGCCAGCCCCAGGACATGCTATCCTATCCCCACTAATCAGGGCGGGCTTGCTGGGATTAGAAGAGAAACGGATAAAATAATTGCTGTCCAGATGCAACCAACAGGTCTGAGGAGAAGTTAACCTCATGGCATGGCATAAGCTGTGGTGGGAAGGGTATTGAGTAGATTATTTAGAATCATATTATTATTTCTCGTCGTATTAACAATTGTTGTCTAATTTGAAGCGTAATATATAGACTATCTAATATAACAATAATAATAATAATAATTATTATTATATCGCACGCACAACCTTAAAAAAAAACAGAAGTGGTGGGGTTTGGAACTTCTGCGCCATGATATGATGATATGATGATGATCCACACCCGCCAGTCAGTGATCAGTTCTAGTCAGTGATGAGCAGAATCCGCCTACGCGCCCTGGTATTTTTAGAGATTATTATTATTATTATATTATTATTTAACATTATTATTGTTAACTATTATTTTATTTCCCTCGCGCGAGTTCGTTGGGTTCTAGGAGGAATAATAATGATCAAGGCAATGATGGAATAATAATAACACAGCTCCTCCCAATCTGTTTCCTCTGTTTCCTTGTAGGGCGTCAAGGCCAAACCTTCCCATGTTATCAATTAGTTATCCATATCAGTATCATCATTCATCGTTTACTGTGTATCAAAGAAGACACCAGACCCAGCTGCTCCTCGTCCAGGGCGGCTGCGACAGACAGACAGACAGACAGACAGACAGACAGACAGACAGACAGAGTAATAAGTAGTGGGTGAGGGCCTCCTCGACTTTTAGCACTTTTCCCTGCTTCTTGTCTGCTTCTGCTCTCTTCTTACTTTCTTACTTTTTTTACTTTCTGACTTTCTGACTTTACCCGTCTTCCTTTTCTTCTGCTACTACTATTTCTTCTTCTTCTTCTTCTTCCTTTCTCTCTCTCCCCCAATTTCTCTCCCTCCCACTAATTTCCTCACTCGGCCCCATAGTTATCTACGTATCTCCATTTCTCAATCTTCTTCCCATTCTCCCATCTGGCTCCATCTGGGCCTATATCTTCCACACTTCACCCTCCCCTCTAATATCTCTCACTCACTCACTCTCACTCCTCCTCCTCCCCCTCTCCCCCCTTCACCGGCACCGCTGCCACAACCCTCGCCACAACTTCTTTGATATCAGCCATATCAGCTCATATCGCCGGTCTGGGTCCCCTGCTTTTTGATTCCTCACCCTGGCTGTTCTTCCCACTCCTCCACTCCTACATACGAACCCCAATCCATACTCATCTCATAGGTACTGTATTTTCCTGCGCGTCTCTTCCTGCTTTTTCCCTGCTTTTTCCCTTCATCTTCCTCATCTATTATCTCTTCTGTCGCCCTTCCTTCGTCCTTGATTTACTTACTCTCTCTTCACTCCCCCAATATTCCGTTGGGTTTGTGGTCGCTTTTTCGCCCAACTCAACTGCCAATATCATCCGTTTCCCCCACATGCCTCCGTGCTCCCCCTGTGCAACTTCCCCTACCCTTTTTGCCCTGTCTGCTGCTTGCTGTGTGGTGAGATTTTTGATAGACCAGCTGTGCAGACTCTTGTCCCTCCCTTCCGACTAGTAGTAGTTTAGTTCAGGCTTCTCGTTTTCACCCCCCATATAAACACCTCCCCCCCCCCCCCCCCCAGGCGGGAAGCCCGAAATCTTTCCTGCATCTATCTACCTAGCCTAGGTCCCGTTCCCGTTCTCATTTGCCCTCTCTTTCGGTTTCATTTCTTTTTTTTTTTCCTTTTTTTCTTTTTTCTTTTGTTTCTTTTGGACACCATAACCCCCCCCTTCCCTTCCCTTCCCCTCCCCTCCCCTCTTCATCATCCTGACCCTGATCCCCGAGCCTGTTTCATAGCTGCTCCTGTGCTGCTTCTTTGTATGCTCCTGTGTGTTCCTGGTGTTCCTGGTGTTCTCCGCCCTGCATCCTCCTCCTCTCCATCCTCCCATCCATGAAATAGCCACTGCCATTGCCGCCAAAGTCTGTTTGTCGCAGCTCTACTTTTGCCGTGCGGCCGTCATATCCATGGATACATTCCCACGTCCACTTCAGAACCTTTTCTTTTTTCTTTTTTTTTGTGTGTGTTCGTTCTCTTGCTGGGTGAACTCCAATCACTATTCTTATCACCACTCTTATTAAACACCACACACCACACTACACTACAACACGCACCACACCACCATCACCATCCATTCCATCATCGTTTCCGCCACTAATACTCACACCCGCCAATCTTAACCTTAACTAACCTCCACTCTACCCAACAGTCCCCCCCCCCCCCCAAAATTGCTGTGGATGTATCACTACGCCAAGCGTTTTTCGCCAGGTTGCGCCTGATTTTTCACAATGTCCTCGTCGCAGTCGGCCGCTGCGACTCCGGACAGGAACCGTTCCCCCTCCACCAAGGCCTCCGACCAGTTGTCTACCGAAAATGCTTCTTCGCGAAACGGGATCGTTGACTCGACAGCTCCCAAATCTAACCCGGTCGTAAATGGTCTGCAGTCCCAGCCAATGACGGCCACTACATCTTCTGCGTCCTCTCCAACCTCAGACACGGTACCCCAGAACATCACCACTCCCTCAGCGACTGGCGCCGTTCCCTATGGTACTCGTTCTAGAAATCGAGTTGGTGGCGCTCGACCGAACTATGCGGAGGATCGCGACATTGATGCTGATTACGAACTTGTTGCTTCAATGTCGCGGTCTGGCGGTTCCAAGAGAGCCTCCAACGCAAACCACGGCGCCAC
Organism: Blastomyces dermatitidis ER-3; assembly: GCF_000003525.1. Taxonomy (NCBI): domain Eukaryota; kingdom Fungi; phylum Ascomycota; class Eurotiomycetes; order Onygenales; family Ajellomycetaceae; genus Blastomyces; species Blastomyces dermatitidis. Next base: position 965,518 of record NW_025544775.1, read on the forward strand.
TTCCCCAAGCACAGACAATGACAAGGCGACCGGGGATAAGCACGCGAAGACAGGCGACTACGAATAATAGCTCGAGTTCTGCTCCGCAAACGAAAGAACCTATCCCCGGAACGTCGTCATTTTCTGCCAATCTCAGTAGCAATAGTTCCACAGCGTCAAAGAAACGAAAACAGCCGGGCTCGCACCAATCTACTCCTGCTTCCTCCACGCCAAACACCATCTCCCTCTCATCCACCAAGAAATTCATCGCGCCCGCAAACATATCGCCCGAATACCAGAAAGCGCATGGGCAGAACATGTTGACCTTCAATAATTGTAAGGCATATTTACATCAGGGAAAGCTGAAAGCAGACGATGGCACTATTCTTAGTCTAAATGGTAAGTAAGCTTGCGATATGACGCCTTACATCCTTAATATGCGAATTATAGTAAATTTCTTTTCCCCACTTATTTGCCGTGACTATCTAACTTGGTCTTCTCTAATCCCTCCGTGCTAGACCATGTGTATCTGGTCTGCGAGCCTCCCGGCGAACCCTACTACCTTGCTCGCATTATGGAATTCCTGCCGTCCAAAGATAACCCTGACGGACCCATCGAGAGCATAAGGGTCAATTGGTACTATCGCCCTCGCGACATCCATCGCAACGTTTCCGATCCGCGCGTCGTCTTTGCTTCAATGCACTCCGATACATGTCCATTGTCATCACTTCGCGGTAAATGCCATATCAAACACCAGTCAGAAATCACAAATATGGATGACTACAGAAAATCCAAGGATTGCTTTTGGTTTGAGAAGATGTATGATCGCTACATCCAGCGATATTATGACGTTATCCCAACGAGTAAGGTCATAAATGTACCACAACATGTCAAGAAAGTTTTGGATGAGCGGTGGAAGTACGTGTTGGTTGAGGTAGGCCGGAGAAAGGATTTGACCAGTGCAGTTAAAACCTGCAAAAAGTGTAGTTTGTATGCCGCAAAGTATGTAGCCAGAAATCCCTTCTCACTTATTATTATTATTATTATTATTATTTTTGTTTTATTATTATCCTACTTTGGCCGGCTCACTAATACGATTACTAGTACGGATTCTGTGGATTGTGCTGTTTGTCATAGTACATATCACATGTACTGTGTTCGGCCTGTGCTGCAAAAGAAACCAGCGCGCGGGTTCGCTTGGGCTTGCGCCGCATGCAGTCGCGCCCAAGAACGAAAGCTGGAGGCAAGGAACACCCCCATTATTGGAGAAGTGTCGGCCGAGACTGAAGTAGAGCCCTGTGAGGAGGAAGAAGAAGATCCCACCGCTCTAGCGGAAGCCACGCAACGAAGCACACCTGCTCTCCCGGATGTAGTTCGACCTGCCACCAGTGAGCAGATTGCCCAGGCAAAGCTATGGCCTTTTAGGTATTTGGGAATACATTGTCGAGTGGAAGACGCTTTGGACTATGACGACAGGATATATCCCCGAGCAAGCTCTCGAATAGGGCCCCGCCACCAAGCGAACGTTATCCCATGGTATGGCCACCCAGTTCAATATGTCAAAGCTCCCGAACCGAAAAAGAGGAACGTCAAGTCTGCCAATAAGAAGGATCTTAAGCTTTCCAGGGAAGCTGTTGCTGCGATGGAAGCTGAGAAAGCTGAACGAGCTAAGCGACCGAAGTGGGTCCAAGATGAACCTGTGGGCTATATTCCTCGCGGAGAAGACGCGCCAGTTACTGTGAACGGCAAACAGATCCGCACCGCAGAGCTGCTTGTTAAGATGCCTGACGCTTCGCAACTTCCCTCTCGCGGTGAAGATGACGCTCCAGGGTCTTCCATAAGTGATGCAGATCGCGAGAAATTCATCGACGAGTATATGGCCAAAGCCAAAGAGATCGCCCCTTCTCTCAAAGTTGAGAGATATTCTACAAATTTCCTGGACAAGGCACTCGAGCTTCTTTACGCAGAGAATTTTAATGTGCAAGCTGCACTGACAAGACTAAAACAAGTCAACAAGTATGCAGATCTCAAGGAGCCACATCTCCGCCCAGAAGAGGTTAAGGCGTTTGAAAGCGGGGTAGCTTTATACGGGTCCGAGCTCCGGAATGTGACAAAACATGTCGGGACTGTCCCACATCGTCACATTGTTCGATATTACTACATGTGGAAAAAGACTCCGAAAGGTCGTCAAATTTGGGGCAATTTCGACGGGCGAAGGGGGAGGAAAGCAGCGAAACAAGCGGATAGTGCGGTAAAACTGGTTGACGACGTCGCAGATGATTATGACGATTCGGCATTTGATAATGACAAGGCAAAGGACAAAAAAAGGGGTTTTACATGCAAATTCTGTTCGACGAGGTCGTCAAGACAATGGAGGCGGGCTCCTGGAACTCCTCCTGGTACTGCCGTTTCAACAGACCCGAAACGAGACAAAGCAGTTCAAAGTCTCACTGTTGCGATTTGTCAACGATGTGCTACTCTCTGGAGAAAGTATGGTATCCAGTGGGAAGATGCTGACGAAGTTGTGAAGAAGATTGGTCAAGGGGGAAACAAGTCATGGCGCCGGCGCTATGAGGAGGAGCTACTCATTCAGCTTCTCACCTCGTCTGAGACTGATGTCAAAATCAATAGCACTACTGCAACAATAGCCACCTCGTTAGGAATTTCCCTCACAGCCGAAGTGGTTGCACCACCCCCTCCGTCGGAACCACCAAAGAAGAAGGTCAAGTCATCGGATCAGAATGGTTCCGCTCCTGGAACTAGTACCCCAGCCGAACCCGCTCCTGCTCCGAGAAAGAAGGTGGTTGATAAGCCCGCTGAGCCCCCTCCAATTGCCCCAGAGCCACCTAGGGTGAAAACTCTTCCATGTGCAGTATGCGACAAAATGGATCCCATGGGCGATCAGCATCTGTCCTGTCGCGACTGCCGTTTGACTGTTCATCGAGCCTGCTATGGTGTAAGCCCTTCATGGAACTCGTCAAAATGGTTCTGCGATATGTGCTCGAATGACAGGAACCCCGCGATTTCAACGTCGTATGAATGCGTTTTATGCCCAGTTACGTATACTGAGCATGAGTTGATGGAGCCGCCCAAGGTTTCGCACAAGAAGAAAACAGACCGGGAGCGTGAAAAGGAGCGTCTGGAGAAAGAAATGGTTGCCGAGGCTAGCAAGCTCTATAAAATACGGCAAAAGGAGGCTGGAAAACCAACGGGTCCGCGCGAGCCGCTCAAAAGAACTGCGGGTAACAATTGGGTTCATGTTACCTGTGCAGTCTGGGTGCCTGAAATCAAATTTGGAAATGCAAAGGAGCTGGAACCTGCTGAAGGGTTTGGGCTGATCCCTGCTGAAAGGTTCCAAGATAATTGCAAAATCTGCAAGACGCGACACGGCGCCTGCGTTTCCTGCCATAACACGACTTGCAATGCACGGTTTCATGTGGGATGTGCTCGTCAAGCGGGTTACACTTTCGGTTTCGACATTACCCCAGTCAAGAGCACCCGAAGGGATACTGTCAACACGATGAAATTGGGCGACGAGGTGGGTGCGGCTACGCCTGCTATTTGGTGTCCTCAGCATCCGATTTCCACTATTGTCCATGAAATGAGCGAGCCTAGTGAGGTTGAGGGGTTGAATGCGCTACAACTCTATTGCCGGACTTCCAAGCAAGCCGACCTCACACTCACGGGTACTGTCCGGAAAGCTGCGCATGTCCAACAATCCGTTGGAGTGTCGATTCAGAATGGTTTCCACCCGCCTAACCGACGAGTTTCCGTCAATGGAACTACCCCACACCACAACAGCAAGGATAACAGCCATGTCGCTTCAAGGCTGTCAACAGAACCCATCCATGGAAGCAGCTCCACTGGTCTGGTCAATGGCGATGCTGTAAACTCCGACCACAACAAAAAGTGTTTCAATTGCAATTCAACGTTCAGCCCGAAGTGGTGGACGGTCGAGTCGTCTTTGGAATTCTCCGCGGCTAGGGGTGAAAATCGCCTTATGATGAACGGTGTTGCCCCGAAGGATGGTCCTGGTTCGGCGTATTCCCACGCAACCCCAACCGCCAGCTCGCCTTTTCAAGCACCATCTGGTCATGTGGAAAAGTTGCCGCCCATTCCTATGATCAATGGGGATGTCCTTATGGTGGACGCAGACCGCCAAATTCCATCTACCCAAGACGCTCCACGAAGTTTCCCAAGACCTAGAGCACTACACGAATGCCATAAATGCCACGTTAGGAAGCAATCGATATCACCGGTGGAGTCAGAAGTTCGTCCTTCCCCATACAGCGCTAAGCGGGATCCGAGCCTACCTGCTGCCCGTATTTCTGAGTTCCCTCACCACCAGTATTCGCCATCACCACACGCCCACCCGACACCGCACCCCCCAACTCTACCTATGCCTCCAATCGTACAGATGCACAGCCACGGCACTCCAGATTGGCGTCCGGAGTACGAACAACGGCCAGGAGATTATGGGCCACAGCTCATGCGCAATGGCATGCCGCCCGGTGGTCCTCCACCCAGCGGCCTTCAACCACTTGGACCACGAAATTTCCATGCCGGCCCTCCCCCCCAACCTCCGCAACATTTGAACGGCTACCACCCTTCGCTCCCACCCCACCACCAAGGTCATCCGCACGCCCCTCCTCCGCAACAGCACTATGGAAACGGCGTTCCACCTCCACCTCCGCATTCATACTCCGCTCACCAGAGTCCATATGGCCCGGTCCCCTTACCGCCACCAAATGTGCATGGCCCTCCACAACCCCACCAGCCAACTCCCCCGCCCCCTTCAAATCGGCCGTACAACGCAGCCGCCCCTAACAACACCACCTCACCAGCCCCTCATTTCTCTCCGCCACATACATTAAACACCCTCCCGCCAAATTCTCGCATGTTCTCAGTCGACCGGCCCATTGCACCAGGCCATCAGTCGCCCTCATCGACGCGCCATAGCCTTGACTCACCGCGCCCGGCCACCCCTGCAGCTGGAGATGAAAACATTTCACCATCGGCCAATGGATCTGCGAGGCCTAGTAGTTCCGGACGTTTTCATAACACGAATGTACCAACGAGCGGAGCTGGATCTGGGGCTAGCGCGAGCCCGTCGCTGAAGAACCTACTATCATAATAAATGTAATCAGACTCCGTTCGTGTGGTCTCTGGTATGGAAAATGCTTTTGGGGTAAAAATTTCCCTATTAATCCCCCCTAAATTTTATTTCCTTTTATTTGAAGGGTGGTTAACTTCGCCTAGGGCATTAATTTGCACCCCCCCCCCCCCCCCCCCCTCCTTTTTTTTTTTTTTTTTTCTTTCCTTCCTCTACTTTGGGTTTTTAGGAATAATCAACTCTCTTCTTTCTAGTGGCTTATACTTATGTCTGAGCGAGCCACACTTGTAATGTGGACAGCAAAATAATCTTCTCATTACGTTAACCTTCCTTCCCTTCTCTAAGGAGGAGGACAGGCAATTTTATTTTTTCCCTTCTTTTTTCCTTTTTCTGTTTTAAGGTGTTATCTTGGTCTAGCTGGATATAATGGGGGGATGGATATCATAGATTTGTTATCATTATGAGTAGTAAGTATTTGGAAAGAGATGATTTCCTGCTTTTCTCTTCTTCTCTTTTCTTTTCTTCTCTTCCCTCCTCTTTTCTGCTTGTGGTGGGTTTGGTGGCCAGGACGATGGATGGTTGATACTTAATCCACTTTTGCTCTTCTGCTCTCTTTTTTCACATTTCTTCCTTCTGTTCTGTATTACCTCTGGGTGTGTTAGTGCTAATAACGGAATAGAAGTCAGGGAAAATAAATAATTAAAGCTTGAGAAAAAATAAGCTTTATGCTATATAAACCAAGCAAGCAACCCCCCCTTCTTCTCATCTCCTTCTCCGTGAACATTTTACGATATACAGAGAACTAAATCACTCGACCCCCTCGGTCCCCTGTTTAATATATATATATGTCCCCCTCAGCAAGTCCTCAGCATATCCATCAACGCTTGCTTTTCAGGATCGGTGATTGTCAAATTGTAGGCGGATTTGACTTGGACCCACATGCAGGCGTATGTGCAGTAGTAGGTCGCTGGGGTTGGGTTAGCATGGTTAAAAGGAGGAGGAGGGGAGGGCTCGCGGTGTGAGTGAAAGGAAACTTACTAAGAGGGGGTTTCCATTTATCTGGTCCTTTGTCGCCCTTTTCTTTGTTGACCTGTTGGTTTTGCAGGGTTAGAAGGGCCAATAATTCCCCCCCCCTCAAAAAAAAAAAAAAAAAAAAAAAAAAAAACCAACCTTGTCCTTAACAGAAATCAACTGCGGATTCATCATATCATTCGCAAAGTCCCGCCTCCGCTCCCTCGTCCACCCCGACGCCCCGCTCTTCCACGCATCACTTAGCGCCACCAAATGGTCGATGTCCACATCGCTGGGGCTCGTCAACGTCGCGCCGTCATAGGGACTGTACCACGACCCCGATTTTGGGGAGCAGTTCTTGCCGACTGTTACGTTCATGCCGTCGCGCTTTAGCACCGTCTCGCGGGTGTTGCAGGGGCCACTGATGGTGATCCAGTGCGGAAATTTAGTGCGGCTGTAGCCAGTCTGGGGCCCCTGCGGGGAGACGACCATTAAGTCGAGGAGGCGGCTGGCTTCAGGTGGGCTGGGGATGTTGGGGGGATCGCGTGTGTGGAGGGGGATGGTGGAGGATGTGGTGAGGGCTGTGAGGGCTGCGAGAAGGAGGAAGACAGTGTGAGGGACCATCTTGACTTTTTTCTTATTGTTGTTGTTGTTGTTGTTGTTGGTGGTGGTGGTGGTGGTGGGGTGATTTACTACTACTGTCTACTATGGAGGAATAGGGGGAAGGAAAAAAAGGGGGGAGAGCGAGGAGACAGGGGATGGTTTTGTCTTTTATATGTTTCTACATCTATACCCAATAATTCTTGCGCGGGATGGAGAGGGGGTTAGTTCCTTGGGGAATGTCGATATACCCCGATATACTCCTCATGGCATGCATGGTATGGCATTGTTCCCGTGCAAGGCCTATCTCACTCAGGCTGTCTCAGCAAGCTCAGTTGCTGCTGGGAAAATATTGCGGTGTTACTTTTACCTACGCTGTAGTTAAGTTAACACTAAAACGATGATTAGTCAGTCTTGTATCAAATAGGTTGTTGGTGTTAAGGGTCCCGCGGTTGGTCGGCCCTTCTACCAGCAGTGCGCTGGTGGTGATCGAGCTCTTTTGCCCCAGTAGCCTACAGGTTATGAGACCGTTAAGCATGAGCCCCGCTGTGATCAACATGCATGAGTTTGATCCCAGAATGGACTTAAAAATTCCTAACAAATACCCTGGACATTTTAACAGTGTCAAGAGACATCCCAGAAGTGTGCCCTAGAAGTCCTGTGAGCCCTAGGACTGACTGAGTCCATTATTAAAAAGAAGCCATTGTGGGGAGATCACTGAAGAGAGCCACTGAGAGGAAGTACTGTACTCTGTGGTAGCTGGTCTGAGGGGGGGTGTTGGGGGTCCCGCAGTTGATTGGCCCTTCTACCAGCAGTGCGCTGGTGGTGATCGAGCTCTTTTGCCCCAGTAGCCTACAGTTAATAAGCCAAATTAACTTGGGAACATTCTTAATTTATTCTATGCATTGTCAGAAAAGAAACAATTCCTGTTTATTAGTAACATGAGAATGAATTTGCTCTATACTCGATCTTGGAGTAACTTTCTTTGAGTAACTTAGTAGACTTGGCTGCTGAAACCAGGTATTTTCATGTTTCGTCTCATTTGATCTTGGGTCTCATACATTCCTTAGAATGATTGTCATCAAAACCTATCTATCATTAGACAGATTTTATCTTGGTTCATCCGGAGTAACTAGCTCGTATAAAGCCCACTTTTTAAAATTTGCTGAGGCTCTCATTGTAACGGTACCTAGTCCCCAGTGTCAGGTGCAGGCGAGTCACCGCTATAAGAATTGGCAAGGAACCAGGCCAGTCGTTGTTATATAAGTCTTTTCGGCCTAGGTGGTAAGAGACTTGGTGGCAGCTCGTAACTATGAGTCGAGACACTCATGATAGCTTCTGTATGAGCTTCATAATCTTCATGTAAGTTGCACGTAATTGAAATAAATGAGTTGATGCAGCTGTACTTTTTTACACATATGTAAATTTCATTAATGACTCTCATAGAGTCAAGAATATCTAGTGAATTATTAAAGTATACTTATATCTAGACTGGCCGCCGGGACCATGAATTTCACATTTGGTCTCATTTGGTCTGGTCCCATACATTTCTTGGCGTGAATCCCGCTGGGTGTAACGTGGCGGAACCGAAGCAGTGGCTAGTCGGCGGCGTCACATAGGGGTAGTTGTTTGGGAAGCTGTATGAGTGGGCTTGACTATCTTGCTTGAATAGCGAGCTTGTAGGCTACAGGGTTATTGCAAGAATATCACAGATATGGTACTTAGTATATTAAGAAGATTGTATAAGACATGCAGTAACTCTTTGTATATATTTCAGTAGAAGAAAAAATGAATCATTGACTTCTTTAATAAGAAGCCAGTATCTAGTTATTCTATATAGACAATGAGCAGATACTCTTCTCTTATTTTATAAGTGAGAATAGTCAGAGTGATATCTCAGCAGTATCTTATTATTAAGAAAGAGTAATCTGCTGATCTTATATAGAAGTAAGATTCTTATATTTATTAATCAGATCTTTCTATAATATATCTGAATAATATTATAAAGTGATTAAAAATCAGTTCAGATAGAATAAAATTATCTGTATAAAAGTAATAAGCTGTATAAAACTGTAATAGAGTCTTAACACAGCTGAGAGTATAATAATATTCTTCTCTTTAAGAGTATAGTTCTGATACTCTTAAGATTACTGAATTAGAAGTTATTTTTATTATATAGCAATAATTGCTAATCAATTAACAGTATATATACTATATATGATATAAAGAAATAAATGAGTTTTTCTACTAACTGTATAAATCTTTCTTTACTCATCTTCATTCAAATCAAACATGTGATAAGTGAGTTTCTTATATATTAATTTAAAATGTGAAAAATGTAGTTAATAAGTGACTTATAAATCTTTTATTATATTCTATTCTATATATGAAATTCTCTGTAAAAGTGATGTATTTTAGAGACAAAGTTAACAGTAGTGACAGAATTTTTTAAAAAGATCTTCTTCTTTATAACACATTTTTCTTCTCTCTCTCTTATCTGTAATAGTGACTGCATGAGAGTATCATTCTTGAGAGATAATAAGAGACTTATTCTGATATTTTCTAGTGAATAAATATCTTTGTGATATGACTATGATCTCTGTGATTATCAAGAAAACCAGATTGAAGGCAGAGACAGTGATATTAATAAGTTATAAAAGTACTGCTTTTATTGTCACATCTTCTTCTACTTCTCTTACAGCTGTAGCAGTAGTTACTATGTCTTGCAGTGAAATGTTATCTCTTCTATCAGTTAGTTTATTCATATCTGATTCATTCTCTGCTCTCTCTATCACTGTTATAACACTGTTCTCTCTCTTAGTTAATACAGTAATATATAACTCTGTGTGATTATTCAGAGAGAAATCTGAGAAGAGCTTGATTCTGAAGATAGTGACTCTGAGAAGCTCAATCTATAGTTTCTCTCTCACAGCACACTCAAGCTCTGCTCAGAATGCTACTGAGTTAAGTCTGCAGAATTCTGTAATTTCTTTATCTTCTCTCTGTAAGAAGGCTTCAGTATAATCTCTGACTAATACTATTATTTATCTACACTGTACTAAGCAGCTGAAGAAGAGAGAGATTTTATATATCTATCTCTTCTCTCACTTCTATTATTTTTATTATACTTATAATAATAACTTCTATCTCTCTGTAAGTATTATCTACTCTATAAGAAGATATTATATTAACTCTGACAAGAAGCTCAGATGCTTAAGCAGTATAGAGTGAGAATCTCAGAGCTTTAAGTATTAATAAATTCTATTAAGACTGAAGAGATTCTTCTTACTTATCTATAAAAGAAGATGAAAGTGTAAATCTCTGAGATGAAAAAACATCTTAGAATAACTGATATTAAGAAGAGATTAGTCAGTGTTACTGTTAAAAGTACTGTAGAGATTAATTACTTATTGAAGAGAATTTTACTTCAGTTGAAACAGATAACTGAGATATTTTATAAGTTAATAAATTAATATTTTTAGTATCTCTTATACTCTTCTACAGTATGCTTCTCTACAGTATTACAGTACTAACTTCTCAGCAGATAAAGATATCAGTGTCAGAGACTTTAATAATAAAGAATGAGTTTAATGAGAATGTAATTATTAATATAATATAATGAAACTGAAGCAGTGACTAGTCAGCAGTGTTATATAGAGATAGTTATTTAAAAAGTTATATAAGTAAGCTTAACTATCTTACTTGAATAGTGAGCTCATAGACTACAGAGTTATTGTAAGAATATCATAGATATGATACTTAGTATACTAAGAAGATTGTATAAAATATGCAGTAACTCTTATATATATTTCAGTAGAAGAAAAAATAAATCACTGACTTTTTTAATAAGAAGCTAGCATCTAGCTATTCTATATAAATAATAAGTAAATACTCTTCTCTCATTTTATAAGTAAGAATAGTTAGAGTGATATCTCAGTAGTATTTTACTATTAAGAAAAAGTAATCTGCTGATTTTATATAGAAGTAAGATTCTTATATTTATTAATTAAATCTTTCTATAATATATCTAAATAATGTCATAGAGTGATTGAAAACTGATTCAGATAGAATAAAATTATTCATATAAAAGTAATAAGCTGTGTTAAACTGTAGTAGAGTCTTAATATAATTAGAAGTATAATAATACTCTTCTCTTTAAAAGTATAGTCTCAATGCTCTTAAGATTACTGAATTAGAAATTATCTTTATTATATAGCAATAGTTACTAACTGATTAACAGTATATATACTATATAAAGAAATAGATGAGTTTTTCTGCTAACTGTGTAGATCTTTCTTTTCTTATCTTTATTTAAATTAAATATATGATAAGTAAGTTCTTTATATATTGATTTAAAATATGAAAAATATAGTTAATAAGTGACTTATAGATCTCTCATTATATTTCATTCTATATATAAAATTCTCTGTAAAAGTGATGTATTTTAGAGACAAAGTTAATAGTAGTGATAGAATTTTTTGAAAAGATCTCTTTCTCTCTATAATATATTTTTCTTCTCTCTCTCTCATCTGTAATAGTGAGTGTATGAGAGCATCATTCTTGAGAGATAATAAGAGGCTTATTCTGATATTTTTTAGTAAATAATAAATATCTTTATGATGTGACTGCAGCCTTCATAAGTGTTAAGAAAGCCAGGTTGAAGATAAAGATAATGATGTCAATAAGCTGCAGAAGCACTGCTTTTATTATCACATCTTCTTCTTCTTCTTCTTCTACTTCTCTTACAGCCGCAGTGATAGTCACTGTGTCTTGCAGTGAGATGTTATCTCTTCTACTAATCAGTTTATCTGTATCTAATTCTTTCTCTGCTTTTCTTATTACTGTTGTAACACTGCTCTCTTCTTCAGTTAATATAGTAATATATAACTCTGTGTGATCATTCTGAGAGAAATCTGAAAAGAGCTTGATTTCAGAGACAGTGACTTTAAAAAGCTTAATCTGTAGTTTCTCTTCTGCAGTATATCTGAGCTCTGCTTAAGATACTGCTGAGTTAAGTCTGCAGAATTCTGCAGTTTCTTTATCTTCTCTCTGTGAGAAGACTTCAGTATAGTCTCTAGCTAATATTACTATTTATCTATACTGTGCTAAGCAGCTGAAGAAGAGGAGAATTTTATGTATTTACTTCTTCTCTCACTTCTGTTGTTTCTATTATACTTATAACAATAACTTCTATCTCTCTGTAAGTGAGATGCTTGAGTTCCGGATTTAATGTATCTTCTGCGGGTTTCAAACTCACACACCTTGGTTTCGCACGCCAAGGCGCTATCAGGTGGCCGTATTAATCATTTGATCACTGAGGCATATACTCTGTTCTCTGTATCTATTTAATATTCTAACTGTCTATCTCTCTCTTTAAAATATTGTCTGTGATATTACTGAGTAATAAAGAATTATATCTATAATAAGTATAGAAAGAAGATATCTTTAAGATTGCATTCTTTGCATTATTATATATGAATTCAGTAGTTAGAAGATGTTTAAGCTAATTATTCTAATAATATAAATAGAATACTTAAAGATACTATTCTAGTATCTAGTTCTGATATTCAGTCTAATTATCTATCTGTGAATGAAATGCAGTACTGAGAAGACATCTTATTATAAAATAATAGTAAAAAGTTAATCAGTATTTACTAATGAAGAGAAATTCTTAATCTATTATTAATAATTTCAGAGTACTGTAATTATAAATGATGATATCTAAAAATAGATCAGTTAATTCAGAGACTTTAATCTTTTTATAAGTAGAGATATATCTAATCATCTTTATAAAGTAGTTAATAATGACTAAAATTGAGTTATATTTTTTGACTCTTGTCATCTTTAGTAGATCAACTATGAAATTCATTGATAGATTCTATTATAAGTTCTTTAAAACAGACAGTAATATCAACTTGCTGTATTACTTATACTGCAGAATATTTATTCTTTAATAGATATTATAAGTCTTAATATACTCTTTAATATCTGTCTAAAGCTTGTTTTAAATATATTTACATTTTAGAAGCTTCTCAGTCTTCTCTAATCTGAAGTGCTCTGTATGAGAATTATTATAATAAATTCTTAATAACTTCTGATACACTGCTCTATTACAAGAAATGAAGACTGAATTATTTAGTAGTAGAAGTTTATATTCTTCTAGTTATCAGTAACTTGATTTCTTAACAGCACTGTTCTACTCAGAGTCTGTCTCTTTCAAGTTTAAACTGAATTCTTTCTTCTTTAACTTCTGAATTTAAGCTGTAGTAGAGATATCTCTCTTCTATAACTTATTAATGAATTTCAAAAATAGTTAAGTTAAAAGATTGTAGACTGTTTCATTCTTTATCAATTTAATAATTATAAGATATAATATGAGAAGCTTATAATCTTCAGTATCAGTCTTCTACAGAGATCTGAGTTTTCTTTTATCTTTTATACTGAGTTGTACAGCTGTCTTATCAGTGCTGTTTCTAAGCTTTAGAGAATCTTAATCTTCTGCAGTCAGCTTCTTCTGCAGTGATAATAGAGATTCTTTTATAAAATTCTTCTCTGCATTAATGATATTATAATCAGACTGTTTAGACAGTGTATTAGTGAGATTAAGTCAATCTGAATGATATTAAATATAGAAATCATACTTTAAAAGCAGCTTCACTCATCTGACTTGACATTCTATCAAGCTCTTTGTTATCAAGAAGTAATACATATTTGTATAATCAGTGAGAACTTACACTGAGTACTTACTACTCTGAAGATAATATTATCAGATCTTAAAGAATTCAATAATTACTAACATCTTCTGATTATAAGTATTATATCTTCTTTGAGTGAGTGATAACTTCTTGAAGAAGAAGATCACTGATCTTTATTCACAGTATTTTATAGACTTTATAAAAAAGTCTTCTCTTATAGACAATTCATTATCTATATTCTCAGAGATAATTATTCTCTGATTCTTTCAACATTAAAAGATCTTCAGTGTTAACTGTGAAAAGATTTCACAGACTTCATTCTCAGATATATCAGTCTCACACTGACTGAGTAAGTCAGAGTTAAAGTGATTCAGTATTATAATATCTGTAAAAGCTTATTTTAATTCTACAAATATCTGTGTAATATCTTGAGTAAGAGTAAATGATTCTGTTTTTCTATCTTTCACACTTCTCTTTAACAGATCTGTAAGAGAAGCAGTAATTCATGAATATATATAGATGAATCATCTGTAGAAATTCATAAATTCTAGAAATATCTGCATCTCATGATATATCTGCAGCACTAATCAGTTTTTAATAACAGAGACTTAGCTTCTGTTCATTGAAATGCTGTTCATCTTAATAATATAATCTAAGAAATCAATCTTCTGCATGTAGAATGAGCATTTTTCAGTGTTTGTATAGAGTTAATACTATCTCAAGTGACTTAACACTTCTTGAACATGAATATCATATTCTTTCTCTGATTTCAAGAAGATTAGAATGTCATTCAGATATACTATATAGAAGACATTGACAAGGCCTCACAGTGTCCCATTTATATAGATTTGAAAGATGACTGAAGTATTACAAAGATTAAAAGATAAAACAAGATATTTAAAATTACTGTACTTGATATAAAAAGTCATTTTTCAAACATTGTCTTTATTAACTCTGATTCTATGATAGATATTCTGTATATCAATCTTTGAAAATATCTTTGCTTCAGATAATCAATCAATCATCTCATTAATTAATAATAATGAATAGTAATTCTTAACTGTCATCTTATTAAGATCTCTGTAGTTTACACATAGATGTAGTCTATCATTCTTCTTGAGTATAAAGAGTATAGATGTCTCTGTCAGACTCTTTAATAAGTATATTCAGTTCTTTGATTGCACTTCTTCAAGATATTTACACAGAATATTTAATTTCTTTATAGACAAGTTGTAAAGAGATCTGTATAGCACTGTTACACTGTCTTCAAGATAAATCTTATATCATATCCTGATATCAGAAAACTTCACTACTTCTCTTTTCAAAAAGATATTCTTATAATCTGTAAAGAGATGTTGTGTATATCTGTCTTCAATAATAAATACTGCTGCTAATCTTGTAGTGAGAGTGATAGCTTCTTCATCTATTTTCAAGTCTCAGTCATCTACTACACAGTATATCAACTCTATCTTTTTCTCAAGATTCTTTCAATGAAACTCTTCAGATTTCTCTATTACTATCTCTTTATTAGTGAGACAGTACTGTTATATCTGAGTAACTCAGTCAATGAGAGAATTGTTTTCTCTTAATTATAAGAGATCTAGAATAACATTCTCATCTATAATATTAACTATATAAAGAAGCAGACTGCTCTTCTTGAAGATTTCTTCTAAGTCTGTAATTACATACTTTGCTTAAATTATGCTAAAATGATAATATTTTATTTCATCAGTAAATTTTATATGATCTAATGAATCTATCTTCTTTCAACTCTTTATTAAAGAAAAGAAATAGAATATGAAGTTAGCATCTACTCTAGAGTTAAGTAGATATCTCACTGATATCTTCTCATTCAGAGTATACATTGTGATTATAATATGAACTCAGAAATATAAGAATTATCAATTCTTCATTTCTTTCTCTTCTTTATCTTCTACAGATATGTTTGTCAGAAGAGAAGTTAATTTTGAGAAGATATCTTATTAATTTCTTTTCTTCTTTGACTTCTTACAATCACTGATATAGTGATTATCAGCTCTGCAGTTGAAACAGAGATCTTTATCAAATCTTTTTTAATATTTCTTTGCAGTGAGTGAAGAATCAGAATACTTGAAATTCTTCTTTACTTTCTCTGCACTGAAGCTGTCACAGTACTGTTTAGATTCTGTTATTAATTACTTAGAAGAGATCTTATTAATCTTTTTCTCAGAGAATTAATTATTCAAATAGATCTAAGAAGTCAAATTAACAAGCTCAGTGTGATTAATTGATAAACTCTGATATTATAATATTATTATCTGCATCTTATGAGTCAGCTTTGTAAGATAAAGCTGTGTTTTTAATTAATTCAAATCATCAGTCAATTCCTCTCAATATTCTTTAAATCTTATGTTAAAATTGAAAGAATTCTCATTATCTTGTTAATATAATGAGTTGAACTGCTGCACTACTGTGAAGTCATGATTACAGTAATCTTTAATTTAATTCAGTAGAAAGTTCTTGAATTCTTTCTAAGTTATTGCAGTATCAGTATGCTCAAGCTCTCTCTTCTTAATAACTCAAGTAGTTACAGAGATGTCTTTAAGAAGGTTGACAGTATACATTACTCATATCTCATGAGTATTATACTGGCTCAGATTAAGGCAGAATTTTTGTTCAAGAGTACAGATAAAGCTGTGAAATTCAGACAAGATATTTCTCTTATATTTCAGAGAATCTTCAATCTTAATCTCTCTATCTTCATGATAGATGTAAATGTGTAGAGACTGTGACAATGATAGAGCAGTTGAAGAGCTCATGTCAAAATATGCAGTGAGTTCAGAAATCTCAGATTTCTACTAAGATAGAGATGTACACACTCTAGAAAATGATGTAGTGTTTCTTTCAGAGAATGAGATTAAGTCAGTCTCAGTTTAGACTGACCGTGTGACCGTGTCTGAAATCAGAATCAAACTTTACAGTTATTATATTATTAAAAGTATTACTTCTGATCATAATTTATGTTCATTACATTGATTTCAAATCACATTATTTCAAATATTAAAGGTTTCAGATTCACTTTTTAAATAAAAATCTAGTTCTAGATAAAGAATATGTTTAAATTCTTAGTCATATTTTCATTCTGATTTCATTATTGAAAATAGTATTAAATGAGACTATGAAATCATTTCTTACTTATATAATATTATAACATAGTGCTCATTTGTTGAAAATTCAACAGAGAGTATTATTAAATATTATTACTTTTCTAAACACAGATTATAATTAATATCATTTTAATTAAAAAAAATATAAAATATA
>NW_025544775.1:982315-1005892 GCF_000003525.1 Blastomyces dermatitidis ER-3
TTTAAATTTAAAAAAAAAAAAAAAAAAATAAAAAATAAACACAAGAAAAAATCCACAAAAAAAAAAAAAAAAGAGAAAGGAAAAAAGAAGAGAAAGAAAAAAAAATAAAGAAAGAGAAGAAAAAAAAAATAAAGAAAATAAAAAAATAAAAAATAAAAATAAAACAAAATCAAGATTGCAGAGCTGTAGTATTCTTAAAATACTCACTTCTTAGAGTCTTTATAATATTCATCATCAATCATATATCTCTCACAGTGAGAATAATATATAGACTGACTGTGTAATTATGTCTGAGATCAGAATCAGATTTTTTGATAGTCTCATTATCAATTTAACTGATTTCATTACACAGTTTTAACATTAGATAGTAGTCTTATACTGTCTCAGTGAGACTTACTGTCTACTCTTGTCACATTTTTCAAATGAGATCATGATTTTCACTTCTTAATTTAAATTATTTTTATTGCTTTAAATGACTTTAAATCTCATTTGAGTATTATCAAAAAGTGTTACTTTTTAAAAAATTAAAAATAGTCTAAAAAAAACCTTAAAATGTCTAAAAATAGTAACTTTATGTCAAGAATGAGACTAAATGAAATCAAATGAGATCACTTTCTCATTTTTTTCAAGTCATGATTTCATTTTAAGATCTGATATATAGTCACTTTACATGTTTTTTTAATAGTCAGTCTCAGCAGAATTCACGCCAAGAAATGTATGAGATCAGATTAAATGAGACTAAACATGAAATTCATAATCTCAGCAGCCAGTCTAATAACATAGTTATGATAAGTCATTATCTTAACATTATCTAACAAATAATCAGTATATATCTATACAAATGTGAATAATTAGAAAATATACACTTAAAAAGTGTGATCAGAGTGAACTCTGCTGTCACTTGAATAGTATTAAGAATAGAACACTGAAATCAATGATTCTTTTCATCAATTTCATAGACAAGACATATAAAGATAATCTTGAGAAATATAAGATTCTCTGACTTCTGATAGAAATGAATCTCATAAAAAGACTCTATTTTCATTATATCAGAGACTAAGTATTATTAAAAAGTATTACTTCAATGTATATACACTTACTGCAGCAATTCATTCTCTGTGTATATAACTGAGAGTTGCAGCTTTCTCATATCACACAGCTCTCTCTGAGATGCTGCTGTCAGTTTGCAATTTATACAGTCTCTCAGTTTAGCATACACTGTACATATACAGTTCTGTGTGCTGAGACTGTGTTAATCATTATGACTTGATATAATACTCACTTTTCACAGGCTATGTTTCATTTGATTGAGAGGAGAGAAGGACATGACTGCTGTTTTATTTAAGAGAGAAGTGAGTAATTGAATCTGTAGAAGATAATTTGATTTCTTCTGTATTTAAAATTTAATTAGTCTATACTCTTCAATTTGAGAGTTTCTGAGAGTGTTTTAATAGTTTTCATATCAGCTTAAAATTAGTGATTGATTGAAGAAGAGAAAAGAGAGAAGAAAGAAATAAGAATAACTTATCTTTATAATATAAAAACAGAGAATTGCTGCAATTATTTATTCTAGTAATAAAGATCTGTTTTCTGCATGTATCTCTGATACAGATTATATGATAACTGTATATAAAGAATATCAACAGTGCATGTATTAAATGAAGATAATATTACTATATAACACTGTAGCTGTTTCTGTACATCACTGAAAGCTGTTAATATTTTCTTTAAATCTCTTTATATTTAATAAGTTAGTAATATATTTCAATGCACTTCTTCTTTCATTATTATTATTATTATTATTATTATTATTATCATCATCACTATTATCACTACTATTATTATTATTATTATTATTATTATTATTATTATTATTATTATTATATTATTTCTGATTATCTCTTCTGTCTTCATCTCTCTTCAATACTTACTGAAATTAATTATATTATTTCTCTTCAAATATTCTGCAGTTCTGCAGATCATCAAGACATGTGAGTACTATCACAGATTGAAGAGAGAGAAGAAGAAGATATTTAAGTAAGAAGAGACAGATTATAAGACATATTATAATATCTTGAAGAGACTCTATAAGAGAGTAGAATAATAACAATTTTAAGTAATACTTCTGATAGATTTAGACTGAACTAAGTATAGAAATAATGTAAATGACATCATCTATGAGAGATTGAAGAAGAAGACAGTAAAGAGTTTTATACAGTAGTAATGAAACTAGAAGAAGTTCTGAGAATGATTTAAGATTAAGATGAAGAGAGAGAGAGAGAAGAAGAGTATTACTATAAATAAGTAGTAATAGAAGAAGATTGAGAGAGTGTTAAAGTGAGAGATAAAGAAGCTAAAACTGATAAGTTTTTTATTTATTAAGAGATAATGATTTTTAATAATACTTCTATTCTCTAATTAATTAGCAGAAGCTGATAGAGAAGAAGGAAATTAAGACCTTATTCAGATCATGAATGCACTTCATAATTCAGAATATTAAGAAGACAGCTCTACTCTCTGAGCATGTCAATCTGCTTACTACTGAGATGAAATCTGAGACAGTAGATCAGAAAATGCAGGATTTTAGAATACAGATTAATCTGACTGAGAGAGAGCAGTAGAAACTCTTCTCTGAAAAGATAGTAAAGAGAGATTTTGAGATAATTATCATCTCAGATGAGAAGAAGAAGAAGAAGAAGAAGAATGAGAAGTGAATTATAAAGAATAAT
This sequence comes from Blastomyces dermatitidis ER-3, assembly GCF_000003525.1. Lineage (NCBI taxonomy): Eukaryota > Fungi > Ascomycota > Eurotiomycetes > Onygenales > Ajellomycetaceae > Blastomyces > Blastomyces dermatitidis. The sequence continues at coordinate 985,045 of NW_025544775.1, forward strand.
AGAAAGAATGAGAAAGAGAAGAAAGATAATGAATAGAAAAAGTTTTTTTCTTTTTATATTAATTAGTTATAAGTTCATAATTATTAATAATTAAAATTAATTTTAAGTTTTTAAAAATTATTGTACAAGTTGTAATCAAGTCAGGAATAATATATATATATATATATATATATTTAACTATCATGATTCACAAATCACTATAATGTATAATGTATAAGTATTAACATTTTTTCAATATTGATATTCACAATATTAATATATTTTTAATAATATCATCTGATAATGTAATTTAGTAACACTCTCTTTCATAATATTAATATATTTCAAGAAATATAATAGAGATTAATTAAGATTATTTATTTACTTTTATATATTAATAATATTCAATCTGAGTTAGTATTAAAATTATAACTAAGTTAAGAAACAAGATTATTTTCTCTTATATTAATTCTTCTTACACACATCAGTGATTAGTTATTGAAAATAAATTATTATCTTTCTTAAATTATTATCATATTTTCTGAATTCACTTCTTTTACTTCTTTTATTTCTATTGAAGATTTATAAACTCTTTAAGAAATCACTGTGAATTATAAAGTCTATGTTATTTACAATTCAATACAGAATACTCTCTTTCAATTATAATAGATAATTACTTCATTCTTCACATCTGATTTCAGATCATAAAATTTATGAAAAACTCAATATAAACACTGAGATGAACTATGAAATAATTATTAATAGATTGTATTATAGATTACTGAAGAGTCATCTCTCTACTATAATCACTGTAACTTTATTCAGAAACATTTATCATGAACTGATTATAACTCTGAAGAAATTTTCTAACATCTGAAGTTATCAGAATACAGATAATAAAAGAAAAATAATCAGAAAATTACTACTGAGCTGATAAGTTACTCTATCAGATAATAATTTTTAATAATACTAACTTTCTAATTTGAAGAAAATCATGTGAAAATAATCTTATATCAGTACTCTGATTTCATAACTCTTATCTAATAACTTCTGTGAATAATTACTTTATATGTGTATATTTCTGAATCTTTCTCTTTGATCAATTAAAAACTCTGAATTCTAAACACTTCTTCAAATACTTAATTCAAATCTTTATATTTCACATTGATTCTGTTTTCAGTTCAATCTTGAGATACACTACAAAGTTAATATATAATATCTAGAATCAGAGTTAAAGAATCATTGAAGAGTGTCTCTCATAGTGAATGTATAAACTAGTATAAACAATCTTATATTTATAAGAGTTATATGTTATTACATTGATAAGAACTGAACTTATTAAGAGATATTAATTAAATTTGAATCATTGATTAGTAGTCATACTGAGAATTATATAACAGAGATATTAATAACTGTGATTAAAAATGACTATTAAAATATTAGTCTCAGTCTTCTTATAATTACAACTGACAATGCTGCAAATAACTACACTATGATGAAGAGCTTGAAGCAAAAATTGTCTTTGCATTTCTGAAATAATAAATAAGATTATATTCTCTGCATTACTTATATAATTTAACTTGTGATACAAACACTGATAAAGAATCTTAATATTGAGATGAAGAATAATGAGATAACTGATTCTTGAGATGAGAATTAGATGAAAGTGATTACTCAAGTAACTTTTACATTCACTTTGTAAAAGATAATGTTTTTTAACAATACTTTTTAATATTGCTTTTTGATAACACTTTTTAATAACACTACTGTTAATTTTGAATAGATTGACTAATAATTTAAATATTACAGATTTAAAACATTGTTAATATGATTTGTATCTTCTCTAAATAATAATAACAATTTCATAATATTTAATAAATAAACAAATCAGTCATATCACTGAATATGATACAGAATGTTAGAATATGATGAAGTTCAATATATAAGATAACTATTTAGACTCTTTGATTATGTCAGATAATTGATCATTGAGTGTAACACTCTGATCAGAAAAAGATTCAGATATTAAAACTTTCTGATATGAAGTGAACTCAGTTGAAATATATAATTGATTTACTGTTTCAGTTTTATAAGATAATAAAGACAGTCTCAATTACTTGTACATTAATACTGCAGTCAGTCTGATGAATATATAACAGTTTATTTACTTATCTTAAGAAGTAGTTAAATCACTTAAAAAGAAATTCAGTCTGAGATAATACTATAATGCAGACTATTATTGCTGTAAGAAATAAACTGACATATTACTACAGTAAAACTGAATAATCTTTTACAGAGTACTATGCTGTAGCAGCTCTACTAGATCTCTCTTATCAAGTTAATATCTACACTTCTCAAGATTGAATAGAGAAGAAATAAGACTTATATATTAAATTAGTCTGAGACTACTACAATATCAACTATCAGAGATTTGAATGAACAGATGTTTAAGATATAAAGACAGTGAAATACAATTCTTTAATAAGTAATAATCTTTGATAATACTTCATATTAGATAGAACTATAATACTAACTTTGAAACATAACTTATATACATTGATTACAACTGAAAATCAGGTAAAACTATATACTTATAAAACTGAATTTAATTACTATCTTCAAGATAATCTGATGAATTTACATATTAAATTAATTCTAGAGTTATAAAAAATTATTAAGAGTACATATTCAACTATTGTACTGATAGTATATGATATTCTGACAATTTCATTAACAGAAATGAGAATGAAGTGAAAGTTCAACTCAAGTTAAGATATTTATTACTATCATCAGAGACAATTACAAGAAGAAATAATCAAGAAACTCATGATTGTAAAACATAGAATTATCAGACAGTTTAATACCTCTAATCACAGTATATCAGAGAAGTGTAGTTTTCATAAGAAAGTGAAGAATAAACTTGTATAAGAATGTATTTAATTGTTTCATGAGTATTATTAATAATCATTACCAAATTCTGATTATATAAGCAATCACTGAATGAATTAAATGAGACTGATTTTAATCTTCAGTCTCAGTCTCATTCTGATTTTGAAAGAATGATCATCTTTTATAGTTTATTCTGAAAAATTACTTTCATTTCACTGTTCTTGAATTAAATCTGATCATTTTTCACATCATTTCTCTCAGAAATAGTTCATTTTCAGATTTTTTTAAGGCTTGATACTGATGAGACTCATGTCAAGAAATGTATAAGATCAGATTAAATAAGATCAAATGTGAAATTCATGATCTCAGCAGTCAGTCTAGTCTCAGTACAGATATATAAAGTCATATCAGTCTGTTAGAGCTTGACCGATTCAAACTTATAATCAGGTTGAGTAATTTAAATTGTAATATAATAAAACTGAAGCAGTGACTAGTTAGCAGCATTATATAGAGATAGTTGTTTAGAAAGCTGTATAAGTATACTTAACTATCTTACTTAAATAGTGAGCTTGTAGACTACAGAGTTATTGTAAGAATATCATAGATATAATACTTAGTATACTAAGAAGATTATATAAGACATGCAGTAACTCTTATATATATTTCAGTAGAAGAAAAAATAAATCACTGACTTCTTTGATAAGAAGTCAGTATCTAGTTATTCTATATAGATAACAAGTAGATACTCTTCTCTTATTTCATGAGTAAGAATAGTCAGAGTAATATCTTAGCAGTGTCTCACTGTCAAGGAAAAGTAATCTGCTGACCTTATATAGAAGTGAGGTTCTTATATTTATTAATCAGATCTTTCTATAATATATTCAAATAATGTTATAGAGTGATTGAAAATCAGTTCAGATAGAATGAAATCATCCGCATGAAAGCAATGAGCCGTGTCGAACCGCAGCAGAGTCTTGATACGGTCAGAGGCGTGATAATTAATGAGTAGGTTCTGATCTCTCTTTTTCTTTTTCAGTGAGCTGCAGCTCTATTAGAATAGCAGCAGTCTGCAGATTAATAATATTAATCTTTATTAATTTTAAATATCTCTTTCTTTTCTTATTAACTGCTTCAGAAATTTTACACTTGTGTAGTCTTAGTAAACTTCTAAAAAACTCTTTAAGAGAAAATAGAAGAAGAGTGCTACAGAGCTCATAAGACACTGACTTATTACTGTGAGATTATCTCTAAAAAAATTCTTTAAGAAAAATGAGAAGTTTTAAGCAGTATTTCTTACTCAATATCTCTGATATATAACAGAATAATCTCTACTAGCTGTCTTATAGCTTACAATCTCTTTCTTAGTATTTTTTAAATGCTTAAGCAGTTCTTATGAATTCTCTGATAATGAATAATCTTCTCATTTCACAAGATATTAAAGCTTACTGTAATATATTCATTTATTCAATATTTTCTTCATAAGATATTCAGTATCACTCTCAATTTTAATATTATTTAGCTGAGACAGCTCTGCTCTGAGATATTACTTATAAATTATTATTATTATTATTCTTTCATTATACTCATATGCAAGCGGAGCTTATGATGAGTTCTTACGTGATGTTAAATACAGGTCAAGTGTTGATTATATAGAAGGAAATACAGATGTTGAGATCATGTCAAGATAACAAGAACATAGAAAATACAAAGAAGTAACAATTAGATACATGTGATAATAACTTCTCAGCTCAGAAACATAGAGTGATTTTATTGAAGTAATTTATACATCTCTGTATTTATTAGAAACCTGAGGTGCTTGAGTTCCGGATTTAATGTATCCCCTGCGGGTTTCGAACTCACACACCTTGGTTTCTCATGCCAAGGTGCTACCGGGTGGCCGCATTAACCATTCGGTCACCGGGGCTATTACTTATAAAGCTTCAAATAGAAAATGTGAAAAATAGAATAAATTAATTTCAATTCTGTGAGTAATTTCAACTTATATATCTGCTTATTTACTACTCTTATTACTGAGAAAGATTCTAGCTATTACTTACTAAGCTTCTTATATAGTCTTATTATCTTAATATTCTTTGCTGAAAGTAGCACTTGATTCTCTATTAAGAACTTCATTGAAAGATGTTTTTAATTATAGTATTTTATCTACTACTTCTGAGCACAGTGAATACTTTTCATCATCTTCTCATGAATTTTATTCAAAAGTTTCAATCTTGCTTTTACTACTGATACTGAGAGATACTCTATTCTCTGTATCTATTTAATATTCTGACTGTCTATCTCTCTCTTTGAAACATTATCTACAATGTCACTGAGTAATAAAGAATTATATTTATAATAAGTATAGAAAGAAGATATCTTTAAGATTACATTCTTTACATTATTATATATGAATTCAGTGATTAGAAGATATTTAAGTTAATTATTCTAATAATATGAACAGAATACTTAAAGATGCTATTTTAGTATCTGATTCTGATATTCAGTCTGATTATCTGTCTGTGAATGAAATATAATACTGAGAAGATGTTTTATTATAAGATAATAGCAAGAATCTGATCAGTATTTACTGATAAAGAGAGATTCTTAATCTGTTATCAATGATTTTAAAGCACTGTGATTATAAATGATGATATCTAAAAACAGGTCAGTCAATTCAGAAACTTTAATCTTTTTATAAGTAGAGATATATCTGACTATCTTTATAAAGTAGTTAATAATAATTAAAATTGAGTTATATTCTTTAACTCTTATTGACTTCAGTAGATTAACTATGAAATTTATTAATAGATTCTGTTATAGACTCTTTAAGACAGACAGTGATACTAACTCACTATATTACTTATACTGTGAGATCTTTATTCTTTGACAGATATTGTAAGTCTTAATATACTCTTTAACATCTGTCTGAAGCTTGTTCTAAATATATTTATATTTTAGAAGCTTCTCAGTCTTCTCTAATTCAAAGTACTCTATATAAAGATTATTATAATGAATTCTTAATAACTTCTGACACACTACTCTGCTATGAGAGATAAAGACTGAATTATTATTATTATTATTATTCTTCAATTATAGATGTATGCAGTCAGAGACTATGACATCTATCTGAGAACTTTTAGTTCTCAGAGTTTTTCCTATATCTGTAAAGTTAACTATTATACATTCATCAATTTCAGATATGCAAAATCAGAAAATTTCAGCTCAGAATATAAAAACTGTTTATAAATTACAGTGTTTTAACATCTTCTGATATTTTGAAATCATTTGACAATATCATGACAAAGGAAAAGAGAACACAGTCTTAAAGATAGACATATTAAATAGATAGACAGAAAGAAATTGAAAGGAAAAGATAAAGTAAAGAAAGACTGTAACAAAACAAATTATTAAAAGATAGTATATAGCTGTTTTAACAGACTATATCTGATTGATTTTCTTCTCTTCATATTCAGATAATTCAGAATTTAGTCATTTTCTTATAGCTGCTTGAGTTTCTGATAGAAAGTCTATTAAGTATTTAATTCCTGTCTCAGTTGAGAATAAGAATCTCATATTTAATTGATTTAGATCATACTTCTCTTTCAATCTGACTCTGAGACTATTGTATAATGCACAGTGCATTATAATATACTCAGAATTCTTATTTGTATTACAGAATGAGCATTCTATTGAGTCAAATCTATCATCAAATCTTTGTATATAAGATTTGATATAGTCATGTTCTAGTTTCAGCTGTATTATAGATGAGAATATTTTCTTTTTACATTTAATTAAACAAGATTTTCACTTGAGTTTTATTTCAAATCTTGAATAATGTATACTCTTCTTTTGTTTCTGCCAGCTTTCATTTCACTTGTTTAAATAAGATTCTTTTATTTTTCTCTTTATAAAAGATCAGAATATAATTTTTTGAATAGATCTGGTTAATTCTGCACTCTTTTTTGCAGCTGAATCAGTCAATTCATTGTCATGAATATTCATATGAGCAGGAACTTAGTACAGATAAATTATCAGCTTTGATACTCTTCTCTTTTGAATTTTCAAAACAGAGTTTAAGATCAGTTCAAGATTCATTTGTATAAGAATAAGTGCTCGCAGGCGATTATTCGGGTGTTTGCAGCTTGGCGTGATATATACTGTTAACTACTAGAAGTATTCATGATAGAAAGATAAAATATAGAGATTAAAATGTATAATAGCATTCAAGCTGAGTTATGAATAGTATTCACAAACTTCAGTCTATATAGTTGTGTGTAGCCAAGAGCCGCTAGCTCTATTGATTATATAAGAGATAGAAATAGAGATAAAGAATTCATGAGAAGCAGGATTTCTTACATATCTCTTCCTCTCTAAGGCTTCATCCGCGAAGCCTTTCACTGAGTGACTTTATAGAATCAGCTCAGCACTGTAGTAATACTTACTAAAAATTCTTTACATCTATAAAAAACCTCAGTGAGGAAAAATCTCTTATTATTATAAAGAGAAAAGAGTCTGTCACTCAGTTTCTTATTTTATAAGATTCTTTATGATTTACAGATTCTTCTCTGACTATTATACAGATTCATCTTACATCTTTCATATAGAAGAATTTCAGTTAACTCTCAATCATTTTCATAAGATTCTTATATAATTATCATATAGATTCATCTCACAGATGAATCACTCTCTGTGAGATCACTCTTATCAAAGAGAAATATTCATAAGTTAATCTTTCACTTATTCTTGTAAATCATTGTTCTTTGACACTGTAGAATTGTGAGGAATTTTTCATTCTTTTATTAACTCTGTAGAATTGTAGAATCAAGATATCTACAGTCTACAATCACTTTTTATAGTTATATAGAAAGATTCAGATCTGCAATTCATAATCACTCTTATTTACTAGAGTGATCTGACTGTTCTATGAAATCACTCACAGTGTAAGCAAATCTCTCTAGAGTAGTATAAATATCTCAGATCTGTCTGTGAAATCTTATCTTCTTTTCTCTTTTTCTGTAATAGCTCTTCTTCTTATAAACTGTGAGTATTCTTATTCATCTGTGAAGTGTTTTCACTCAGATGACAGAGAGAGAGTATTTCTAACAATATTTATATATTGATTCAAGAACTTCTCAAGAATAAAAATTTTTTTAATTTTAATATCTTTATAAATGATATCTGACTGCTGCTGAGCTTCTTATGAGCATCTTTATAACTTCTCTAATTACTTTTTGTCAGCTGATGAAGCAGGAACACTGCTGCTTATAATCATATCTTCATTCTTCTCAGTCTTATCACTGCACCTGATCTTCAGGCTAGCAGTCAACTCTCTGTCTCTCTCAGATCAGCTTCTGACTTTAAGCAGTGCAGTTTCTTTCTTTACTGTAAGTCTTCTCATAAGTAATTTCTTACAGACTCTAGCTGACAGTTCTTATAAAGCTCTCTATATTGTCAGTGTCTTCTGTGACTCTGCAAGCCTACAATCACCTCTTCTCTGCTCATACAATCTCTGACTAGGCATATGTGAATATGCCTAGGTTTTCTATCAATGATTCTCACACTGCAGCACATTTTCACAATCTCATTATTAATGAGAGATGAGTCTCTGAGTATCTGCAAAATTCAGGTAATTAAGACAATACAAATGTTATAAATTTGTGATAGAAGTTAATCTGAACAGATGAGCTCTCTCTCTATATCTCAATTATTTTCAGGCTGAATACTTCAGTATAACTGAAGAAGCAGACACAGCTTCATAAGAAGTATCTGATTATATACATAGACAGTCAGCTCTTAAGACTCTGTTATAACTGTATATACTCTGATATCTGACTTCTCTGAAGTCTGTGCATTTCTGACAGTTTTTGTGTTAAATACAACAATTGTCTGTACTGCAGACATGATACTCCCTGTTTCTTTGAAGAGAAAAATTAATAGTTATGAGAGAATTGAGTGTCATAGATGATAAGAATATGAGTTTAAGTTTTCTTTATTTTTTCTTTATTGATCTTCAAATTGTGTTTATGACTCTGTTTATTTTCTTATTTTTTTTTTTTTAACTTTAATAAGAATATGATTTCTTCTTTTCTTGTATACACTGCAGACTGTTCATCTCAGTAGAAACTCATCATCTTATAGACTAGGATTTGCAAATGACAGTATTAATATCTTTATTATAATCAGGTTCTTAGTAAAGACTATATCATTCTGACTTATTAAAATTCATAGTATAAAAGTCATGTCTCAGCTTCTGCAGATGTCTTATCTGCTTAAACAGTTCTTAAGTGAACTTATTCATCTTATCAGAATACTCTTATCACTGAATCTTGAATCAGAGCTTGTAATCTTGCTTCTCTGAGTTAATAATCTCTTTAATCTGATATTCTCTTTTACTCTCTAGTACTTTATAAATAGAGTGATGAGTCACAGAATTCTCTTCTAAGAATTTCTTATATTTACAGAGTAAAGAGATATGAAAAATATTATATATCTATAACTCAGATGACAGTTTCAATCTATAGAACTGTGAACTAATTTTCTTTATAATCTTACAAGACTCTGTCTATAAGAGATTCAGCTTCTTACTAGATCTCTGTATGATGATGTTTTCTAGACTCAGTCAGACTCTATCATCTTTCTTAAAACTCTTCACAATATGCTTAGAGTTATAGTATCTCTTTTAATACTCTTGAGTCTTTCTCAAGAATTTGCAAGCTTTCTCTCAGATATTCTGAATTCTCTCAGCTTATTCATGAGCATCATCACACTCTATAGTGTACTCTTATGAATTTATCAAGATTATCTGTGAATGAGTCTCAGTGAGCATCTCAAAGAGAGTTTTATCTGTGCTGATATGCTTTGAGTTATTGTATATAAACTCTATAAGTGATAATCAATGCACTCAGTTATTCTGATTATAATTGATAAAGCACTGCAGATACTGTTTTAATATACTTATCAGACATTCTATCTGATCATCTGTCTGTTGATGAAAAGTCATGCTTAGATCTTATAAGATCTTTAGTATAGTTATCAGATCAGATCAGAACTCTTCTGCAAAGATTGATTCTCTATCTAAGATAATATTCATAGATAATTCATGCAACTGAATCACATTGCAGATGAAGATATAAGTTAAATTCTTTGACTTCAAGTTCTTACAGATGAATATAAAGTGTGTTATCTTGATAAAGTAATTCACTATCATCAGCACACTGTTAAAGCAGGTATTATATATGTTCTTACTTTCAGAGAGACTTATAAGAGTATTCATTTCTAGCTGTTTTCAAGGTTTCTGTGAAATGAGTAGAGAAGTAAGTTCTTTATATGATCTGAACTGTACTATCTGTGAATTCTGATAAATAGTACAAGAATTCACTATCTTCTTTATAAGTTCTCATATCTTTAGTTAGAAGTATTTTCTTATAAGCAACTTATAAGTTCTAGTATCTATAAAATAATCTATTAGAGAAGAGTTATAATACCTTTTAATAAGTTCTATATATAGAAACTCATTTATAGGTATATAAATTCAGTTCTCTCTTTGTAAGAGATTATTTAAGTTTCTTTAATTCTTTATTTCTGTAGAATTAATTTCTGCTGTGAGTAGTTTCTGAATATACTGAGTATATTTATTCTTTAGTTGCAGTTCAGACAATCTGAATAGAAGATCTTATGAAGACTTATACTCTGTTTTCTCTTATATCAGGTCTTCTACAGTGCTTCTCAAAGTCTGCAAACTCTTCAGATTATAGATACTCTCTTCAAGAATTCTTGTAAAGATTCTCAGAGTATTGACTCTCAGTGTTGTAAAAAGTAGTTATACAGACTTCTTCTCTCTCTTCTCTTTCTTCTCTTATAGAGAATTGAGAGACTCTTCAGTCAATCTCTTTATAACACTCAGTCTAAGCATTCTGCAAAGCTTTTCTGTCTTCTCTAGTCTCTCTATATCTGTCACTCTGATTTTCTTAATATAGTCTGATCTGTGAGAGAGTTCATCTGCTGAGTTCTTAGTTCTCTTAATATATTCTATCTTGAATCAGAACTCACTCAGTCTCTGAGCTCAGTAAATCTGTCATTACAAGAGTTTCTTGATTAAAGTAAACTGTTATAAGCTGTCATGATCAGTTCTAACAGTAATCACTATTATAAGACTCTTAAAGTAGTGATATTAGTGATGAAAGAATTTCACTATTATAAGAAGCTTCTGATTATAAATATCATAGTTGATCTCTGTGAGTTATATCTTTCATGAGAAAAAGATCACTGAAACTCAGTTCTCATTTAACTGTAGTTATAAGACTATTTCTGAAATTATAAAGAAGAAGATATCTGTCTCTAATCTGATTAAGAGTAAGAGATTAAAGTGAAATAGTATCACTGTATTTATAAATATCTATTTCAATCTTGAAAAGATCTTATAAGCTTCTGAGATAAGAAAGTTCTTACAGTTCTCTCTTCTTAACAATCTTTTCATTCTCTGTTTATAGAATGACTTCTTCTTATTTTCACTCTTCAGTATGTCTGTAAGAGTTAAAAAGATTCTTATAAACACAAAGATAAACTGTCTATAGAAATTTATAAAGCTCAGAAAGATCTGAATCTCATGAATACTAGTTGACTTCAGTCATGATAGAATAGTCTTAACTTATGAAGATTTTATCTGAATATCATCTGCAGTGATTATATATTCTAGGAAATTAATTCAGTAGATACTGAAGTTGTACTTTACAAGCTTAATATACAGTTCTATCTCATCTAAGACCTTCAACATACTTTATACATGCTCAGTGTGTTCTTTCTTCTTCATAAAGTACATCATCACATCATTCAGATATATTATTACAAAGATATTCAGATATATATGAAGTGTTTTATTGATGAAAGACTGAAATATCACAGAGATATTAGTCAGACTAAAAGACATCACTAGATATTCAAATAACTTCAGTGCAGTTCTAAAGACAGTCTTTCATTTATTCTCAGACTGTATTTACAGCTGTGTATATATATTGATCACATTCAGTTGTGTGAATATGACAGCTCTTATAAGACAGTTAATTACATTCTCAATCAGAGACAGAGAATAGTGACTCTTTATTATCTTGAAGTTCAGATTATAGTAGTCTATATATAATCTGAGATCTTCATTCTTCTTCTTTATAAATATCACAGAGACTTCTGTGAAGAACTGTGAAGATTGAATAAAGTTATTCTTCAGATTCTTCTTTATATAGATCTGCAAGACCTCTGTCTTGTAATAAGAGAGCTTATAAATTAATTCTCAGAAGAGTTTCTACTCTTCTATTAAATCTATTATCAGATTCTTCTCATAGTAAGAGAGAAGCTCAGCTGTCTTTGCTGAGCTAAATATCTCTGTGAGATCTTGATATTTCTCTGATATCTGAAGCTCAGTTTTCATGACTGTAAGATTCTCAGACACTTATAAAGTTATTACATAGATAAGCTTGTCTTCTCTAATCAACTCTGCAGTATTAACTGATTCTATCTCTGTAAGTAAGTCTGTCAACACTGATTGAAAGTATAAACCTGACTCACAGACAGCTATGTGTGAATTATGTTTTTAAAGTTATATAAGTCTTAAATATATATCATCTGTGATATCTGTGATAATCACAGTTTCTGTAAATCTTCTTCAGATTTCAGAGAGATCTTGTAATTCAAAGATAACTCTTACAAGTCTCTCAGTTCTCAGATCTGAGTTCTCATGCTCTGCTTATTATAAGAGTAGATTCTCAGTTTTCATCTTTTAGCTCATTTACTCTGTAAGCTTTAAAGACATCACAGTGATCTGAGATTCTGAGTTTATTAATACTTTTCATACTTGCAGAGCAGCAGTACTACAATACAGTCTCTCTCTGTAAGTAAGCATTTTCATTGAGAGAGTAACAGATTCAGATATTAACTTCAAGACTCTTAAGAAGATTATTACTAACTCTGTCTGTAACTTCTTAAATTTCTATTTTGATTTATCTGAACAGTTTGTATAAAGATATTCTAATTTAGAACAGATAAAGCAGAGTCTCTTTTTCTTAATCTTTCTATTATACACTCTATTCACAGAAGCTTGTAAAGCTCTCTCTCTCTACTTAGTAGTCAGATGCAAATCTCTCTGTATCTTATTATCTTTTTCTGATAAATCTGTTCTCTATTATTCAGACTCTCATAGAGCTGATCAGTGATTCACTCTTCACAGATCTGTGACTCTCACAGTGATTTATAAGCAGTGAATAAGAGTTATCAGTTTCTTCAGAGTCAAGAACTTAGAGTCTTACTCAATGAGCTTATTCTGTATATCTTTATTCAGTCTCTTTATAAATATCATCATTCAGGTCTTGTTTCAGAGCTCTGTTTTCACAGGTCTTAATTCACATCATAATTTTATAAAGTACTGTGAGTAGTCTTTATCAGATTTCTCATCTCTTTTTCTAATATTGATGATCACAGCTCATGTGTTCTCTGTTCAGCTCACAGAGTCTCTTAACTTATTCTCTAGATAGATCTTAAGAACAGATCAGTGAAATCTCTTATAATTATTCTCTAGATAATTCAGTCAGTTCTTGACTTCAGTGTAATAGAGATCTGTCATTATATAGATGATGACTTCTTCATCTTTCATATCACACAGCTGAGCTTGTAAGTCAATTTTAAATACAAACTTGTAAAAGCTTTTATAGATTGTGATTTGATAAGTGATCTTAAGTGATCATAGCTTAAGAAAGTTTCTTTTCAGTTTGTGAGTGTCTCTGAAGATCATGTCTAGAGACTCAGTTCAAGAATGTTTACAGATAGTAAGTATTTCTTATAGAAAAATAGCTTGATTCTGCAGAAGATACTTAAGAATGTTCTTCACTGAGATTGATTTATTCATGAGTTCTGAGAGTTTCTCTGTCACAGATCTAGAGAATGATATTCTGTAAGTAATTGATAAGTTCTCTGAGACTTCTTTTACAGAGATTATTCATGATTTAAATGACTGCTTCTGAGTGTCTGCAGTAGAGTTTGCAGGGATTGAAGTATGTAAGTTTCTAGTTCTTTCAGTTATAACAGATGATTGCTGACTGACTGAGCTTGAAATATAAGAATAAGTGCTCACAGGTGATTATTCAGGTGTTTGCAGCTTGGCATGATATATACTGTTAACTACTAGAAGTATTCACAGTAGAAAGATAAAATGTAGAGATTAAAATGTATAATAGTATTCAAGCTGAATTATGAATAGTATTCGTGAACTTCAGTCTATATAGTTGTGTGTAGCCAAGGGCCGCTAGCCCTATTGATTACATAAGAGATAGAAATAGAGGTAAAGAATCCGCGAGGAGTGAGATTTCTTACAATTTGATTATTATGAATCTGACTATTTCTAAGTCTTTTTAAAGCAGCTTGACTATTAGAGAATATTCATATCTCTTTCAAACAATTTTCTCTTTTATAAGATTTTATTTCAATGAGTTTGAAAGCTTTCACTATTGCAAATAGTTCAGTATCAAAGACTTCAGATTCACAGTCTAGATTTCAGAAATCTGAGATAAAATTGATATTATCTTCAGTATAAGCAATGCCTGTATCTAATCTATTCAAATTCTCATTTTTTGAGTCATCTGAATAAATCAGAATAGAGTCTTTTATATTAATTGTACAAATTCTCTTCAAATACTGTTCATATTCTTTCTCTTTTGATAGTTCACTTATTTATAAGTTTATAAGAGATTCAAGCTTTTCTCTTCAGAGAGATAACTTCTCATGATCAACTTTTTCAACATTTAAAGAAGAAAATTAATTTTTAATCAGAGAGTATAGTCTGTACAGTTGAGATAGCATTTTCTTTGAAGAATTATTTTCATTTCAATCAAGAAATCTATTTCAATTCAGTTCATTTTCAGAGTTAATTGATGAAAATAAAGAAGAGACTCTTTCTCTGATTATATAATTTAAGCTCATCTTTACAACTCTCAGAGCATAGTTTATACAGGTCTTTTCAAATCTAATAGCAGAAGAAGAAATTGAAGCTTCAATTTTTATTGTTTTAATAGAAGATGATTTGAATACTCTCAGAATTCTTCTCAAGACTCTGTTTTACAGACTTTGAAAGAGTTCAGTGAAATTCTCTTGATTAGTTCATCAAACATCAAACTTGAACTTTATAATCAGCTACTGATGTAATACAGACTATATATAACTATCTCATAGCCTGGAAGAATAGACATCTCTCTGTATTTGATAGTCTGATTATGTTATTTAATAGTCTTTCTGTCTTGACAGTTCTTTATTGAATGTAATATTTAAAATTCAACTTGAAGTTTAATCATACTTCTAATTATTTGATATTTACACTGGGTTTAATCTCTCTATTTAAAAGAGTTAGAGATAGTTCTTTCTCATTGAATCTAGAAAAGAAATGAATTAACTCAGTTTTATTCATATTAAATTGAATTTAATTGATATCTGCTCTAACAAAGATTTTCTTTGCAGCTTCTTTAATTACTTTCAAATTCTCTTTGATAGTTTTTGAGCTGTAGACTAGATCAATATCATTCATATAACTCAGAGATCACACTATTCTCATATTTCTATTTTTGAATAGATATGCAGTGTATATTGTAAATAAAATGAATAAGATTAGAGATCTTTGTGATACTTCTATTTTTATCTCAGTCTTATCTTATTTCATTTCATCAAAGAAGAGTTGTATAATTCTTTTAGATATAAAACAGTTGACTTATTTTATTAGAGAAAGTGACAGTTTTAATATCTTCAATGTCTGAATTAACTTTGACTTTGAAACATGATCAAATACTTCTTTTATATCAATAAAAACTGCAGTTGAGACCAGATTCTCATGCTTTGCTATTTGAATATCATGAATAACTGAGAGAACAGTATCAATTGTAGAACACTGTTTTCTATCTCTCATTTATTCACTGAATAAAAGAGAATCACTTATAAAGCTTATAAAAGATAGTTGAGTAGCTATTATCTTTTCTAAAACCTTTTCTAGACAGTTCAATAGAGATATTACTCTATATAACTTAGAAATTAAAGTTTTTCTATTAGGTTTTGCAAGAATCACTTCAGTGACTTCTCTTCAGTATTCAGAATGATATTCATTTTTCAAGAGATTGAAAAAGAGCTTAAAATATTCATTCTTTAAGTAGAAATATGTATTTTAAATAATCAAGTGATTAATTGAATCAGGATCTGCAGCAGTTTTAACAGAACTTGAGAAGATAACTGACTCTAATTCATCTTATGTAAGATTAGGTCATTTTCAGTCATTTTCATCAATGTAGTTGAGAAGTGATATATTCTCTTTCTCTGAATCTGAATCTGAATCTGATGAGTTCTGAAAGAGAATTCTTATAAAAGCTGGACATTTTTTCTCAAAAGAGTTTGCTGTATATGATTCATTCTGAAACTCATATTCTAAGGCTGAAAGTTTTGCCACACTTCTTATTTTAGTGTAGTTAAAAGCTTTAAAAACTTCCTTCTCTTATACTTCTTTAAGAAATTTATTTCAGCAGTCTGTTTTAGCTCTTTTAATATCTGAAAAATATTTATTTCTAACAGCTTTGAACTCTTTATCAGATATTGTATCATTCTTTTAATCTCTTCTAGCAGTAGCTAATTCTTTTCTTTTAGATAAGATATTTTCATTTCATCAAGGTTTTGAATACTCAGAGGATTTTCTCTTTGAAATATTATCTCTAACACTTGTTAGAATAATAGATGTAATAAGCTTCACTCTATTCTCAAGTATTTCAATTGAGATATCTTGATCAGAATTTCAATATAGCTCATTCTGTCTTTCAGATTTTAACAGTTTTATACTTTGTTTAACTGCTTTTCAATCAGCTTTTTCAAAGTTATACTGATTAGAGAGAAGAGGATTTTCACTTATTTATTTTTCACTCAGTTCAATATTAAATTGAATAATCTCATGATCTGATTCTGATGTCTTATTTGAATTAATAAATCAGTTTACAAGTCTTCTTTTCATTAGATTTTGTGACATGAAGATTAGATCTATAATAGATTTCTGTTTCATATCTTTTCTAAAGAATGTTTGTTGATCAGACTTATTAATCAAATCTATTGAATGCTCAAAGATTCATTCAATCAGATTATTAGCTCTCACTATTCTCTTGCATTCTGAATTTTATCAGAGATGATGTGCATTGAAATCTTCTGCAATTAAAGAGTTTCTTGATGAAGTTATGTTCAGAAATTCTCTATTATTATTATTATTATTATTCTTCAATTATAGATGTATACAGTCAGAGACTATGATATCTATCTGAGAACTTTTAGTTCTCAGAGTTTTTCCTATGTCTGTAAAGTTAACTATTATACATTCATCAATTTCAGATATGCAAAATCAGAAAATTTCAGCTCAGAATATAAAAACTGTTTATAAATTACAGTGTTTTAACATCTTCTGATACTTTGAAACCATTTGATAATATCATGACAAAGGAAAAGAGAAAAGGAACACAGTCTCAAAGATAGACACATTAAATAGATAGATAGAAAGAAATTGAAAGGAAAAGATAAAGAAAAAGATAAAGTAAAGAGAGACTATAACAAAACAAATTATTAAAAGAGAGTGTATAGCTGTTTTAACAGACTATATCTGATTGATTTTCTTCTCTTCATATTCAGATAATTCTGAATTTAGCCATTTTCTTATAGCTGCTTGAGTTTCTGATAGAAAGTCTATTAGGTATTTAATTCCTGTCTCAGTTGAGAATAAGAATCTTATATTTAATTAATTTAGATTATACTTCTCTTTCAATCTGACTCTGAGTCTATTGTATAATGCACAGTGTATTACAATATACTCAGAATTCTCATTTGTATTGCAGAATGAGCATTCTATTGAGTCAAATCTGTCATCAAATCTTTGTATATAAGATTTGAAATAGTCATGTTTTAGTTTCAGCTGTATTATAGATAAGAATATTTTCTTTTTACATTTAATTAAACAAGATTTTCACTTGGGTTTTATTTTAAATCTTGAATAATGTATACTCTTCTTTTATTTCTGTCAGCTTTCATTTCACTTGTCTAAATAAGATTCTTTTATTTTTCTCTTTATAAAAGATCAGAACATAATTTTTTGAATAGATCTGCTTAATTCTGCACTCTTCTTTACAGCTGAATCAGTCAATTCATTATCATGAATATTTATATCAGCAGGAATTCAGTGCAGATGAATTATCAGTTTTGATATTCTTCTCTTTTGAATTTTTAAAACAGAGTTTAAGATCAGTTCAAGATTCATTTAATTATTATGAATCTGACTATTTCTAAGTCTTTTTAAAGTAGCTTAACTATCAGAGAATATTCATGTCTCTTTCAAACAATTTTCTCTTTTATAAGATTTTATTTCAATGAGTTTGAAAGCTTTCACTATTATAAATAGTTCAGTATCAAAGACTTCAGATTCACAGTCTAGATTTCAGAAATCTGAGATAAAATTGATATTATCTTCAGTATAAGCAATGTCTGCATTTAATATATTCAGATTCTCATTTTTTAAGTCATCTGAATAAATCAGAATAGAGTCTTTTATATTAATTGTAGAAATTCTCTTCAAATGCTGTTCATATTCTTTCTCTTTTAATAGTTCACTTATTTATAAGTCTATAAGAGATTCAAGCTTTTCTCTTCAGAGAGATAACTTCTCATGATTCACTTTTTCAATATTTAAAGAAGAAAATTGATTTTTAATCAGAGAGTATAGTCTGTAAAGTTGAGAAGATATTTTCTTTAAAGCATCATTTTCATTTTAATGAAGAAATCTATTTCAATTCAGTTCATTTCCAGAGTTAATTGATGAAAATGAAGAAGAGACTCTTTCTCTGATTATATGATTTAAGCTCATCTTTATAACTCTCAGCACATAGTTTATACAGGTCTTTTTAAATCTAATAACAGAAGAGAGAATTGAAGCTTCAATTTTCATTACTTTAATAGAAGATAATTTGAATACTTCTAGAATTCTTCTCAAGACTCTGTTTTACAGACTTTGAAAGAGTTCAGTGAAGTTCTCTTGATTATTTTATCAAACTTGAACTTCATAATCAGCTACTGATGTAATACAGACTATATATAATTATCTTATAGTCTGAAAGAATAGATCTCTCTCTGTATTTAATAGTCTGATTATGTTATTCAATAGTCTTTCTGCCTTGACAGTTCTTTGTTGAATGTGATATTTAAAATTCAACTTGAAGTTTAATCATACTTTCAATTATTTAATATTTACACTGAGTTTAATCTCTCTATTCAAAAGAGTTAGAGATAGTTCTTTCTCATTGAATCTAGAAAAGAAATGAATTAACTCAGTTTTATTCATATTAAATTGAATTTAATTGATATCTACTTTAACAAAGATTTTCTTTGCAACTTCTTCAATTACTTTCAAATTCTCTTTGATAGTTTTTAAGCTGTAGACTAGATCAATATCATTCATATAACTCAGAGATCACACTATTCTCATATTTCTATTTTTGAATAGATATACAGTGTATATTGCAAATAAAATAGGTGAGATTGAAGATTCTTATAATACTTCTATTTTTATCTCAGTCTTGTCTTATTTCATTTCATCAAAGAAAAGTTATATGATGCTTTTAAACATAAAACAGTTAACTTATTTTATTAGAGAAAGTGACAGTTTTAACATCTTCAAAGTCTGAATTAACTTTGACTTTGAAACATAATCAAATGCTTCTTTTATATTAATAAAAACTGCAGTTGAGATCAGATCTTCATACTTTGCTATTTGAATATTATAAACAACTGAGAGAATAGTGTCAATTGTAGAACATTGTTTTCTATCTCTCATTTATTCACTGAATAAAAGAGAGTTATTAATAGAGCTTATAAAAGATAGTTAAGTAGCTATTATCTTTTTCAAAATCTTTTCTAGACAGTTTAATAGAGATATTACTCTATATAACTTAGAAATTGAAGTTTTTCTATTAGATTTTATAAGAATCACTTCAGTGACTTCTCTTCAGCATTCAGAATAATATTCATTTTTTAAGAGATTAAAAAAGAGCTCAAAATATTCATTCTTTAAGTAGGAATATATATTTTGAATAATTAAGTGATTAATTGAATCAGGCTCTGTAGCAGTTTTAACAGAACTTGAGAAGATAGCTGACTCTAATTTATCTTATGTAAGATTAGATCATTCTCAGTTATTTTCATTAATGTAGTTAAGAAGTAATATATTCTCTTTCTCTGAATCTGAATCTGAATCTGATGAATTCTGAAAAAGAATTCTCATGAAAGCTTAATATTTTTCCTCAAAAGAGTTTACTGTATATGATTCATTCTAAAACTCATATTCTAAGACTGAAAGTTTTACTACACTTCTTGTTTTAGTATAGTTAAAAGCTTTAAAAACTTTCTTCTCTTATGCTTCTTCAAGAAATTTATTTCAGCAGTCTGTTTTAGCTTTTTTAATATCTGAAAAATATTCTATTCTCAAGCATTTCATTTGAGATATCTTGACCAGAATTTCAATATAGCTCATTCTGTCTTTCAGATTTTAACAGTTTTATACTTTCTTCAACTGCTTTTTAATCAGCTTTTTCAAAGTTAAACTGATTAGAGAGAAGAGGATTTTCACTCATTTGTTTTTCACTCAGTTCAATCTTAAATTAAATAATCTTATGATCTGATTCTGATGTCTTATTTAAATTAATAAACCAGTTTATAAGTCTTCTTTTCATTAGATTTTGTGATATAAAGATTAGATCTATAATAGATTTCTGTTTCATATTTTTTTTAAAGAATGTTTACTGATCAGACTTATTAATTAAATCTATTGAATGCTCAAAGATTTATTTAACTAGATTATCAGCTCTCACTGCTCTCTTGCATTCTGAATTTTATCAGAGATGATGTGTATTGAAATCTCTACAATTATAGAGTTTCTTAATAAAGT